>NC_136789.1:9204111-9591611 GCF_951216825.1 Electrona antarctica
GGTGCTGCTTTTCAGCACAACAAACCCAAGTCCCTTTCTCTATGTTTTTTTCATGTCCAGTTCTCTATGGGGCGCCTTCAGGGCTTACACAATGCAAATCACTCTGGATGCCTATTCATGGATTGATTAATATGCAAAGACAGCCCATCCTCATCTAACAGTCAGCAGTGGGGAAATATAACGTACTGCTGCCAGCAGAGTCCTTCAGAAGTTTTATCCATAGATCAATAGCTTTAGGTTAACTGTAGGAACTTTAAAGTGCAATATGAAATTGCATTAATGTACGGTATGTATAATGTAATCGTTTCATTATTTTCCAATGTTTTGTCATTTTTAAATGGCTAATATAAAGCTGAAACTCACTTTGCATTTAAAGGGTAATTTCAGGCCATGCACTGCACATTATGATGGATTTATCTATGGATCTGTTTTCTTGGCAATCTAAGTCCTGGACCATCTACCATGATTTTGTTTTTGTTGATAAACTTACTGGCACTTACTTGGACCTTGTGAGTCGCTCTGGATCAGATAGCATCTGCAAAATTGTAATCTGGCAATAATATGGCAGTAGCTAACATTAACACGGAGATGCGTGATAAATGCACATAATGTGGCACTGTGCTGCTCAAAACAAGGACGTACTGTCCCACAAGAAAGCTGCTCAAAACAAGCACCCAATGAATAGTTCAAACATAAAACATGATGCATAATTTCCAGAAATCTGTACTTTCACAAAATTAGTGCTGACTATGTGCATCTCTTTTATAAAGTCTGTAAGAAACTAAACTGCATTTCACACCCTCTTTCCCTTTAGCTTTGTGTGTGTTACACAAACAATCTGTACTTTCACAAAATGAGTGCTGAATATGTGCATCTCTTTCATAAAGCCTATAAGAAACTGCATTTCACACCCTCTTTTGTGCGTTACACAAACAGAGATCTTGCACAAAATATCCTTTAATTCATGCTAATTTTAAGTAGACTGGAATAAATGGTTTATTACCTATACTCTGGCTGAGAAATGCTTTTTATGACTTATGAGGAAGCTATGTAGAATCAGAGTTATACAATTTACAATGTAGGCACATAGCAGGGGACTCTCTTATCCAGAGTGAATTCAAAAGTTCAAGATCGGAATTAGTGGCATGCCCTGATTCCAAAAGCAAACAGATCATCTTCCAAACATTGAGGGATATGAATGGAAGATAATAATAGATCAGTTGGTGCTGGTATTATGTTTGTTTTGATACTTAAATTGTCACTGACAACCGTGCACTCCACATAGTTGTACGCACTGCTTTTACCATGAACCATTGTCAATCAGTAGTACAAAGTAACTAGGATACCAGGTAAACATCAAACCTAAGCTATCTAAACAACATGCTATCTCAATGAAATTCTTAGCATCTGTGTCCAGCATGTCCATCCAAACAACATACATGTGAACATGTAAACCGACATCTGCATAGTAGCATCTATATCAAAACAAGGCAACAAGGAGTGATACAAGGAATGAGGAGTGCTAGGGGTTGTAACTAGAGTCTGAAGAGGTTTTCAGTGTTGGAAAATGGGGAGTGAGTCTGCAGTTCTCTGACTGAGGGGGGAGGTCATTAGTACAGTTTGGGACGGTTGGGACACAGGAGGGAGAAGATGCTAGAACCAGAGTTGTGTGTATTGCCTACAGAATAGTTAGCCAATCCCATGCACAGATGGAGTTTCTCTTGATAGAGCTTGCCTAAAAATCATATACAGTCGTTGATTATTACATTTACATGCACAAAATGATCCAGTTGTCATCCTTACATTGATATTAGGAGGAATGAGCAAAATAGGACTTTGTTAACATGCACGTTTGCTTACAATCTTTCATAGATGTACATCTTCCCCTCTAGATGAGAAGAAATGGCAATTATTTCCGACGCACCTGTCCCTGTAGGTGTGCACAAGGACTTTTCTCTACAAAAACTGTTCCGCACCTGCCATAAACTCCAACAAATGGGAGACTGTAAATAGCCACTGTGTATTTCATAAAATATCTGTCAGAGGGAAGTTTGACTGAGGTGAGTGTGGCCCCCACACTCACCTCAATCAATGTTCCACCACTCATGCATATTTGAAATGATTTGACAGCACAGCTAAAGGGAAGAAATACAGGTAGTCGCAGTCCCGCCCCCTCGAGAGACCTGGAAAATAATTCCCCGTTCATTTTCCTCATAGACTTTTCAAAAAGTATTTATTTAAAGACGTTTACGCCGCGGACAAAGCCAACTCGAGTTGTGACAAATCATGACAATAAACACAATGTTTTGGGCTGATCAAATAATTAGAAAGAAGAAAAAAAGGGCAGGATACAACACTTTTTGTTTTATTTTTCTTCTTACAAATTATTTGATCGGCCCAAAACATTGTGTTTATTGTCATGATTTGTCACAACTCGAGTTGGCTTTGTCCGCGGCGTAAACGTCTTTCAATAAATACTTTTTGAAAAGTCTATGAGGAAAATGAACGGGGAATTCTTTTCCGGGTCTCTCGTCGTCATGAAAGGGGGCGGGACTGTGACGCTCTATTACTCAGTGGATCTGCACAGTTGGCAGTTAGTATGGCTTCCAGCATGACAAAGTTACATGAAAAGAGTTGGGAAGAAGATTAGTACGGGGAAAGTTGAAGATGTGGCTGTGATTAACATTTCATTATAGGGACCAAAAATTAAAGACAGGCCAGTCACTAATGGGGAAAAACTAAACCCTGCTATTATGACTCATTAGGACATCATTCACTGATGTAGGAATTTGCCATCACTACGAGAGGAAGAGAAGAGTAACTAAGCAGTTATGTGCTGCATTGAGAAGAGGAATTCCACTGTAATTTGGGTTAATAGTACATTTGCATATGGGGGCACCAGTGGGAAACTGAATAGCAGCCATGATGAAGTATAGGCTATAGTGCAAAATGTCTACATATGTCACTTTGAATCCTGGATCTTCACCCTGCTAGAAAGCCAAGATCTGAAGAGCAGACCTACTTCTTTTCAGGCAACAAACTAAAAAAGCCTTATAATTTTCCCTTGTTAAACTGGCTTTTACAGTTTCCCCTCATTCAAAAATAGGCCATATTATTTTCATAGTGGCTTTGAACTCGCCACAGAAGTTAAAGTCCCACATGTTAGCCATTTTGGAATTGTTTATTTTCTTTGCCCCAAAATGTTGACTAATCTTAAACTGCCTTCTTCCCAGAGTCAGCGCCACACTCAATGAGCATAAACAAGTTTCTAGACAAGACACTTAAGTTATCCTTTCCTCTCTGCATGCAGAACAGAGCCTGGAGTAAAGCCAAGACTTGGGCATTCCCTGCTCCTGGAGAAGGTCTTAAATTTGATAAGAACGTGCAGCATGGCACAGCACATTTGCCAAGCTGTCAACACGACTAAGGGGACAGACGGGACATGACAGAGGAGAAGAGCTGTACTCTAACATTAACATGTCACCACCACTCAACGACACAAACATCTCTGCATCGCTAACTCAAGTCCCAAACCAAACATGTCTCCCAATAAAGTATTCAAACATTAACAGCAGTCAGATGTAGACCTTTTATAGACATTCAAGTAGCTCACAAATTATTGCCCCCACCCCCAGCCCGCGAATTATGAGGGGGCAAAAGGTGAGTGTCAAATTTTCCCTCTTCCCTCACTGGAGCCAGAGAGAGGAATGTAGCTTCCACTGGAGTCTTCTCCACCCCCTGTGTTCTATAGACTGATGGCGACATGTGCAGCAGATCTCATCTCTCCCAACAACGCCGGAAATATAGCCCAGACTGTTCCAACACTGTTGCTTCAGCCTCTCACCGTGGAGGGCCAGACAAAGCCACCTTTTATTTTTTTGACAAAGCCACCTTGAATGTAGTTGCGTAAAAAGAACAGAACAGCCAATTATTCGGCCCTTAGTTTGGGAGGTGGCCATGCCTTACTATTCCAGTTGTTTGTCACTGGCCTTGGAATTTAATTATTACTGAGCTGGAACCAGAACTGGAAATCAATACCTGTAATTAAATGGCTGGGGTTTCAAGCAGTGCATTACTGCCATTACCTGTTTAATAAACCTCTGGGCCTATCAAATAATGTGATCGCTTTCTGCAAAGTTGTCCAATTCGGTTCTGTTTCTTATTCATGTCCATTTCTCTTCTGACCTGAAGTGTACTGTAGGCCTACAGCTGATAGTGGAGTCTTAACTCTTAACAACTGAATCCAGATTTATCTTAACACCATCTCCCAACATCCCCACCCTACCACCAGCATATGACCCACCTTTACTGTAGCCTACATTATCATACAGATTAATAGTAATAATAGGTAAATGCAAAATATGAGGGGAATGATTGTCTAAAGCTATAGGCTTATACTTGAACGACAAAGTGATATACCGTAACATGAAAAGTCACACAGTGAGATTCATTTTGTAAATGTGCATGTTCTATGGATGTGTCAGGTACAGTATCCAATAGCCTGAGTGTGTGCATGCTGTGACAGAGAGGAGGGAGAGAGAGAGAGGCGACGAGAGGAAGGCGAAGGGGGAGGGAAGAAAAAGAGAAGGGTCCCCTCCCGCCCCGAGTCCATGAAGCTCTGTGACTGGGTCCTATTGTTTACCACGGAATAGATAATGAGGACTCAGTGAATCTTAAACGATATAGGACCAGGGCTAGGCTATAGGTTCCCTCCTATACAGCAGAATTATGATGACATTGAATCCCCCCATCTTCAAAAAATCAATAGACTATTTATTTTTCCGGAAGCATGGTGCATTAACAACATGCTATATAATATGGCACTGCCTCGAATAGAGAGGTCCATCGCACAGAGCAGGTCTAAAGTAGTCCTCTGAATGCACACACAAGCACTGTACCTGTTTTCATTCCTAATCTGAAAATAGTCCCAGTCAGAATTATAGCATATAGACCAGCTGTAATGAAGAGTGTAAACAATTAAAAAAATGTGTTACATAATGAAAGAAAATCCACCATTTGCTCAATGAATTGTTATGATATTCGCAGACTGTTGTGTACACAGGACTGAAACAAAGCATCCCCCCAAAGGCTATACACTCCATGGCTCCAGGCTCACTTCAGCCCTATAGCCTAGTCAGTGCGTCACTGAAGGTTACTTCGCCATCTATTGGATGATCATTCAAATAAAAAGACGTGCAACCAAAAAACAAAAAGGAGGGAAAAACTAAAACAAGATATCCATCCTGGAGATGGGAGTTTTAAAAAACGTCTTTTCATACTTAAACGAGCCCTGATTAAGGGCACAGCCAAACACAGTGGACATATGTTACTGTCACAACGGGCAACATCATTCGCTGCATCACAGCATCCATCTTCTGAGAGCCAGTACACTAAACTCTACTACCATACAAGCTTGTGAATGATGAAAAAGTGGCATATGCTGTGGTGGCCAGCATTATCGAATGGAATTGGTCATTGGTCATATAATGTAGCCTATAGCTGCTCTCAAACTCGAGGCAAACAGAGTTTACCGGATCTCATCCCGTTATTTGCGCGCAAGCTATTCCAAACGCATGGATGATAGAAAGCGGCGGTTCAATATAGTAATAGCAGGGGAAAGTAACGGAAAGCCTCTTCATGTTAACTCTCACTTCTGTTCTGAATGAAACTTTGTTTCATTGCAGTGTTTGGATATTCCAGGACACCATACAGCTCCAACCAAGGCAACTGTCCGATCCCTCCGGTCCCACTCGTGTCACAGTGATGCCGCCACCGACCCACCGTGGGACGGTGGGACCCGAGGCATTAAAGGATGCTGCTGCACAATAACAGCGTTACCGAAATAGTCGGTCCTTAATATCCTCTCCTCTCTGTATGCTTTGTGAAAGTCATACAATAAAATACTTCATGCAGTACTGAAAACCCTTACCTGCATAGCCAACGAAGAGCAGCGCTGCCCAGATGAGATCCCTTGTTTGCAGCATTGCAATCTTATCTCTCACACAATCACAAAAGATTATTCTCCTTGAAGGACGGACGGACTGCAGGCTTTCTGTACGTTATTCAACGGAGGATGGATGATAATAAATGTGCCTCGTTGTTCCAATTAAATATTCGGGTATCAGCGAGCGGATAAATGTGGTCCTCCTCGTCTCTCGACCCCGTGTACGCACGCGAAGCAGGCAGGCAGCACAATGAGTGACAAGAAGCAGCAGCCGTAGCGAGCGAGCGCGCGCACAGCCACAGCCACACACACACACTGACACACACACACACACGCACACGCACACACACGCACACGCACACAACGGATTACTCCGCCCGCTCTCCACGCACGCACGCGCACACACAGGGATGGTGATGGGGGGTTGGTGGACTGGATATACAGAGACAGACCTATGTCAAGGCAAGCGCGCGTAAATAAGGATAGAGACCTATAGTGCACGAACCCGTCAAGTCAAACGAGCGTGTGAATATAACTTCCGGTCGGAGGCTTGAAAAATAAAAGTCTCTTTGGAAAAAATAATAGTCATATTCGTAGAAATGTTTTTTTTTACTTAGCCCTAAGTAAAAGTATCAATAAGCTGTAGTGTAGAAATACTCACTGTCACTCAAGTTAAAGTCCAGCAATTTAATTATTTTAGCCTACTATAAGTAAAAGTACAAAAGTATTGGTTTCAAAATATACTACAAAAGGTTAAAGTGAAAAAGTGTTTAATATAATTATGTTCTGTAATAATAATCTAAATCTACAGAGTAACGTTTTCAAATCATTGAGTAACAGTAGCCTATTTGCATCTGAGATGTAAGTAAAAGAGGCTATTGCAAATAGGAAATAATCAATTAAAGTAAAAATGCCTCAAAATTGTACTTATAAGTCCATGCAGTATTTGTACTTATTTACTTTCCACCACTGGCCACACTGTCTGCACAAGATGGTTTCAGCAGCAGTGTTTTATGTGGCCTAGGAGTGACGCACCTGTCCCTGATATCTGTGATTAATACAAACACCTGCTTTAAATGATCCTAGAAGGCTCTGGCTAAACTATATAGTCACTTTTTACCCATTTCAACATAAAAAATAAACAACCACACTCAGTGACCGTGTCTCACTCTCAAATCTTTTGACTCTTTTCAGAGCGCATTAATTGCTTGTAAAAACAACTCCCGCTATGGCATTTCATTTTAGCTCTTGACTTTGTCTTGTATTTATTTCAACATGCGAGTTCACACAGTGAGCACGCAGCACGCACACCCAAGCACAAAACACACACTTGGTGACTTGGGGCTAGGCTAGCCAGCCCAGTCCGGCTATCCAATATCCATAAATGAACTTGAACTTATAATAATAGGTTGACTAACCTCTTTTGAAGTCTTGTTACCAGGCTGCAGCAAACGCTTCAATTATCTTGGAGGCTGGACTGGGGCAGGCATTGGCTAATGAATCCAATATGGCGAGTTAATTGGCGCTCAATTGTAATGTGGGTCAGGGTCAGTCCATTCAGTCAAAGTTTTCATGAGTTTGGCTATCAGAGCTCTGAACTTAATGACCCGACTGCCGGGTCAACTGTCAAGTTAAAACCTAGAGCACGTGCTCATCACCAGCTAGAAAGAAGAAGACTACTGACTAGGATAATATCACGCAGTCTGTCTGTAGTCTTTCTTGTTTGATTTTTTAAATGGGTGAAAGGAAGCACGCATGATGCACTAAACTACGCCTTCAAAATAAAACCACACCATTTTCACAATAACAGCTAAGGGTGAGGTGAGGTGACAAGCTGAACATTTTAATTAACCTATAATAATAGATGTATCGTGTAACGCATAGCTTATATCGTGTGTGTGTGTGTGTGTGTGTGTGTGTGTGTGTGTGTGTGTGCTTTATCCCCATCTTTGCATGATCCACTGTGTCCCACCACTGTCACCACATTTTGATATGTAGGGGCCTTATATGTAGGGGATCTTATTTTAATGGTGTTTGGGAGACAATAAACACTTTCCTGCGTGTGTTTTTAGATATTTTAGTATTTTAAAGTGTCCTTGATATCATGGACACTGGGCAAAGAGATTCTATATAAAGAGGAGACAGTCCTCAAATATTTGGAATCACCACTAGATGGCGCAGCGGCAGAGCCGGATTTTCCTTGCTTAGGGCCCCTGGACTGGAGCAAATTTGAGGGCCGCGTCCTGCGATTGGGCTATTTTGTTTTCATTTTGGGGTAGGCCTACCCAGGCCCCTAAAAATAGAGGCAGGCACACATTTAACTTGAATTGGATTTCAATACTTTGAAAATAAATAAATAAATCAATAATTTTATAATAAAAAAATAATAATAATTATATATATATATATATTATTATTATTATTATTTTTTTTTAAATGCTGCAGCCCACCCTAGCCCAACGGTAAGTCCGCCTCTGCGCAGCGGTAGTGATACATGCATGCGCACATGCACCCTTACATTCTGAATGAATATGTTACTAATTTCTGCTTTGATCCATTCATAAATATGATAAATAAATGGGTAAATAAATGAGAGTAGAATAAGATTAAAACAAGTTCTTGTTTTGTACAGCGTGACTTTTTAATGTTTTTTAAAGCAACCGAAAGTTACATCATCACTCCAATATAAATATGGCGGAGTCACTGGGCGCTGGTTGTTACGGCTCTTTACAATCTCTTTGCACGGGGCTCACTTACTTCCTGGACTACATGTTGTCTAAGACAGCCCTCCCCCTATCCACAAGGCGTGATTTCTTTCTACGTACGCTTTAAGACATAGACCCGCCCTCTCAAGAAAAGCAGTGCAATCAAAGCTTCTGCAGCAACACACACACTACAGAAAATCATATCATGAGCACACTTACATAAACACACACTTTTGCCTACACATGCACACAGGACGTAAACGTAAGCCATAGTTCACCGTCATGAATCATGTCATGATTATGATTATGTCATGCGGCGACAGATAAATGTTGGCGTTTTAATATTATTATCGCTAAATCGCTTTTCGTTCTGTGCAAACTACAACAAAAATAAGTGTTCACGAGACAATTACAGTTACAAGGCTTACCTTTATATATAATAATATTATTATCGCTAAATCGCTAACGTTTTAATATTATTATCGCTAAGCATCTCCCTACTTCCTCTACTCTTCTTCTGACAGCAGCAGCATAGCTAGCCAATAAGAGAGGCAGGCGGGCCGCGCGGGGCGTCACCAAGGGCGGGTCTATGTCTTAAAGCGTACGTAGAAAGATATCACGCATCCACAAGGAGGAGCAGTGCACCAACGCATTATGGGAATTGTAGTCCATGAAGGAAGTGAGCCCACTTTGAAATACTAAAATATCTAAAAACACATATTACCCACATAAAAACCCCAGTGTAAGAGCCATTTGAGCCTCCTTATCATCTCTGTGATGTCACTACAGGGCAATGCCAATTTATCAATCAAGGCCTAGGTTGCCACGGTTACAGGGAGGGTATTTAACCCTGTCCCTAATGAATTGCAGGTGTTGGAGGCAAACTGTTTTCTGACTGTGCAGACAGGGACTGTTGCATTCACCACGTTTGACTGTTTGTTATTTATGTTATTTGCATTCAAAGTATAGGATTTTGTAAGGTAAATAAATATAATTTAATATCCACTCAACGAACATTCTGGACCTCAGTTCTTCACAGCACACGTCTAAACTGCATCCTCAACCATCAGCAGCTAGTAGCACCTAATATAGGGATTTAGGCGCTACACCCAGGAAAGTGTTTCTTGTCTCCCAAACATCATAAAAATAAGATCTGGTTGCAAAAGGGTTGAAGTGTCCCTTTAAGTAGTTGTCCTCACTCTACAAACAACCTGACAAACATTGACACAAAGAACAGATGAAGAACTCTCCAGCACTCCAGTGGTCCCACCACTGTCGCAAAATTGCTTGCTCAGGGTCGGATCTCTGTCGGCTCTACATGCAAAGTGACTTTTTGTGTGTCTGATTTGACACTTTAATACAATTGAATTGAATTTGCATCACCCTCCCTTGTGTTAAACATAATATTATTAAATATCAATATAGCTGCAGTGGCCTGCATTGTGACTGTCCACCGTACTAATGTCTCAGTGCATGTTTGTTTGAAGTGTACGTTGCATGTTTCATTTGCTTCAGAGAAATGTAGTCCGCAGCTAGCTGGGGTTCTGTACCAGCTGCCGGTGATGTTATTTAGGTCCTACATTTTAGGACACATAATGAGTACCTCCTGGCCAGCAGGCCACAAAGTTAAATAGTTGGCAGTCAGACAGCATCACAGTTTACCTGCACACTATTTCTTCTCTTCATGAACAGTTACAGGATGCTAGATGCTGCTTTTCTGCCAACGTGGATGCCGGCTACTGTGGGGCGGCCATACCTGTGTATGTAGAGAGACCATCTGGTAATCAAAAGGTCACATAAAGTGTCTCTGAGCAAGACACTTGACCCTAACAGGGTCATCGTGACCATCTGAGCAGCCATCGGCTGGATGAAGTTGAAACAGAATTTTCCCTCAGGGATTAACAAAGGTCTCCCCTAAATATATTGCTGCAATATTGGCTCGGTATTCCAGCAATGCATGTAAACCCATCTTCCCCTTCGTTTGATGTTCATTGTAAGTGTAAGAATATAATTGCTACAGTACAATAATATAATGCAATCCAAAAACGTTTGGCATTGGCAAGGCTTAGAGAAGGTTGCAAAATCCCAGCCCAATCTGCCAACCTCTGAAATGTCCCTGTAGCCAGGAAAGCGACGATGAAGAGGACTTGAATCTGAGAAGGTATCAGGAGAGAGCGATGTGTCTGATGACTAATCTGTGGTTCCTGGGAATTGCATAGTTGTAGCAGAACTTATCTTGGCAGTCGGAAACAGCTGATAAGCCATTCGCCGCTCTCTTTCTCTGGCAGTCTCTGAAGATGTGCTCTCTCCTGAAGGCACGGGCTGCGGTATCTTCCTAGCAAGGCTAACACTTGCTTGGATGTGAATCAGAATCCTTTATATTTCCTGCATATCTTTTAACCCCATTCATTAACCCTATAGAGAGGCATGTCATAATAATAGGTGATTCTTGGCATTGTGACAGTGTGATTGTGGCGTTGTTAGGGGCGAATATAGTTCTTATAACTGTTAGGGGTGCTCACCCCTCGCTGCAGCAGGGGAAAAGCATGTTTGTTTTTTTGTTATTGGTACTTTATTTACAGTTTGCTAATAAACACAGTGGTACGATTTCAGTTCACAACAAACACATGATTCACTCATGACTTGTTTCAGCATCTTGTTTCAACATTTCAGCATGATCAATGATCAACAGTAAAGTAAATAATTAATTAATGTCTATTGTAGTGTAATTGTGGCGGTCGCTTATTTAAAAGAAATTTTAATACCTGTTCGAGAACACCCCCACCATGCACCCCCGTAAAGGTGTGACTAAACCCCAGTCATGGGGGAGGGAAGCTCAGAGGTGCTGCTAATTTGTGTTCCTGTTTTCTTCAGGGGTGCTCCAGCTACCAGGCACCCATGTAGTTGTCGCCGCTGGGCGTTGTGAGCGTTCTGCAGATGCAATTTTTGCCAAAGAGATTTGGTGCAGAGAAAAATGGAGACCAAGTACAGAGTTGGAGTAGTATACGTAAGCCTTGCCAAGCCCATAGGGCAGGAGCCTATCTCCTGTTTATGTAGCGTGACTCGAGGCGGCTTGATCTTATACTGTAGCCTACAAGTACATCCCCCAGCCATGATATACAAGTACACCCAATGGACATGACGTATATGTCGCAGGGACTTAAGGTCCCTGCACACTGCTACGTTTTAGATTTTTAGGAGCGTTCTTCCGCCGGTTTTCCGAAAAACGCGTCGAGTCTGCAAGGACCTTTACCCACAGTCCAACTATTCAATGATCCAACCCTTGACACTGAGTGCCAAGCAGGGAGGCTTTGGGTCCCATTTTGATTGACCTCCCAATCTTAGGCCGGGCAATCTAACCACAAAGCCACTGAGCTTTAATTTGGGAGAATGCCAATAAAAACAACGAAAAAATATATATAAAAATATATATTTCAGAATGGTAACTATTATATGTACTCCTTTGTTACCAAGGACTGGGGAAACATTTTTATAGTGGAGTCATGGAGTGGAGTATTTGAATTATGACAACCATTGATAAGAATGAAGCTTAAATTTGATGGTTATTAATTAAATGTGTCCAAAGCATTAGTACATTAGATTAAATATTGTAGTCTAGTAAAGAGTACGGTTTTAATATGCTATGCATATACATTTTCTAAATCACTGTATTAAGTAGCAATTAATGACAAGCTTGTTTCAGGAGCTTGTAGGAAACCTATGGGTCCAATTTAATGTGATTGTCAGACAGAAACTGATTAATGTCAATAATGAATGAATTAATTCATGAATATCTTTTCAGTACAAACTTAAAATGTCTTCTTTTTCCCCCCGGTTAACCAGATTCAGTTAACGGTTATGAAAAACATTCAAAATAGTCATCCAGTACAACCAACCATCCAATAATAATTTGTTAGATTTATTTTGACATTGAAATATGCAATGCGTTCCAGGGGCCACAAGAAAGCTCCTCTAGCCTGGGGCCGGATTTGGCACACAGGCTGCCAATTCAAAATCACTGCTCTAGTCAACTCTCTACACCATCTTAGCTGAACATAGCCGATCTATTAAGCTCAAAGCTTGTACTGTACTAAACATTCTGCCTCCCATTGATAGAGCCTAATGGTTTATTTGGGGTAAATATGCTGCATCACAAATTAGCCAAAAAAATAAAATCACGTCAAAGCCATAGAATGTCTGCCTGATTTACAGTAACTTAGGCTAAATGTAAAGTAGAATGAGCAGTGGCAAAGCTACTGTAAATGCAGATGTTCATTCTGTGGAGTTTCAATAAAGCTCATGAAAACTAACTATTAACACATTTTGTCAATCACCATCCAGGCATTAGAAATAGAAAATAATGAAAGCAATAATTTCACCTATATAGGCTTACAGCGTAGTGACAGTCTATACTTGCCAGCCCATAGAGCCCCATTGTGAACCTGGACATGTTGAGTAGGCCTACACCAAGGTTTTATGTTAGAAATGTTGAGTATGGGTCCCCAGCATAGAGAAACCGCCGGATGCTAATTTGCAAATGTTGAGCAATTTTCATAATTGGCATTATACGTGACCATAACATTAACAACCTATAGAAGGCAAAATATTCAAAATTTCATCATGCTTTATGTAGCATGTGACGTGTCAAACTAGGGGGTTTTCATGATGCTGGATCCATTCCAAGCATTAGTTTTGCAAAAAAAACACTCATTGGGCTAAAAACAGCCATTGCCGTCATCATCACAAATGTGAAGATGGAATGTGAAGTGGGCATGGCCGTTTTTAGCCCAATGAGTGTTTTTTTTTTTTGCAAAACTAATGATTGGAATGGATTCAGCATCATGAAAACCCCCTAGTTTGACACGTCAGATGAGATGCTACATAAAGCATGATGACATTTTGAAAATGTTGCCTTCTATAGGTTGTTAATGGTATGGTCACATATTATGCCAATTATGAAAATTGCTCAACATATGCAAGGTTTTGAGATAATAGAAAGGTAGGGCAAATACTCTTTTGGGTCTATTTCAGAGTACACTTCATTAAAAAGAAAGTAGCAGACATGCACACGCATGCACGCACACACGCACGCACGCACACACATGCACGCACCCCAGTGGTGTATCTGCAATAAGGCGAGGACAGGCGCCCGCCTGTCCAAATCCATTTTCTGCCTGGCCAAAATCCATACACTGAGGACAAAAACAAGACCTGAGAACTATTAGTGGACATCTGATTGGCCGTTGCGGTAGAGCAATCACCCATTGGAATGTAAATGCATGCCTTTCAACCTTTGTATCCTACTGTCTGCATGGCAGGTATATCTCTTTGAAAACCTTTAGTGCTACTGATTGTGCGCAGGGAGACGACAATTAACACTTCTTGCCTGCCCAAAATGTAATTCTTGCCTGCCCAAAAATCCTAAAAACGCCACTGACGCACGCACGCACGCACGCACGCACGCACGCACGCACACACACACACACACACACACACACACACACACACACACACACACACACACACACACACACACACACACACACACACACACACGCACACACACCTATAGGAACAAGTGAACAACTATACAGTTTCACGCCTCTATTTTGAAATCCACGGACCGGAAGTCCAATGCTTTCTATCGTCTGACATGACACAGGGTCGGTGGCTTTCGCTGGTTTATTTAAACGGGCTTGACAGAGAGCATAGATGCAGGCAGCAAAAAGTAGTGCGCAACTGCGCATTGCATGCACAGAGTGCAGAGTGGAGACGGCAGATGGTAGTCTACAAGGAACCCTATAATTCGGATTAGTATCCGCTAACTGTTGTGTTTACTGTTTGGCAACAAGAGTTAATATGCCTGTAGCCCGATCGCACATGCACGTTCATAAAAAGGGGGGGGGGAGAAGAAAACATTGCGTCGCCTTTCATAACGAAGAGAGAACAAAAGAGAATTGAGACATTTTCCATGTCTATCTTCTTAATTTTGCCGATCGGAGGAGCCCCTAAATTATTTTAGCCCATTTCAAACTCCAAAGTCACGGTTCCATTGTATTGGCGTTTCGCTTTAAAAGTCAGTCGACGTAAGGGGTAAATCTTATCACCTGGTCAAAGGAAGACACTAGAATCTACTCGGCGCCCTAATTCTAGCGCTTAACTGGAATATAGGGCATGCATCCTGCCATCCTAGTGCGTCATAAAGTCCCCTTGACCTAAAAAGCAATGCAAAACAAAAAGCAACACTTTTTCAACTTGCTCCCAAAAATGTGAATAAACGTAGACGCATTGATTAGCCTACATGATTCTGTTCGTCCTTTTGTGTTGAGTCAGCAAACTAGGGCATGCCATGCAGTAGGCTGCTAGTAAGTAGGTAGACTAATCATTGGAGCAGGTGCAAGTCAGTGAGAGTTGCATTTCTATGGATAGAATTTGAGCTGACTCAGCCCTTCCTCGCAACATAGTTCACATATTTTACAGTGATAATAAGGAGGTTACAAATACTTTATAGACAGAGTCCTTGCATTAATATTAATGATTCGGCACAGTAGCCATCCTGATGATTTAGTGCCAGGCAATCTGGTTGCTGTGGGGCTATAGCACAGTTTAAGCAATTCTAAAGAAAATAAAAAGCATTGAGACATGACAAAGCATTAAGACAGTAGCCTACAACATGAACACATTATGAGAGGAGCAGGCCAACAATTTAAAAATTAAATAAAGAAGAATAAGAAAGAAGAAAAAAAAGAATACAAATTGTAGTGCAGAAGTATGGTAAAATCCATTGACAAACAAGGCTTTAATTATGCCATCGTACCCAAAACTGCAATCAGTAGCCTAGATTAAGACTCACCTGTCAACTCAGGCAAGCTCAGCAGAGAATTCTATATTATTCTATATTTTGTTATACAATTCCTATGAAATGAGTTGTAAAATAATGAAAATATGCATGCGAAAGCACAAAAGGATAGCCTGGGAATGTGAATGCATTTCTTGCATTAGATAATAGTATAATCATTGAGAAGCTATTTAACTAAGCGTGGGTGCATTAAAACCCACCAAAACATGGCTGCCACTAGGAATATTTACAGGTTGTACTACTTGTGACAACATTGATTAAACCAGAGTACTGTCAGAGAATACTGTAAGGCCTGCAACCAATGTTATTAAGAGTAGGGGGAAATATAATTCTATAGAATGGTGCATGTTTAGCATAAAAACACTAAACGAGAAGTTGTAGGTGTGCGAGACTCAAGCTCTTATGTGAGAGCTTGACCCCCCCTATGGGGAGCAGCTTATCTCAGTATGCTTTGTTATCAAACTAAATAAAAGCTTGATGGCAGCTGATGCAATTAAGTCAATTAGATTAGTTTTAACTGAAGCAGCTGTTTCAGCCTAGTTGATAATCATAATGCATTATTTCTAAAGTCAATACTTCTATCTGCCATACTGATCAAGCATTTCGTTATTTTAACAAAATAGGAAATACAATCTACTCTTCCGCACAAGGTTATTTTTATGGCTAGTTGTTGTAGGAAAAAAATACAAAAAAAATTATATTAAAAACAATGCATGTTGTGGGACACTAGGCAGCTTTCTTCAGGGTCATTATTTTCACTTACTGCTGTGAGTTTCACAAAGGGATATTATTTTTCTTTCTAAAGGACGATGTGTTGTTGCAGTGAATATGAATGAGTAATGAGAAAAAAGTATCAGTGTGTTGTTTGCTCTGATCAATATTAAAGACACTATGTAGTGTCTTTAATATTGAAGTAATTTACAAGCTTAAAAAATGCATTCATTTCATCGCAGTTGGTACAGTAGTTGTATTTTAAAGCATATATTTACTAATCAAAACATTGTTTTACTCAGTGATTCTTTACTGAGCAAAATAATCGACTGTATACATTATAGGTCTGCTTCAGCTGCCCTGCGGGAGCTGAGCATTGTTCATTCCTATATTCTTTGAAGTATAAAATAAATATTGAACTACTTTAATTCATATGGAGAATAGCTAAAATAGCCAATCTACAAGCTCACCACAAATTGTCACACAATGCGTTGAAAGCGTGTAGATCTGCTATGTTTGAAAACTTTGAAAATGTGACATATAAGATCTTTGAAAGATTTCTCCTATAATAACATGCACAAAAAACAGCAACGTCAGGATGAAAGTGTTTAATAGCAGAATCATGCAGACATTTCAGCGTGTGACAGCCAGGATCTTCAGTAAGAAGTGAATCGCCTACTCCAGTTAACTGGCTACTGCAGCAACTGACCCATAAAGACACAGTTCAGCAAGCACCATCTGCATTTAGACATACAGTAGAGATGTTGTCGAGCAGGTGCAAATGAAGGCCTTGGTCCTGCATGCAACACAGCGACCACAGACAAGAGAAGTATTCAAAATAAGCAAATACATTATACAGATGTATAGTAAAAGCATCCAAATGTGTGAAATGCAAACAATAGACTCAATTGTAATGCATAGATAGGGAGGGTATTCTTATAGACTTTATGTGGCGGTATGAATGATTAGGTTCATTATTGAAATTGTTTTTCCTGTTTAGTTTCCTTTTTTATTTGCTGACAGAATGACAAAATGTGAAAAGTACAAAATCAGCTACAGATAATCAAGTGTCATTCCACACTTACAGTGAGTGATGACACAAAATGTATTTGCCCCCTCACAACAGAGTTAATGAGAGATCTAACAATTAAGGATTATAATAAACTTTTGTATTGCACTTTTTTATACAATTCAATGCCATTCTGGGGTCAACAACACAGCTTTACTGATGTGTTATTGTTAATGTGTATATCGCTGACTAGACAATGTAATTATAACGTGTCCCTCAAGAAAGCGTGTGTGAACACTACACAAGATCACATATGAATAGTCTGAAGGGGATCATTAAAGAAACATCATCTGAGCAAATAGCTTACAAAACAGGACTCCGTGGGCCAAACCTGCATTTCTTCAATCAACCTGATTTATGACTTTGGCTAAAGTGATGAATACCTGCAAAAATAATAATACAGCGGATTAAGAGGACTGCCAAGCCAGCAGAGAGAAATGGCATGGTGTGTTGCCTCAAATGTGACATCCTAGAAATGCTGCAGTGCAGCGTGGGGAGAGAGGACTGACTATTTTACATAATACATTAATTAACTCTGGGGTGCTGGTCTGAGTGTCTCTCCGATATACTGTGCTTACAAAGCAGAAAATTGCAGTGAGAAGCATCTGACAGACGGGCCTCCCGCTTTGAATGAAGGAAAAAAAGAAAACAGTGTAATGTTGGATATGATCTCATTTTGGCTTCTTCACGCGGGCCCCTATAATGCAGGGAAATTCCGACAGAATGCCTCACACATCAGTCATAAGTACGGTATATAATCAGATGTTAGTAAGCATGAATGGCATTCAAAGATATAGGAGCAACCAACAAAGTGTTTGAAGTTTATTTTTTTATTATTATTGTTGGACAGTTTAACCACATGATCTCTGTTCTGGGCATGTCATTCCACATGGGGGAAAACTCAATTTAAGCTGTTGAACTCTCTGTGGGAGTCTTTTCTTTTCTTTTTTTATGTATACATGTTTGGGCATTTAAGCCTATAATATAGGCTTAGCTTAAATAATAATAATATTATTATGGATAAAACAGTATAAGCTGACATGGGGGGAGAGAGATGGGGAGTGACACGCAACAAAGGCTGTCGGGATCAGGACTCGAACCCGTAGCTGGCATAGTGGTCTGGGTCAACGTGTTGCATGATTTGCATCATGACGGTGTTCATGACACGTTATCAGCTTTGTGACCTGGTGAGCTTGTAGGCCTCGATTGTTTATTTTTTTATTTTATTTTTTTGCATTGTGTTGTGTTTTTTGTGTTGTATAAGCTCAGCTGCCTGTAAGTAGGCATCAAATACAGCTTAAGAGGTTAATCGATTCGTTGACATATATAACAAGTTCCGTTCACCGAAAAACCTAATCAACAGAATAGGAAAACAGTCGATTGTTGTTGTAGCCCTCCTTAACATTCAGCAATAAGAAAGCAGTTTCAAAAACAGTTGCACCATCCACAAGAGCCACACTGAATGAATATAGACAGAGCAACTGGGACAGGCAAGGGGGTGATGAAATTCAGAGAAGTCTTGATTCTAGGCATGCTCACACACAACATCATCCTTCTAGAGAACATCAGGGGAATCCAGCCGCCAACAGCTGCACCTTGTCAGGTTCTCTGTCAGGAAAGCCGAAAGGGATATCAGGTACATTCACTCACTGTGTGCCCACCCTTCAAAATGTCCTCTTCCCTTTGCAACTAATATGACAGTTGCCTGGTCTGTCACTCCCCCCACCCTCCCATTACCAGAAGAGGTGCAGTGGGGGCATACAAACATTGTCGACTACTCCTCAAGGTTACTTGTTTTTTTATTGCTATTTATTTTATTGCTATTTTCATCCTGACTTCAGAGGTGAAATTTGGGGTCCCAGTTGGAATGGCAATTGGCACCCCCAACATTAAATCCCAAATGCAGTTATTTATTTTATTCATATTTTGTCCTGTTTTTTCTTTTCTTTTTTGTAGTGTGACAATGTGATTTGAGCCAAACCAATTCCTTGTGGACAAGGATTTCACTGTGTCAAAGAGGGACATTGGACACTCAAAGCAAAGTTTTATGACTGAAAATGAAATGAACATCATGTATTGTTGTGCCGGTTAATACCCCGTTAATTGGTCTGTCTTAGTGGGTATATAAAGGCTGAACACCTTTGCCAGGTTGTTTACAGTATTTCTACGTTGTATTGCAACTTTTAATTAATGACGTTCAATCTGGCATCCCTATATTTTGGGCATTATAGGCAAATGTTTTGAAACATTTATATTTTTTCCCATAGTGAAAATAAACGATCTACAAGCTCACAGCGTGTCATAAAACGTGACCATGATGCCTCTGGCTGACTTCAGTTCCTTCTGAGCATCTGTAAGCTACAGTATAATATTTTATTTTCATCCACAATGTTGAGGAAGCCAAGCGTACAGAAATGTCACTGCATAGTATAGTGTATACTAGCTGTATTGTACAGTACATGCATGTGACAACAACAGCATCTTGAACAAACTAGGCTCTGAAACAAACTGCCATTCAGCCTCTATCTCTCTGGGATAGTCTCCATACAGTAATTCGATTTCTTCCTTTTATCATTCCGTTGGCTCACATGGAGGAGTTGGTGGAAAGTTTAAACCAGTATGTTGTATAATAATGTAGCTGTGCGCCTTTGTCCGCCTTCTCCTAACAAACCACTCCGTTTATATCTCTGCATGCACCTACTGCATGCCTGTCCAGACATTACGCATTACCTTGCATCCATGCAACTGTCATGTTTACTGTACAAATATTGCTTTTGTGTGCCATAATGTAATTTGCAACAATTTGCTGTGATGCAAATTACATCACACTTTCCACATTTACCGACCCCTCCCCTTTTCACTGCACACGCACGCACGCACGCACGCACGCACGCACGCACGCACGCACGCACGCACGCACGCACGACACCTGGACAAGTGGCCACCCTGGACAAATGGGCATCTGGACAAGTGGGCATCTGGATAACTGACCACCTGGACGAGTGGCCACCAACGTGGCGTGGCGTGGCGGTAGAGCGAGAGGCCGGTCGAGTTCTAGTAGTCATAATAGCTATATAGGCCCTTTGTGACTGTGCCACAGTACCCCAGGGTCAGCAATGGCCAAAATTGCTATTACATGTATTCAATGTCAATTTTCAGGAAGGCATTATCATTTGGGAAGAGATTCATTAAATATGAATCTGTTCCCTCAACCCCTTAATATCCCCACTAGGATTCATTATGGTGCTGGGTAGCAATGGCAGTAGGATCTAAATGTCAACGCTGACTGGAAGATAAGTGTTCACGAGAAACACTGAGGTCAAACCAAAAAGAGTCTTAAAGGTTTCATGACTTAATTATTAATACATTTTTATAATTTTTATTTTCTTTTTCTTTTTTTCTTTTAGGTTTTATGACACCCACACAACCTGAACTTTGAACATTCAGTGGATTTTCTGTGGTCTGGGGTGTTCTGAAGCCTTTTGAGCTGCAATGAAAACAGGCAAAATCCCTCAACAGTGACATCTGCTGGCATCTGTTATGTCATATATGGGATTTGTGGACTCTTACCTCGCACTTGTTTGAGCCAGAAAACCACAGACCACAGAACATCTACTGAATGTTAAAAGTTCAGTTTTTTGGGGTGCAATTGAGCTAAGAAAACCTTTAAAAAAAATATATATATATACAAAAACGTTTTTTATGTCACGATCCCTTTAAAATATCAACTATAGGCAAAGTGAATTAACTTCAATTTCGCCACTTGCTAAGAGGTGCTATTCTTTTCAGGAGTGCACATTTTTCCTTTCAAATTATTGCTCAGCAGCTGCTTAGAATGTGTTCAATCAGATTTGTAACATAACATATACTACAGTATATATGGCACAAGAATACTTTACGGTAAGGCTGCACAATATATCGTTATCGTATCGTTATCGAGGTATGAACATGCGCAATATCAGTATCGCAAAAAGGCAATGGTATCGCGATATACGGTAGATATATCGTCGATATGTCTGCTTCTAAAGCCAGCAACATCCCTCTGTTATAGCCTGTGCCCCTCACTAACACACTTTTTTGAATGTTGCAAAACTTAAAATATAGAATATGAAATTGTAATGGTAATATCGTACATCGTATCAATATCGCAATATTTGGCATAAATACTGAGATATGAAATTTTGTCCATATCATGCAGCCCTGCTTTACGGCACATTATTAATTCACATTGGAGGTAACCATGTGAGACTACTACAAAGAATGTCAATGTTGGCTAACAGGGCTCTCAAACCTGCATTCCAATTACTCAGAAATAGCCATAGCCTCTGGCTGCAAAATGTGTTTGTTTAAAGAACAAAATTTGCTAAAATAGCCATGCGCGAGCGCACGCACGCACGCACGCACGCACGCACGCACGCACACACACACACACACACACACACACACACACACACACACACACACACACACACACACACACACACACACACACACACACACACACACACACACACACACACACACACACACACACACTCTTACACTTTGTTCTCTCCAGTTCCCCAATTTACATTCAGGCATTTAGCAGAAGCTTTTATCCAGAGCGACTTACAAGTACAATATGTGAATGAGCTGAGTAAGCATGAGCTCTAGTCAATAAACTACACGGTAAATAGAGTGCAGACGCAGAGAACAATGTAGGCCGGGCCTTCTGGAGTAACTTGGATAACAGGTATAAACAATGAACCTAGCATCTGTCTAAGCAACATGCTGTCTATATCAAACTCCTAGTCTTATAGCATCTGTGGTCAGGAAAAATAGAGAAGAGAATTAAGTGACCAATTTGCATAGTAGACTAATCTAGCATCAAGAAGGGATAGGGGTGATGTGGATTTTGAAGAGGTGAGTCTTCAGAGTGACTACGGTGGGGGAAAAAACAGCAGATATACAAGCTCACTGCATGTGAGCTTGTATATCTGCTGTTTTTGAATAGTCAACGCAAAAATCTAAAATGATACCAATGCTTTCCCGCGGTTATAATGTGTTAAAAAACAATATCTCTGTAGCTTTCTTTGTGAGTCACACATCTCTATAGTGCTTTGTTATCAAATGAAATAAAAGGCTTTGCACAGATTTGTTGGCTGATGCAATTAAGAGAATCCAGGAAATACATATCTGCTTTTGATATCCTCATTCTGTTCATTAATGTTTATTAGGGGATATTGTTTAACCTTGTTTCTGGTCAGACTGAATTAAAATCATGATATATATGTATTTCCTTTTGGGAAATGCAGACTCCCTGATATGTTTGATAATATCACAATGTCACAAAATTTCATTTAAAATACAAATGTATGATCTTATGGTCTTTTAAAAAGTGAAATCAGCAGATTTTAGCTGTATCTGTCATACAACAAAGTATACAGCAGACGTGGACATCCGCCTCCCTAGATCTTCGTTCACGAAGCAAAGCCATGATGATGAGTGGTTACATTTTTTCTTCTTCTTCTTCTTGTTTTTATTACTAATCCAACCCTGAATTTGTAATGCGAGGATATTTGAATCTCCAGCTACAGTATGTTATACCATAGTCTTTGGTGGGGTGTAGAATCACTAGAATGTCATCATGTGCCATAATACATAAAGTTAAACGACCCATGACACGTGTTTAGCATGTCTGTCTGCAGAGGCTTAATGTCTATCTGGCATGCAGTGCAGTACAGCCATGTTAACTCAGTCAGTTAACTCACAAATACATTTAACCAACATTTATTATAGAATCAGAATACATGTACAATATACAATGTGCATATAATATTTTATCTTGGCGTTCGGCTCTGCTGCAATTTCTCCCTGCTCGGCACAATTAAACACCATCATTCAACATTAAGAGCAGGGAGATAGATATACAATAACAACCCCCCATGGGGAACATAAATAACAGAGCTGACCGGTGGTGCTGGGGTGGCCGTGGGAGCAAACAGTGCATAACAACAACCAGGAACCATATGCAGAAGGAAGGCAGGAAGAATGCATGCAGGCTTAGCCTCGGTCCCAGGCTTACTTTTCTGCGAAAAGAAGAGCCTGGTCACAACGTAAGGCAGAGAAGCTATCGGGCAGATGTATCCTCCGGAACATCAGTCAGATGTATTTCCCCCGGATACGATATTTTCCCGACCAATCACAACACTTGTTTCATTCGCGGAGAATGTAAACTGATTTGTAAAGCATCAACGTAATTTCCTTGGGCAATACTTCCGCTAAAATCCCGCAACTTCCGCTGATAGTCTTTTCAGCGTAGGTCTTGCCCAGGGTGATGCAGGCTAGGTGAGCTGAAATACCCTGCCCAATTGGTCAGCTGACTGTCACATCGCTTCAGCTTTTCCAAAGTGTAGGAGCCATAGAGTATATAAAGGATAGAGACTGAACTGGCGCGAAGCTCCGCCCCCCCAGCTATTCATGTCAGTGGAAGTTGCTCAGTGGCGTTTTGAAGCACCCGGAAGACTGCCGGAAGTCCCTCCTCCGGACCTCAACTTTGAGGTCCGGGGTGACGTATGCAACCGAGCGCTCAATGTTAAAGCCATAGAGTATATATATAATAGAGACTGAACTGGCGCGAAGCTCCGCCCCCCCAGCTATTCATGTCAGTGGAAGTTGCTCAGTGGCGTTTTGAAGCACCCGGAAGACTGCCGGAAGTCCCTCCCCGGACCTCAACTTTGAGGTCCGGGGTGACGTAGGGCAACCGAGCGCTCAATGTTAAAGCCCAGCTGCACGGGGTTTCCCGGTCATGAATCCACGGGTCCGCCTGTAGTCCCTCCTCCTACCACTAGGACCTAGAGCTTCAACGTTGAATAGCCTCACTGGCCCCTTGGTTAAAGCCCAGCTGCACGGGGTTTCCCAGTCATGAATCCACGGGTCCGCCTGTAGTCCCTCCTCCTACCACTAGGACCCAGACCTTCAACGTTGAATAGCCTCACTGGCCCCTTGGTAGGAGCCAATATGGGTGTTTTGATTTCCTTTTGATTATTACTACTTATATGGTGGTGGTGTCGTTGCACCGCCAGGCCACTAGAGGGCAGTTGAATCATCGGTGGTGGGCTGGGCACGTCACCTATCTACTCATTACTAAAATGAACACTCATGTGTGGGCCGGTGTGTTTGGACCGCAAGAGATGCGACAGTTCTTACCGTCGTCGTCAGCTATCGCTACCACCGTCACTGAATGAATGAAAGAATATAGGAACTTTAGAAACACAACCGCAGGAATTAGGACAATACACAAACAGTAGACACACGGGTGCATTTGTTTGGGTTTATATTATTATTTAATGCAAACGATACGAGTGCTGCTGCTGTCAAGGAACCAGGCTGGAGGCGAGGCGAGCGCGTCAAGAAACACATTTTGGTGAGTCCAAACGCCACAGTGACTCAACTGAACGAGGCATTGGGCCAAATTTAGTTTTGCCACAACACAAAGTAAAGAGTAAGAAGAATGACAAACATAACATTTCTATATTATATACTGTATAGTGGGGTAAAAAGTAAGATATTTAACTTCTAAAAGTAATGAAGTGAAGTTCTAAGCTAACAAAATGTGAAATTAAAAATTAGGTACAGTTTATGCTTCATTACTGTCCACCACAGGCTGTGAGATGTAAACATTATAGAAAACATGCTGATCACTGAAAATGTAGGCTACGTTACGTACTGCATGCCAGATATAAACATTAAACCTCTCCAGAAAGTGGAACTAAACACTAATCATTCATGGGTAGTTTAGCTTCACGTACTATTGGCACATGACGATCGACATTCCATACCCAATCAAAGCTTATGTGTAGAACATAGCACACAGCAGACAGTATTCTGTTACTGTGTGACATTAAATTTAAGCTATTCTGAGCAACTGCTGCATGAGCAAATACTGTGAAAGGATGTACGACTGCACTATTTACATTTTGCTAATATTTTTCTGTCTGACTCGCCTTTTGATGACTTTAATGTCAGATTATTTCAAGTGCAACTTTCAATACACTATGTCTCGCTGTGCATCTAATTATACAGAGGCTGCAGTGACAATATTTATTATAGAATGAGTGTGCATATAATATTTTATCTTGGCGTTCGGCTCTACTATACATTTTCTCCCTGCTCGGCACAATCATTAAACATTAGTGCTGTGATTTTTTTCCACCCTAAAACATGATCACCAGGTATTTTTGCAAATTTTGTTCTTTAAACAAACACATTTTGCAGCCAAAGGCTATGGCTATTTCTGAGTAATTGGCATGCAGGTTTGAGAGCCCTGTTGACATTCTTTGTAGTAGTCTCACATGCAGTGTTGTTTTCGTCGACTAAAACCAAGACGAAAAATGCTCGTCGACTACCTTTTTTCACAGATGAAAACTAAATGGAAACTAATCTATGACTAAAACTAAGACTAATTATGCTGACAATTTCGTCAACAAATAAAAACTAGACTAAAATGTTATGAAGTGACTACTAGTGGACAAGAGATCCAGTATTAAAGCAATAAGCCACAAGAGGTCTCAGGTTACCGTGGATTTTGGCTGAGAGGTGTGCTCCCCTTCCCCAGTTCAGCTGGGGATGATATAAAGTGATTGAAGGTGTGGATTATCGGTGAGATTTACAACGGTCACGTGACGGTAACCAGCCAATCAGAATCAAGTATTGGGACTAACCCGTTTTAGAAAAATCATTTTACAATTAGTTGCATTCTGAAAATAGACGATCTACAACGATCCACAACACAACGATCCACAACGTGTGTCGCACTGCGACACACGTTGTGGGCTTGTAGATCGGCTATTTTCAGCAAGTGAAAAAAGTCATGACGGCATCAAGGCCCGCCGAAACACATTTTGTTCGACTAAATCTAGATTTAGTCAACTAAAATCTTATGATATTTAGTCGACTAAAATTAGACTAACACTAAGACATTCCAGGTGACTAAAATGTGATTGAAACTAAATGAAAACTATTCAAGAGACTAGGGCAGTATTATGCGTGTCTTAAGTACCAGGTCTTATTACTTAACTTAAGACCTGGAGGCGTGATCAATGCCATTTGGCTATTCTGACACTGCTCACATGGTTACCTCCAATGTGAAGGTTAAAATGACATTTTTACGTGGACACACCCACCAGTTCATTTAGTATGCCCGGTTTGCCTGGTTGGTGGTGATGGATGGTGATCCACCTGAAGTGAAGCCGCACCCACAGCTGTTGTTGGCATGTTTGACTGTCAAGGTTTCAGCATCCAGAAACAAACCCTAAATACAAATGGAAGACATCAATGCATATACTGTACAGTAACAACCACCTCATAAATACATGAAAAACTGGAAAAAAATAAAAAATAAAATAAAAAATCATGGCACTCCATATTTAACTAGAAAAAGTGCCCCTCGGGGCACAGGTCTCCACCAGGGCAGGTCAGGTTGTGGCCTCCTGGTGGCGCTATAATAGGCCAATGTGAAAAGGGTGCCATTTCTTCATACGCCTTTGATGGCAATTGGATGATTTGACGCATTTTGTTCCAAAAATGTGTTTTGCAAAAATCAACCTGTTGGTGGCGCTATAACAGGCCAATGTGAAAAGGGTGGGATATATTCCTCAGCCTAGTAAGAAAATGTGTGAATGATTTCACGTAAATTGCATGCTGCGTTCATGATTTGAGGCTTTTGTTCAAAACGGGGCAAACTGTGAAAGCCAATTATAGCCAATTAGGATGGAATATGAAATATCGGACAGATCCGACTTGAGCACATGACCATAGAGATACTGTGTAACGATTTGTGAGATTTTTGGACAGAATCTGGAGGAGTAATATCAAAAAAGTTGTTTGACAAAAGTCGGCCTCCTGGTGGCGCTATAACAGGCCGTTCTGGAAAATGTGGGGCAGAGGTTCATCGTTGGCATCCAGGGAGTGTGTGTGCAAAGTTTGGCATCGACCGGGTTAACGGTGCCGGAGATTAGCTGGTAACAGACGGACGGAAGGACGGACACACACACACACACGGACGGAGTGCAAAACATACTCTCTCCCCATGCCTTCGGCCTGGTGGAGACAAAGATTTACAATAACAACCCCCAATGGAGAACAGAAATAGCAGAGCCCACCGGTGGTGCTGGGGTGGAGGTGGGAGAAAACATTGCATAACAACAACCAGGAACCATATGCAGAAGGAACGCAGGAAAACTGAAAACTTAAATACCTGCCCAATTGGTCAGCTGATTGCCACGTCAGCGTAGGACATGTGGGTCTTGCATAACACTGTATACACCCACATAGTAATGCAGCGTATTAACCCCTTTAGTATATCTGACTGAACTAACTCTGCAAGCTACGTAACATCTATGACCAAAAATGTTCGTCGACTACCTTTTTTCACTGATGAAAACTAAATAAAAACTAAGCCATGATGACTAAAACTGAGACTGAATATATTGACAATAATAGACTAAAATGTTGGGGAGGGACTAGTGGAGAAGGGATCCAGCAGGACAAAGACATGTAATTTTATGGTTCGTTGCACTCAGGTATTGCGCACTGAAAATAGCCGATCTACTATCTAGAATATAGAGCTATTTGGCTTACTATAAAACTAAAAAGTAAACATACCATACCTACCCTAATTATGTTTAAATTACTGTATGTGTGTACATATTTTGTATGATATTGGAAGACCTATACATGTAATAGCTACTGGCCTACTGTATTTGAACACAGTACAACTGACCATTATGAGGAAACTAAGCCTCTCTTCTTCAGAGCTCTATAGAAAAAGCCATTCAAGTGCATGATTGCAAGCATAGAGATTGTCAAAGTCAAAGGCGCTACCTACTAGATAAAGTGTTTGACTCTGTTAGCGCAGCGTGCCAAAACATACAGAGCGCCTGTGGAGTTTGATGAAAGCTTGGCAGTTAATACTATATAGTCTCAGGGTGTGCATTGGGACTTCCCAGCATTCTTTGGGGTGCACACACAGTTTTTATTTATTGTTTTACAGTCTTATAATATAAGTTAAGTTGTTATTTACCATGGGAATATGTTGAGATGATATGGGGATTACAGTGCAAATAAAAAAGTACACGAACCCTAGGAACAGCGCCCTCTGCCGATTTTGACGCCAGACTTCGGTGCTCTATTGCCTCTTCAAAAGGGAACTCTGACCTTGTGACAGACTGTGCTGAGGTCTCTTTCTTAAGACTATGCTGGCATGGTCTGCCACCTGTCAGATATACTGTAGTACATGTCATCCTACGCTACTCCTCTGGCAAAGTGAGGGTGGGTCAGCAGAAATCTGTCAAATTCAGAATCAATCTTTATTGTCACATCACATTACAAGTAAGTTGGGTGAAATTCTTGGTTGTGCAGGCTCATCAATGCAGTTAAAAAAGATAGAGAGAGAAGAGCATGAAGTGCATAATACTGTATATGATTAATATGCAGGATACAATGTGAGTGCATAATAAAAGAAATAAATGAATATATGTATGTGTATAGATATAAAGGAGTCCCTATTAAAACAAACAGACATTCAGTTCAGTCTGTGCAATGTCACCAGACTTAGCTCTTGTTCAGCAGTCAAATTGCTGACAAGTAGAAACTGTTCAAGAGTCTGGTGGTACTGCGTGCTCCCGAGTGGTTCAGTGATTCAGTGGTGATACAAACATAATTGGCACTAAGCATTAACAATCAGATTACAGAAATATGAATGACAGCAATCTAACAGACGCATGGAGAGAGGACAGTGAATCTGTATAACAGAGAGCAAGCAGAAGACAGTATAGGGAACATGCAGAACATGAATTATCACATGCCGTTCTGGTGTTCCAATTGTTTCATGGCTATATCGTATGTCAAAAGTACACTGCGTACATCGCTAAAGTGCAGGCGTGCTGTTGGAGATTTGATGCTATTGACACTTGGCTGGCCCAATCACATCTTTAAACAACTCCCCTTTTAAGGTTTTTTCGGATTTTTTCGCGTTTTTTTTTTTTAGGCTCAGGCAGTGCCTTCATTGAAGAGGGTATCTGCAAAGTAAGAGTACCAAATAGATATGACAAAACACAAGGGAAACACAAAGACATTTCTGGCCAAAAATAAGAGACAGGCATGCAGGCCTTTGAGGCAGATGCTGCCAAATGTGAAAAACATAGTGATGTGTTTGCTGCAGGGCCTTCTTCAGCACATGTGGCCAATGATGGTGATGGCAGAAACAATGAGCAGGTGAGGAGAGGGAAAGGGATGACAGGAGAACAGGATTTTCAACCCTTTTCATAAGTCCATTATTTATCTGGCATTTGAGCCACGCGCCACCATTTGATGAGATATAGCCTCTCAGACCTTAAACTCGTTATCGTCAGATAAGATTTTGTCCACAATTCCATGCTGTATCAATGTGGTACCACAGGAGAGATAACAGGCAAACGTTGATCAAAATAACAATTCTTACATTCTCTAATTGTGTAGAGTTCTTATAAATTAAGCAATGCCGATGTTTAACAATTTTAACTCAACTTAAAAGTGTAAAATGAAACCAAATGGACCCGTAAGAGTCAGTTTGGTTTCATTTTACACTCAAGATATGTAAGGGATCATTTGGTTAACAACATTTAGCTGAGGACCACCTGGAACCCCCTCAAGGACCACTGGTGGTCTCCGGACCACTGGTTGAGAACCACTGCTATAGTCCTTGATCTTGAAAACATTTTGGACCTCGTCCTCTCTTTAGGAAAGTGTGACGTCTGCTTAAAGAGCATCTTTACAATTGAGAAATGACCAGAGCCATAGAGTAAGACAGATTTACGACATTGAGGGGGCAGAAAACAGCCTGGTCACGTGGTTCATGTACTTGCGCGAGCCCATAGACTCCAATGCATTCCGTAAACTTCCGGTTATCTCCAGTGATGTTCAGATAGGAATGTTCTCTGTTCAACTGGACACAACATTTGCACAGCGCCTAGCTGTTTCCTGGGCTATGCTCCTTGCTGTTCGTAAGGCTTGTAGTGAGGACCGGTTGGGGCATCGTTTGTATTTAGGCAAAGCAGCTCGCTTTGCTTCTATCACAGGGCTTGAACGCCTACCCTACTGAGTGCCAAAAAACGACTTTCTGGCCTTGTCAGCCCCCACACAGAAAAGTCCAATATGATTGCATTAAACAACATTAAACTTACTTTGCCACTCGATTTGCCATTCACTTTATGCATGTGCATACCCTCTATAGTGAAATAATTAGCCAATCTACAAGCTCACTTTTGCTATTTTTGAAGAAGTTCGGGAAGAATTTCATGGTTTTATGGTGTGTTACTAATGCTGCGCACGAGAGTTTGTCGGCTTTAATGCTTTTATCTCTGAGTACTCTATCTATCTCTCTCTCTCTCTCTCCCTCTCTCTCTCTCTCTCTCTCAATAACTCTGCTCAAACTGTCATGGAAAGTGTTCCATCCACTGTGAATCCTCCGGGACTCATTCCGTGAGAGAAACACCTGTCTCCAACTGAAGAGACACGGTGGGCCAGCACAATGCTCTCCTAAATAACTTTCAGATTACAGATTTCTTCATCGAAAAAAAAGCCAACTACACCTACACGTGCCAAAGCACGAGGCTTTAAAGAGGGCCTCTCGAGATATGAAACGGTGTTAACAGCACAGATATTCCTGAGAGTATTTCACCAAGTCAATCCACTGTCTAAGCAGCTTCAGACAAAAAGGGATGGACCCACGGCCCTTTGGACCAACTCAAACTGCTTTTCATCGCACCCTTGCCCCTCGTTTCTACCTATACTGCCTTTGTAAATTGGTGTTTTCTATCCTTGTTTTAATTTATTGTGTTGATATGACTATGCCACGGACCGATTTTTATGGGTCAGGACTCGAGTAAAAATCTAATTCTCTTTTCCTACATAAAAAAAAAGGTTTTAAGTGGTGGGCCTCAGGTCATCCTAGGGGCTAGAATCTAGCCCCTAGGATGACCTGAGGCCCACCACTTAAAAACCACATGCTACGGTGCCCAAATCTGAATTTAGGTGCTCAAATGAACTCAAACTGAAGCAATTCAGTAAAGGTCAACACTTCCTCCTGGGGTCATTTTAGGGGCTGGGACCTCCAGTAAAAGGCCTAAATACTCTCCAAGAGTTGGGGAACAACATATCAAGAGAGTGGAGTGGTAGGCCCTTGGATTGACCCAGGACCAGTGATTAAATGTACCCCACTGAAAAATAGCAGATCTACAAGCTCGTAGCGTGGCGCACTACGAGCTTGTAGATCTGCCCAAAGTTGAAGGGCTTCAACCTTGGGTACTGGGTAGCTGAAGTTGAAGCTCTGCCCTTCAACTTTGGGCACTTTTACATGTAGGCTGACCCAAAGTTGAAACAGTTGCAAGGGGGACATCTTTGGGCATGGGGCCCTCATTGTTCCCACAACCAAGAAGAGTATTTTACCCTTTACTGGAGGTCCTAGGCCCTAAAATGACCCCATGAGGAAGCGTTGACCTTTACTGAATTGCTTCAGTTTCAGTTCATTTGACCACCTAACTTCAGATTTGGGCATAATTACACCATTGCTTCAGTTTCAGTTCATTTGACAACCTTCTTTCAACCTTGGCCTGGATATCAGGCCAAGGTTGTTGGATATGTTGTTCCCACAACCAAGAAGAGTATTTTACCCTTTACTGGAGGTCCTAGTCCCTAAAATGACCCCATGAGGAAGCGTTGACCTTTACTGAATTGCTTCAGTTTCAGTTCATTTGACCACCTAACTTCAGATGTGGGCATAATTACACCATTGCTTCAGTTTCAGTTCATTTGACAACCTTCTTTCAACTTTGGGCACTTTTACATGTAGGCTGACCCAAAGTTGAAACAGTTGCCAGGGGGACATCTTTGGGCCTGGGGTCCTCATCATTGGATATGTTGTTCCCACAACCGAGAAGAGTATTTTACCCTTTACTGGAGGTCCTAGGCCCTAAAATGACCCCATGAGGAAGCGTTGACCTTTACTGAATTGCTTCAGTTTCAGGTAATTTGACCACCTAACTTCAGATTTGGGCACCCTAACATGTGGTCTTTAAGTGGTGGGCCTGTGGTCATTTTAGTGGCTAGGAGGTCCAGTGAAAGGCCTACATACTCTCCCAAGATGGAGGAACAACATTTTACAATCTGGGAACCCTTATAGGCCTTTGTATGGCTACAGTGCGACTGGTTCAATCCTACCCTAAATCTAGGCCTAAGACGTGACACCTCAAAGTGGGGTACATTGCATCCACTGGTCAATCCAAGGGCCTACCACTCCACTCTCTTGATATGTTCTTTCCCAACTCTTGGAGAGTATGTAGGCCTTTCCCTGGACCTTCTAGCGGCTTGAGAATGCATTGGGCGTTTAAGTTAAATACGGGGAGGAAATATGACAGCAAACTGCCTGTCATATTTTCTCCCTATTCCAAAGCCCCCCCAGGTAGGCCTACATTATATATTTAAACTATTTTCAGCAATGGTACACTTATTTTTTCAGTGGGTAGATCTTGTTGAGCTGGTCATTTTGAAAGTAGATCTCACGTCATAAATGTGTGGGCACCCCTGTTCTAGCCCCTAGGATGACCCGAGGCCCAACACTTAAAAACCACATGCTACGGTGCCCAAATCTGAATTTAGGTGCTCAAATGAACTCAAACTGAAGCAATTCAGTAAAGGTCAACACTTCCTGGGGTCATTTTAGGGGCTGGGACCTCCAGTAAAAGGCCTAAATACTCTCCAAGAGTTGGGGAACAACATATCAAGAGAGTGGAGTGGTAGGCCCTTGGATTGACCCAGGACCAGTGATTAAATGTACCCCAAGCTCGTAGCGTGGCACTCGGTGCCGCACTACGAGCGTGTAGATCTGCCCAAAGTTGAAGGGCTTCAACCATGGGTACTGGGTAGCTGAAGTTGAAGCTCTGCCCTTCAACTTTGGGCACTTTTACATGTAGGCTGACCCAAAGTTGAAACAGTTGCCAGGGGGACATCTTTGGGCCTGGGGTCCTCATCATTGGATATGTTGTTCCCACAAACGAGAAGAGTATTTTACCCTTTACTGAAGGTCCTAGGCCCTAAAATGACCCCATGTGGAAGCGTTGACCTTTACTGAATTGCTTCAGTTTCAGGTCATTTGACCACCTAACTTCAGATCTGGGCACCCTAACATGTGGTCTTTAAGTGGTGGGCCTGTGGTCATCTTAGTGGCTAGGAGGTCCAGTGAAAGGCCTAGTACATGTCATCCTACGCTACTCCTCTGGCAAAGTGAGGGTGGGTCAGCAGAAATCTGTTAAATTGCAACCTTTCAAAATCAGAATCAATCTTTATTGTCACATCACATTACAAGTAAGGTGGGTGAAATTCTTGGTTGTGCAGGCTCATCATTGCAGTTAAAAAAGATAGAGAGAGAAGAGCATGAAGTGCATAATACTGTATATGATTAATATGCAGGATACAATGTGAGTGCATAATAAAAAACAAGATATGTATAGATATAAAGGAGTCCCTATTCAAACAAACAGACATTCAGTTCAGTCTGTGCAATGTCACCAGACTTAGCTCTTGTTCAGCAGTCAAATTGCTGACAAGTAGAAACTGTTCAAGAGTCTGGTGGTACTGCGTGCTCCCGAGTGGTTCAGTGATTCAGTGGTGATACAAACATAATTGGCACTAAGCATTAACAATCAGATTACAGAAATATGAATGACAGCAATCTAACAGACGCATGGAGAGAGGACAGTGAATCTGTATAACAGAGAGCAAGCAGAATACAGTATAGGGAACAAGAACATGCAGAACAGGAATTAACACATGCCGTTCTGGTGTTCCAATTGTTTCATGGCTATATCGTATGTCAAAAGTAGCCTACACTGCGTACATCGCTAAAGTGCAGGCGTGCTGTTGGAGATTTGATGCTATTGACACTTGGCTGGCCCAATCACATCTTTAAACAACTCCCCTTTGAAGGTTTTTTCTGATTTTTAGCAGCATTTTTCCGCGTTTTTTCCGAAAAACGTGAATAGTCTGCAAGGACCTGTAGGCTCAGGCAGTGCCTTCATTGAAGAGGGTATCTGCAAAGTAAGAGTACCAAATAGATATGACAAAACACAAGGGAAACACAAAGACATTGCTGGCCAAAAATAAGAGACAGGCATGCAGGCCTTTGAGGCAGATGCTGCCAAATGTGAAAAACATAGTGACGTGTTTGCTGCAGGGCCTTCTTCAGCACATGTGGCCAATGATGGTGATGGCAGAAACAATGAGCAGGTGAGGAGAGGGAAAGGGATGACAGTGAGAACAGGATTTTCAACCCTTTTCATAAGTCCATTATTTATCCGGCATTTGAGCCACGCGCCACCATTTGATGAGATATAGCCTCTCGGACCTTAAACTCGTTATCGTCAGATAAGATTTTGTCCACAATTCCATTCTGTATCGAAGTGGTACCACAGGAGAGATAACAGGCAAACGTTGATCAAAATAACAATTCTTTTACATTCTCTAATTGTGTAGAGTTCTTATAAATTAAGCAATGCCGACCCGTAAGAGTCAGTTTGGTTTCATTTTACACTCTCAAGATATGTTAGGGATCATTTGGTTAACAACATTTAGCTGAGGACCACATGGAACCCCCTCAAGGACCACTGGTGTTCTCCGGACCACTGGTTGAGAACCACTGCGATAGTCCTTGAACTTGAAAAGATTTTGGACCTCGTCCTCTCTTTAGGAAAGTGTGACGTCTGCTTAAAGAGCATCTTTACAATTGAGAAGAGCTAGAAATGACCAGAGCCATAGAGTAAGACAGATTTACGACATTGAGGGGGCAGAAAACAGCCTGGTCACGTGGTTCATGTAGACTGGTGGTTCATAGACTCCAATGCATTCCGTAAACTTCCGGTTGTCCCTTTTCAATAGAAGTCTATGTAGAAGAGCCTGGCCCCATGAAGTGAACAGAGTTGTCGTATTAACTCTGTCTTACTCTATGGCTCTGGAAATGACATCCATCAAGTGGAACAAGGGAAATCATCATCATCATCATCCTAGTCTCCAAAACTACGGTGAACTCAGTCTCAGATTGGGCATCTAATTTAAGAGGTTATCTCCAGTGATGTTCAGATAGGAATGTTCTCTGTTCAACTGGACACAACATTTGCACAGCGCCTAGCTGTTTCTTGTGCTATGCTCCTTGCTGTTCGTAAGGCTTGTAGTGAGGACTGGTTGGGGCATCGCTTGTATTTAGGCAAAGCAGCTCGCTTTGCTTCCATCACAGGGCTTGAACGCCTACTGAGTGCCAAAAAACGACTTTCTGGCCTTGACAGCCCATACATCCACACAGAAAAGTCCAATATGATTGCATTAAACAACGTTAAACTTACTTTGCCACTCGATTTGCCACTCGATTTGCCATTCACTTTATGCATGTGCATACCCTTTATAGTGAAATAATTAGCCAATCTACAAGCTCACTTTTGCTATTTTTGAAGAAGTTCGGGAAGAATTTCATGGTTTTATGATGTGTTACTGATGCTGCGCACGAGTTTGTCGGCTTTAAGGCTTTTATCTCTGAGTACTCTAAGTCTATGGGAGCTCTCTCTCTCTCTCTCTCTCTCTCTCTCTCTCTCTCTCTCAATAACTCTGCTCAAACTGTCATGGAAAGTGTTCCATCCACTGTGAATCCTCCGGGACTCATTCCGTGAGAGAAACACCTGTCTCCAACTGAAGAGACACGGTGGGCCAGCACAATGCTCTCCTAAATAACTTTCAGATTACAGATTTCTTCATCGAAAAAAAAGCCAACTACACCTACACGTGCCAAAGCATGAGGCTTTAAAGAGGGCCTCTCGAGATATGAAACGGTGTTAACAGCACAGATATTCCTGAGAGTATTTCACCAAGTCAATCCACTGTCTAAGCAGCTCCAGACAAAAAGGGATGGACCCACGGCCCTTTGGACCAACTCAAACTGCTTTTCATCGCACCCATGCCCCTCGTTTCTACCTATACTGCCTTTGTAAATTGGTGTTTTCTATCCTTGTTTTAATTTATTGTGTTGTTTACTGTCTGTTGCACTTCTTGCTGTTTTGATATGACTATGCCACGGACCGATTTTTATGGGTCAGGACTCGAGTAAAAATCTAATTATCTTTTCCTACATAAAAAAAAGGTTAAATAATTGTATACATTTTAAAACAAACAAATATAATAAATCCCATAAATTAAAATAACAATTAAGTCATAGTGAAAATAGCTGATCTACAGTATAAGCTCACACCTATTTTCAGTCGTTTGGGTCCCGGACAAATGTCTCTTTTGGGTCTCGGCCTGAAAAGTTTGGGGCCACTGCTATATTGCGCTGAGCAGAGCAATGGTCACCGGGTGCAGTACTTTAGTTAGACTAGTCATAGGTCCGAAAAACGACAACCCACCTCAAACCCTAACCTAACCATAACCGCAAGCACAGGAGCAGGCGCTAGTCCGAGATGCGGACACATGTCGAACTAATGCTCCGTCGGATTATAGTATGCTATGCATGGTCACCGTGTTATGGCCCTTTGAAATGTTAGAGTTAGACACTGCTTTAACACTGCTGTAGTGCACCATTATGTGGGCAATTTGTTTTTTTTGGAGGACTGTGAGTGTGACTAATGTCATGGCAGATCCCTGAACACTGAACAGCTTTGTGCCATGTTTAGTGATGATTGGTGCATCGTTGCAACTTGTTCCATGTTCCCACCGGGGTACGCAGCCCCTGGTGTGACTATAGTCGTGGTAATTGGTAAATGGTGTATTTATATAGCGGCAGACCCCTGGCCAGTGTTTGTGCCAAGTTGGTGCAAATCGGAGCAATGGTCCGCCTTGCAAGATTGCATGTTTTGTTTGACTTCCACAGTCTCTGTGAGCTTGTAGATCTGCTATTTTTGGCGGGTGACACGTCATGCGATGGAGCATACATTTGGCTCTTTTAGAGCCAGGCCGTTAGAAACAAGCAAACCCACTGAAAGATTCTCCATCAGGAATGAATGCACAAACAAAAAATACGCTTTTGGCAAAGGAAAGAAGAGGACTTCAGGAAAGGTTTTATCTTCCTTCTTTCCTCTTTGTTGCTGCTCTGCCATGCATGTTTGAGGCTATATTAAAGTGTGCCGTAGATATGAGATCTGTCAACCCCGAGTCCACGGGACCTCATGTGAGTCTCCACGAGTCCATGCACCTGTGTCCAATTCCACTGATGAGTAGTTTCAGACTGCGACATGCCATTCTATTCTGCCTGTTTGGAATCGTAGCCTATAAACCTAAAACCTGTGGTTCATCTGGTTTATTCTGGATTATTGTTGTTCTTTCCTCCTCCTGTTACCTGGAAATACCTTTTTGCATTGTATTATACTGTATCTCGTCAATGAACCTGTCCTGGACCTGTCTTTACTTGTAATAAAGCAGACTTTACTTCTGCCTTAGTGTGCCTGCTTCTGAGTCCTATCTGTTCAGCGTTGTGACAAGATCAGAGTTGGCAATCCACTTTTTGAGTCGGCCTAGGTTCGAATGTGCAATCTGCACGTCATCCCCCGTGTCCCCCGCCCTTCCTGATTCTTTGTTCAATGCAGTCTTTATCACAAATTAAGCAGAAATGGTTTGTGATATAGAGACAAATATAAAGGTAAGCAGAAGCAGAAGAGACTTCCATTTTACTAGTTTGTGAGATAAACAGAACAAATAGCTGTATTCCCATTCTGTCTCTGTCAGCGCACATATCTGTCTAACACTGCATCCCCTAGGATGGGATACCTCAAACAGAGGGTATGTCTAGTATCTCTGTCTGTCCGTAGCTTATCTTGCAATCCGCTCAACCGATCAGTATATGTGCGTGTGCGTGCGTGCGTGCGTGCGATTGCGTGTGAGATTCACAGGAACGCTGCTTTTATTACACTCCTTCTTGGTGGTTGGGGATGGTATATTCAGATGTTCAAGAAGTAGTGAAAATGGCTGATCAAAAAGCTTGCAACACGGCGATCTTCTATTTTCACTAGTTTGGGTCCCGGGCAAACGTCTAATCTCTCTTTTGGGTCTGGACCTGAAAAGTTTGGGAACCACTAGACAGTACATACTGTAGGCTACTGGTATTCAGAAAACAGCCTATAGAACACAGCCTATATGTAAGCACCTTTAACCCTCTGGCTTAACTGCTCTCCTTGGAGCCTGAGAACAGACAGAAGAAAAAGAACGAAAAGAGACTTTCGAAAGAAAGACATTGTGTAAGAAAACAAACTTTAGCGGTCAGGTGCACGCACATCCAAACATTTTGACGAGTGCTGGTTTAAAAAAAGAATGACTGCAGAGAGAAAGAACAGATCCGCACACGCACACTGTCTTAAAAGCTCCCAAAATAATATAATAACAGAGCAGACAAAAAATAACAACGTTTCGGCCTAAACAGCCTTTGTCAGGTATACTGAAGCAGTGCGTCAAAGTGCAGATATAGGGGATCACCAAGTGGTAGAGCTCACGTCAGTTTGTGAATGGAAAAACCCAGGGACTCTGTCCGCCCTAATTTAGGGTTGGAACTGACCACACAGTCTGCGTCAGAAATATCAGCCATTATTCAGATCATCTGGCCATCATGAAAAACAAATGAAAAAACTCACCTCTGCGTAGTTTTAGAAGTTCAAACATAATTAGCACTAACTAACATTAGTGATGTTTGCCCTTTAACTCTTTAAACATGACAGGTCTAATAATGGTTCCCCTGTGTGCAGTCAGTACTTGGAGGCCTGTCCATATTTGGGCAAGATGATGTCATATTGATCTACTATGATCATCAGTCATCTCCACACAAATAGTGGGGGGGGAATACAGCACGCACGCACGCACGCACACTGTACACATACTTTTTCCCTTTACCTACAACATCTATTAAAGGGATAGTTCAGATTTTTTTAACTTAAGCTGTTTGAAATACTTGCCATTACTATAGTGGTTGCAACTGTATTAAAATATTATCGCAACTTTCGTTCAACTTTGACTCCTATCACATGGAATTATTTTTTGGGCGTTGTGCATATGGACACAAAAAACTGAGGATAGAGGGGTCAAAAATGAACGAAAGTTGCACTAATATTTTAGAAATAGTTCAACAATACAAATGACGTTAGTTTTGTGGATTAATTTACTTTTAATGTGTGGCCCTGTGCCCCCCACAAAATGACCGGAACTACTTAATATTTCACCAAAACCATAGGCTAGCAGAACTCCCACCACGGGACTGTATTTCATACAGCTTAAGTTAAAACAAATCTGAACTATCCCTTTAATTCCACAAATATGTGACGTTGGCATCGGAGGTATAGCTTGCGTCCTTACTATTTTACAATTTAGGCATTTAGCAGACACTCTATAATCCAGAGCGATTTACAGTAAGCAAGACTATGGCGGAAGATTGGGAGTGAGTCTGCGGTTCTGATTGCAATGGGAAGTGCATTCCATATTTTTGGAGGCAGAAGGGAGAAGGAGTTTTGGGACGTTTTCGTTTATATTGCTGATGAGCAAGTGATGGCGATTCAGTGAACCCACAGTAGTTATTAAACCAGTGAATTTGTCTATGTACTCGTCACAGTCAGTGGATCAGACAGTTATGTTAAAGGGATTTTTTTTTGCTTAAGCTGTATGAAATACTTGCCATTAATATAGTGGTTGCAACTGTATTAATTGATTCCCTGAGTCCCGTGGTGGGAGTTCTGCTCTGGTTTTGGTGAAATATTAAGTAGGCCTAGTTCCGGTCTTTTTGTGGGGGGCACAGGGGGCCACGCATTAAAAGTAAATGTATTCACACAACTAGTGTCATTTGTATTGTTGACCTATTTGCAACTTTCGTTAATTTTTGACCCCTCTATCACACAGAACTATGTTTTTTGTGTCCATATCACTATGCCCAGAAATAATTCCATGTGATCGAGTGGTCAAAGTTGAACGAAAGTTGCGCTAATATTTTAGAAATAGGTCAACAATACAAAAGACGCTATAGTTTTGTGGATTTATTTATTTTTAATACGTGGCCTCAGTGCCCCCACAAAATGACCGGAACTACTTCATATTCACCAATACCAGAGCAGAACTCCAACCACGGGACTCGGGCAATCAATTAATACAGTTGCAACCACTATATTAATGGCAAGTATTAAGTTAAAACATTTTGAACTATCCCTTTAATGCGGGGTAACATTGGCGATTACAAAAACTGACAGCATGACAACTACTCTACCACTATGAAGTATAATGCAAATATTTCTCAAAACCAGAGCACAGTCTCTGTGTAGTGCTGTATGTGTTGACTTCCACTGCTAGCGATTTGTTGTGAGTGTCTTGGAATGTTGCTACAAATATATTAAAGTTTAAACAAAATCAAAACGTTCTAAGTTAGACTTATGAGCTCATACCATAGGCTAGTATAGGCCTATTGTTTGACTGCAGTGTTTGAGCAAAGGGCACACAATTGCAATTACATTTTCAACATAAAATTGTTATTGATCTCGATCCCCCCTCGTGTAATGTTTCACTGTCTTTCCACTTGAATGAATTCAATACACATGCCATCCCAATGTGATAATAACCTTCTTGCATTATGCATTTGAGCAACAAAGATGCACTTTGACAAGAAAGAGGGAACAATGCAAGTTGGGTATCCATGCCTTGTCATTCGAAATACTATACAACTTGTGCAAGGACGCACTGTGATGGCCAGCAGCCACTTTGAGTGGCAGTCGGGGCAAACGTTCTCGCCAAAACATGATTTACTATTCTGTGCCTACCGCTACTGGGTCGTAACTCGAACGGCGCTGAGTCGGCTCAATCGAACTTCGCAAAAACATCAACATTCGGCACAGCAACTCACTCACTTTTAGCTCGCTCGGTGGTGCCTCAAGTTTGCTTGAGACGGCAGGCCTCAATCATAGTCAGAAACAGTGTGCAGTTGTTTTGCACACACTACCATAGTACTTAGAGGCTATAGCCTAGTCAAACTTGGTGCTACACACCTCCAGTTCCTCACCGATATAAACATCAAGTTTGAGGTTGACGCACGCACGCACGCACACGCACACGCACACGCACACGCACATGCACATGCACATGCACATGCACATGCACACGCACAGGCACAAACAGGTTAAGCAATGGTAACACTGCACTTGGTGGCACATTATGGGTTCATGTGTTTGGTCCGACAGAGCATTGGTCCGAACGACAACCTACAGTACCTCAAACCCTGACCCTAACCCTAACCTCCCACAGGGCAGAACACCTAAACCTAACCCCAACCATGCTGTGCTGACAATCGTTTTCTAAGAGCTGGCCCACACACTGGGAAAAATGCAGTTGAGTGCAAAGATATGCCATTTACATAACTGGGGAAAAAAAGGTTTTAATTAGAGCTGAGTTCAATAAATAATTTGTGCTTGTGGGTTGTGCGTGTGCGCATGTGTGTGCAACTGTGCATGCATGCGTGCGAGTGTGCGTGCGTGTGTATCTGTCCCCAAGCATGTGAACATGCTGATTGTGAACATGCTGATTGTGTGTTATTGCTTCAAACACAAAGTTATTGAGTTCATCAGTGTCAACTAAAGTAGGCTAATGGGATGGACAACTGCATGGGGCCCGGTTAAGGGCCTGGCATGCAGGGCATGGAGCCCTGGAGCTCCTGGACCCAAACTGGTCAAAGTACCATGTCCATGTTGTTCAACACATTTGCAACATATTGGGCTCGACAGAATACACGCCACTTTGAAAGGACTTGGGCCTTCTCTTCCCTATTTCCTTCACAGGTGTTACCAATGATACTAACGAAGGCTCTGTTCCATTCTGGTCAAGAGTCAGCTGTGCTGCTATTGTGCATGGCTCACTGGAAACACTGCTACACCAGTGGGTCTCAAAGTGTCCTTGCATGGGTTCCAAATGGCCCCGTACGGGTGTATTATGGGGATCATTGAAATTAAAAAGTTTGAGAACCACTGTAACACTGTCACAAAAGCAGCTGACAGTGCCATCTACTGTCCTGTTCTGGGTAATCTGTTTTCCTCATTTCATTTTGACATCTGGTGGTTGTTTAATCTCACCTCATCTCAAAGCGTTTGTTGGTGATTGTGTGCGTGCATGCGTGCACATTTACCCGCACACATGGGCACAAGCCGTGTGTGTGTGTGTGTGTGTGTGTGTGTGTGTGTGTGTGTGTGTGTGTGTGTGTGTGTGTGTGTGTGTGTGTGTGTGTGTGTGTGTGTGTGTGTGTGTGTGTGTGTGTGTGTGTGTGTGTGTGTGTGTGTGTGTGTGTGTGTGTGTGTGTGTGTGTGTGTGTGTGTGTGTGTGTGTGTGTGTGTGTGTGTGTGTGTGTGTGTGTGTGTGTGTGTGTGTGTGTGTGTGTGTGTGTGTGTGTGTGTGTGTGTGTGTGTGTGTGTGTGTGTGTGTGTGTGTGTGTGTGTGTGTGTGTGTGTGTGTGTGTGTGTGAGAGAGAGAGAGAGAAGCGTAAAGTGAAAAACGGTCAGCGACGGAGCCCCGCTGGGGAGAAATGGTTTCGGTTTGATGCTCCAGTTGCTTTTCATCCCACTCATTCTCTCTTGATTCACCCAGACGTTTGGCAAATTACCAACCGTTTCACCAGTCAAGGTAACATTGGACCATATGCTCCTGCAGGAGAAGACTTAATTAACAGACCACCAGACCTGGGAGGAAAGCGTTGGGTCTAACTAGGGTTGTCCGGATCGGTGGATCCGATCACGTGATTGGAAACTAGGGCCGATCATGTTATTTTCAAATGATCGGAATCGGACCGGGAGCAAAAAAATGTGATCGGGACATCCCTAGTATCAATATTATATCCATATCATGATATTAGACTGGATATTGTCTCTGTGATTTTGGATATTGTACTATATTGTGATGACAAAGATATCGGATCGGGAAAAATCGGCAGATACTCAAAATTAAATGATCGAAATTTTACACTAGGTGTAAAAAAAAATCGATTCCAATTAGAATCGCGATTCCCGTTATGAACGATTCAAAATCGATTCATAATTTCCAAAAATCGATTTTCTTTTCTCTACTACATGGTGTTTGTGATATGAAATGTAAGCTTACCCTAATCACAGTAAACATCATGTCTTCAGTCATTTTCAAGTTACTGCATAGTCACTTCAGTTGGCTGGAGTAGATTGTGATGAAATCCTATGTATTGAATCTAGAATCATTTTGAATAGAGAATAGTTTTGAATCTGGAAAAAAATGCTTTTGAATTTTAAAAAAAACGTTTTTGGATTGAGAGTTGAATCGAATCGTGACCCCAAGAATCGGAATCGAATCGAATCGTGGGACACCCAAAGATTCACAGCCCTAGTCCCCACACACCGGCCACGATTTTTTATCGGTTTTCCGTAAAACACGTCCAGTGTGCAACCACCTTAAAGGGACACTTCACCCTTTTTGCAAAAATATAGGCCTATTATGTTAATGACGTTTAGAAGATTTGGAACACTTTCCTGGGGGTCTTTGTGTGTGTAATATGTGGTTTTAGAAATTTTAGATTTTAGCAGTGAGCCCCGTGTCTCTGATGTCATGGACACTGGGCTCACTTACTTCCTGGACTACATAGGACTACATGTTGTCTCAGTAAGACAGCCCTCCCCCTATCCACAAGGAGGAGCAGTACACCAAAGCATTGTGGGAATTGTAGTCCAGGAAGTAAGTGAGCCCACGTGTCCATGACATCAGAGACACTGGGCTCACTGCTAAACTCTAAAATATCTAAAACCACAAATTACACACATAAAGACCCACAGGAAAGTGTTCTAAATCTTCTAAACGTCATTAACATGTATTGTTTTGCAAAAAGGGTGAAATGTCCCTTTAACACTTACCTCTCCATTCCTCTAACCATATTATCAGTCAGTAGGCCTACTACTTTACTACAGTCAGTATACTCTCTATTGTTGTCTTTCAACAGGGAGATTAGCTAAACCAGTCCAGATATTTTTATGTCTCGTGAAACAGATGACATAAAATGGGAGACTTTCATATAGCTTCCTGCTGTGAATGCTAGGATCAAAGGGCTATAATTTTAGAGGCTCAAAACTTGAAATATATTCCCTTTATACAAACTCTATTTTGTAGATTGTACAATATAAGCACAGAGTGCTTTTAAGGGAATTAGCTGAGTCCATAAAAAAATTAACAATTTTATTTCAGCATATATTCACTTATCATTGCAATCATCATTATAATCTCAAATCTATTAAATTTGAATTTATTATCACTTAGATAGCCGCAATTGTACATTTTGTTCCAAAGAAACTCAGGGTCAGGGGGAAGTAATGAGCCATGACAACCGCAAGGACCTCTAATGGATAGGATGGAACAACTGACCGCCATGCCCTTTCTGCAACTATTCATCTAATTTAGAATCAATAGCCTTAACATTTTAATTGAAACCCTATGCTAAATGTGTAGAGCATATTACTAGGCTAATCAATAAGCTTCGTAAGTTGTTTAAGCCATTCAAGTCGGGAAAGTGTCTTTGTCATACTCATTTTAGATAGTGTGTGTGTCGACTTTCCAAAAACAGCAGATCTGTGCAGCGCTATTAGATCTTCTATTTGAATCACATAAATGTGTGCAATTCTTTATACTGTATATGGATATATAATAGGGGGGTGTCAGCTGCCAAATACATATACTTGACATGAAAATGTTTTGAGAAGAAATATAGTTTTTCAGAAAATGATTTGGAAGACATTTGTTGAATCGGCCTCAGGTCTTATTAGGTTAAGAATTGGTTTTCAGAAAATGTTATAGGATTATTTTTTATAGTGCCACAATCTTTTTCCACCCTAAAACATGATCATCAGGTATTAGGAAGAACTTTTTCCAAAAAGTGTACAGTATTTGTTAAAATCATGCTTTTATGTGGACACGCCTGGTTTGCCTGGTGGGTGGTGATGGGTGGACTGGGCTGAACTGAAGCCGCACCCACAGCTGTAGTTGTATGATAAAGGGGGAGGGGTTAGGGGGGGGGGGGCTGTCAGGGCTGATGGTGTGATGTCACTATTTTACTGTTTATTTCATTGGCCCGTTTGACTGTCAAGGGTTCAGCCTCCAGGAAGAAACCCTAAATACAAAGGTAATACACCATTGTACATAAAACGACTCCAGGGTGTCTAATGAAGTACTGTCACCTCATAGACACATGAAAAACTGGAAAAATACAAAAAATGTGGCACTCCATCTTTAAGGAACTTCCTATATTTATTGTAGGACTGTTTTTTTGTTAAATTTCTGCATTGACGGCACTGGCCACAGGTCAGACTCTGCAGCCTGTTGACAGTGTCATCCTCCTTTGGATTGTGTTGTCATATTGGGCTTCTTTGAAGAAAAGAGGTAAGTTACCTGGCTATGCACTGTACAATATGTGTATACTTCCCTGTCCATATCCAATATCCATCCATCCAGATAAGCACTAGTTCTGCAGTAACAGCATGATCTATCTATTTATATACGACAGAGAAGCACATTATGGACCTCTAGTTTCATACATTTGCCAGGATGTCTGTCTGGATGGAGTAGCTCCTAGTGGTTTAAATAATGTCCTATATAGCCTGTGTGCATGTCTTATAATGGCCATATCCCCCAAATGCCCCAATGCAGTGTGATTGACTAGGGATGTTGTTTTTGTGGACAAAAACAAGCCCATCACAGAACACTACAAATGTATAATACAATTTGGAAACAGTGTTGCGGTGTGCACCTGTCACTTTTTACTTATTGGACATTTTTATTGCACTGTGCTGTAGTGGCAGTGTAACTCATAGCACAGTGGAAAAATATATAGAGAAGTTTTATTTTTTTATTGCTGGGCTTTTCTTTGGCAAGGTTACCGGTAAATGTAAGACACTCATGGATGGTAGATAGATAGATAGTAGCTAGCCGCAATTTGCAACTCTAGATTTTTTTACAATGGGATGAATCTAGAGTTGCAATACCCTCCATTGACTCCCCACTCATCATTTTGCGTTTGTGATCTGCTGGTCTCAAACGACGTTAAACTCACCAACATTGCAGCTGTAGTCCAAGCTTGATTTTTTCTCTTTCGATCTGCAAAGCTTGTTTTTCATAAAAATCCCCCGTAGACATGTTATGAGCTACTTTCTGTCCAAAATATTCCACAAGTGATATTCCGAGCCGCCATTTTGTATTTTTTCAACCTGCCGTAAAACAAGACGTGTGGGAGAGCGCTTGTTTAATAGAAGGCCGTGCGTGACGGGGCGTCGCGCTGCGTCGGCTTCTTCTTTGGGTGTCTTACCTGCGCAGGTAAGATTCTATTAAACAAGCTCTCCCCCTCACGTCTTGTTTTACGGCCCGTCGCAGAATTGCAAAATGGCGGCTCGGAATATCACTTGTGGAATATTTTGGACAGAAAGTAGCTCATAACATGTCTACGGGGGATTTTTATGAAAAACAAGCTTTGCAGATCGAAAGAGAAAAATTCAAGCTTGGACTACAGCTGCAATGTTGGTGAGTTTAACGTCGTTTGAGACCAGCAGATCACAAACGCAAAATGATGAGTGGGGAGTCAATGGAGGGTATTGCAACTCTAGATTCATCCCATTGTAAAAAAATCTAGAGTTGCAAATTGCGGCTAGATAGTAGCACATTATGAACTTGACAGTGCTTAGCAGTGACAGACAGTTCTTCTGGAGATAGTTTCTTTATTCATTGTTAGAGTACATGCTTTGTTGTCTGTAATCATGTGTATTAGACCTCCCGACTAGCATTGTGCATGTGATGTGGGTTCATTCATCCTTGGCCTTATGATATGTTCTGACAATCTGAATATTATAGAGTCAAAAACACTCCACGGTGGCCTGGTGTTGTTATATGTGGCTGGTAACAAAGACACACGCTCCCCTCCTGCGTGTGTAAGGTTTGTCTGGTCTCTACATCGACAGAGAACTATAAATACCTTTCTGGGAAAGGCTGCCACTGTCCCACAGTCCACAGAGGGAACGTTTCACCCACGTCTGAGGACCCCCAGATGATTAGCTTAATTTAGGACTGAGGCCGATTCTAAAAATGCCTTCTAAATACTGAACTACGTTTTCAGAAAAATGTCTAATTAAAAAATTACAACTATGTTATACAACTAATTCATATACTGTACATGGCAACAAGAACCCAAAAGGGGTTCCCGTCCTGAGTGGGTTGAGCAACATTGTTTTCTCACTCAATAGTGAACAAACTGACTCACAGAATCAGTGCACATTTCTAAAGTGACAATTTAAGGACATTTAACAGCTTTTTTTTATACCTCTAAAAGTTACAAATATTAATAATGATAAATATGTCCGCAAGCATGGGGGCCAAACAATGCGATATGCAATATATTTACTGTACTTACTGTAACTATTTGTAAAAGTACCGAGACCTGCAGAGATGGTGGCTGCAGAGACGCAAGTGTTAGGTTGAAGGTTTCACATCTGTCATTTGTCACCACATGATCCAAAACTCCCTCTGTGACCGCATCCTCTCCTCTTGTGCTATTCTTTACACCACAGTGGGTCAGGACCCATTTCTGGGTCGCAGACACATTTTTATGGGTCCCTTTATTTTTGGTTTCCTGCATTTTTGTTTTTAATTATTATTTCAAAACATCTTCCAAAAACTGTCATGATCTTACTGTGAACTGTGTAATGTATACCTTTATTTTGTAGGGATGTCTTTAGTGTTTCCTGTTTTGCCTAGTTGTTTGCCTGTCTTGTCTCACCTCTTCCCCAGTTACACACCTGTCTCCATTCTGTCATTAGCCTGCAGTTGCCTGATGACACTCACCTGTGTTTACTTCACTATCAGCCTGTAGTCTATAAATATTGGACTCATTCTGTTCTCACACTGCCAGATCCAAGTTTGATGTTACTGTGTCTGTGTGTCCTGCCGTTGCCGCATCACCATGTAAGCTGTTAAGTGGCTGCCTGCCTGCTTGTTCTGCTTCTGGGTCCTCACCTGACACACACCGTGACAAAAACATCATATCATGTACACTACTACCCACAAGGTTTAGATGCCTATTGGACCTGTATCCATCTGTGGGGGTTTTGCACACCGCTCCAATGACTGACCCAATGCTATTCTCTGTAGAGAAAAACCTCCACAGCCCAGCTAGAGCATGAATGAGTGATGTCAGGACTTTGGTACTGTAATCCTGAAGGATACTTGCTTAGGTTATAGTTTCAGATGTATTGGAAATGAGACACAGACAGGAATTCCAATCAACTCTTTGTTGATCAAAACTATTCCCTCCTGAAATGGAGGGAATATTTTTGATCAACAAATAATAGACTGAAACGTCTACACATTACAGCTACAGTACTTGTACAGACCTGTAAGGATCCATTTAGAAACCCCCCCCCCAACGACCCATGAGGGTCACTGGACCACACTTTGAGAACCACAGTGTTAGGCCAGTTCATAGGGGCCCACGCGGATATTATATTGTCAAGCCTATTATCGTAATTTTTCAAGAAAGATAAGCTTGTGCAATCTAGAATGTAGCACACATGCTAAATGTAGCACAGCCAATGACATACATTTTTTCCCTTTTTTATCCCACGATTTTGTTTGAATGGGCTGTCACTGGTGTCTAAGTGGATGATTGACGTGCATAGGGGCGGACCTGGTTATCTTAACATCACCTGTTCACCTGCTGAGCACACAGTGAGAGAGAGGGGGTGTGGGACGCTGTACTTTTTGTTGACCGCTTTACACCGCTTTATTTTGCTTTATTTCATTTACTTAAAATGCATCGTTTGGACTTTTCAAGATGGCGGCAAGCTAGACGGACGTGTGTCTCTCAACTCCGCAGCTTGCTACAAATTATTTAACAAAAAAAACAGACTAATGGAAAAGTGAGCAGTTTTATTTAAGCAACCTGATGATGAATAACAAAAGAATGCCCAAACGAGGTGGCAAAAACCAAGCCAAGTTGAGCTTTGGTTCTGCTGGGTCCAAGGAAAGCGGGGAAGCTAATGCTAGCAACATGGCTGGGGCTGAGAGCTCGGGAGCTGAGGGGGAAGACACGGGCCGTCGCTCAGAGAGTGCAAGTTGCTCTATTCTCGAGGCTATCAAGGAGATGAAATCCGAATTCTCACAAAAGTTAGATTCAGTCATGTCGGCGATTGAAGGTATGAAGAAAGAGGTCGGAGATTGCAAAGAACGAGTCAAGGGTGCGGAGACTCGCATCTCTGGCACTGAGGACATTGTTGCTAGCTTACAGGCTAAGGTCCAGGACCTGGAAAAGAAGTACAAGCAAATGGAGCTAAAGGTTCTGAGCGGAGAAACAAGGTCCAGAAGATCCAATGTGAGATTGGTAAATTTGCCAGAGAAGACAGAGGGTTCTGATGCTTGTGACTTTCTCGAGCAGTGGCTGGTAAAAACATTGGACTTAACGTCGAAGCTAACCATTGAAGTGGCCCACAGGATTGGGCCGAGAAGAGAAGACAACGCTCCTCCGAGGACTCTCATCATGAAATTCCTGGACAATAGAGACAAGGTGAAGGTGATGAGGGCTGCTCGAACCAAGGGCCAAATCAAGCACGGGGATACATCTATAAAACTTTATCCCGATTTAACCGATGAGGTGCGCAAGCAGCAAAAAGTTTTTGACTCTGTCCGACAAAAACTTCGAGAGATCCCTGGGCTACGTCAAGGAATAATGTTTCCAGCTAGGTTATTGGTGACATATAAAAACAAAACTCAGTCCTTTGACAAACCAGCGGACGTGGATGACTTTATTCGACGAATAAAAGACGTGTCTGGAGCAGTCAGCAGTGGAGCCGCGGAGAAGTGAGGATGTGAGGTAGGCTGGCTAGCTAGCTAGCCCGAGGCAGCTAAACCAACACGGGGCACAGAACTTTTTATATATCCCTTTAATGTATTTTTTTCTATACAGTAAACCGTGATATAATTTTGATATGTTCAGATCATAGTTGTGCTCGGCACGCGATATTATTTTATACTGAGTTGTACTCTGAATGACGTTAAATGTTTTGGTTTTAGTGTCTCGATTTGTTTTGAATGATATGCTAGCTTGTTGTTATCTTGGAGCTACTGTTAGCTGAAGGCTAATATGTTGGGGGCCGTGGGGGTTCTTTTTTTCTCCCCGTCTTTGTTTATGGTTCAGGCTGATGTTGTTTTTTGGTTGGGGAAGCTTTATATTATTATTATCCTATAACTAGATCGTGTGGTTTGTACTTATTATAGTAATTGGGGATAAATGATGACACTATAGTACCGTGTCTCGGCACGGGACTCAATTTCCCATGATGCATCTGGGTCCCGGTTTTGTATTTCAGTTCCGGATCATTGTACAGACCTAAGGGTCATCTTAATTTTGAGGGAGCACCACTGCTGGTACCCTCCGGTACTACACCCGGATTTATAGTATAGCATTTTGTGTAGTGTCCCCTGCCACAGGGCTTTCATGGCACAACTTTGAAGGGATAGATTGCAGAATAGTGTACTCTTTTGGTACACATTTATATTTCGTTTTACATTAAATACACAATCTAAATTTAAAAGAAGGCAATGGGTGGGGGGGGGGGGGGGATTTAATAAAACCAGGAAAACTATGTTTTTGGATAGTTCACTACTAAGGGTTGTGTGTGCACATGTATGTATATGCATGCATGTGCGTGTATGTGCATGTGTATATACAGTATTATTATACAAAAAATAATTTATTAAAAAATAAAGTATAATTATATTATATATTTAAAAAAAAAAAGAGAGAGATGGGGGAAGGGAAAAGATTAAACATCGGTTGTAAAAAAAAATATTTAATTTTTTTTATTTATTTTTTATTTTCTGCTCAAGGTCTAATACTATGGTTTAAATTCTGTTTTCACTTATATTGGGGGAGGGAGAGTTTATCACGAGGCGAATGGTGATGCTGGGTCATTCCTCACATTGTGTGGAGTGGTCTTTAACCTTTTTGAAGTGGGAAGCAGGGGGGGGGGGGGCAAGCCTACTCGATGGGCTCAGGGGTTTTGGGGTTTTTGTTTTTCAGGCTCACTGTCGCAGCCTTTGTTTTCATGTTATGTGTTTATTTGTTTGTTGAAGGCACTGCTCTAAATTCAGGTTCAGAAAAGTCATTTGAGATATGTGATTATGGCTAGAGAATTGGAGGTTAAATTCACTTCATGGAATTGTAGGGGTTTACAAAAAATCAAAAAGGTTAAGCAGGTGATGGGAAGGTTAAAAGATATCCACTCGAGTATTGTCTTTCTCCAGGAAACGCATTTGATACTGAATGAGGATATTAGGATTAGGAAAAGATGGCGAGGGGAGGTGTTTTCAGCACCTTTCACTTCCCAGGCTAGGGGGGTCATGACTCTTATACACAAATCTATCCCATTTAATGTTACTAAGGTAATTGCCGATAAAATGGGGCGATATTTGATAATTCAAGGTAATCTTTTTGCAGAGTGTCTTATTTTGGTAAATATCTACGCACCGAACAATGATGACCCAAAGTTTTTCAGTAACTTATTTATATTATTGACATCTCTTGGGGGTCATTATCTGATAGCGGGGGACTGGAATGTGACCCCTAATCCTACTGAAGATAGATCTACTCATTCAGACAAAACTCACTCTAAAAGTAGGGAAGTTATTCACCAGTTTTCCAAAGACTTAAATCTTAGAGACATATGGAGAGATAGAAACCCTGGTGTATCTGCATACTCATGCTATTCTAGTACATACAAAACGTACAGTAGAATTGATTTATTTCTGGTTTCTGCAAGTCTTGTAAATAGAGTTAAGGACTGTGTGTATGATAGTATCCTAATTTCAGATCATGCTCCTAATAGTTTGATTTATGTAGACCCAGGTCGGATGCGGGACCCCCCTAAGTGGAGGTTTGAGCAGAGATGGCTCCAGGACCCTGAGCTGATAACTTTTTTGGAAGAACAAATAGACACCTATTTTGCTACAAATACGGATGAAACATCGGCAACTATAAGGTGGGAAGCATTTAAGGCTTTTATTAGGGGACAGATTATAAATTTTACGAGCTCCAAAACAAAGAAAAACAAACACAAAGTTATATTACTGGAATCAAAAATTAAAGCTATGGAAGGTTCTTACTTTAAGAAGCCTTGTCCTAAATTACATCAGGAAATATTATTATTACGTGCACAATATAATGAAATATCCGCTTCCAAAGCAGCAGCTAATTTGTTAAAGCTCAAACAAACTATCTTTGACCAGGGTGAGAAGTCTGGCAGGGTTCTAGCCTGGCGCATTAAACAAATGCAAACTGAAAGAGCAATCAACATGTTAAAAAATGATGTTGGGGAGACGATAGAAGACCCTAGCCAAATTTGCGAGGCATTTAGAGATTATTATGGTAAATTATATAGCTCCGAGACAAATCAAGAAGATGTAGTTGAGAGCTCCTTTTTGGATGGAATTAATATTCCTAAAATTCGAGAGGAAGACAGTAAAAAGCTGGGGGCAGATGTGAGTATTGGTGAGATTTTGGAGGCAATGAGTAATATGAAGTCTGGAAAAGCTGCAGGGCCTGATGGTCTGCCGATAGACATTTATAAAAGATTTGCGGGCAGATTGGCGAGACCCCTCTTGGACATGTATACTGAATCTTTTGAAGAGGGAGTATTGCCTCCCACTTTGAGAGGAGCCCTCATTATACTTTTGCCAAAACCTGGTAAATCAAATGATAGATGCGAAAATATGCGTCCAATCAGCCTCTTAAATTCTGATCTTAAGATACTTTGCAAAATACTTGCAAAGAGACTAGAACTTATTCTACCTGAAATTATAGATGAGGACCAGAATGGGTTCATGGTGGCCCGCCAGGGTTTTCACAATGTAAGGAGAGTATTGGATTTATTGCATGTCCAGGAGGGGGCGCCAGATACAGCCTTTTTATCTCTCGATGGGGAAAAAGCTTTCGACCGCGTAGAGTGGCCGTTTCTATTCGAGCTTCTTGGTCGATTTGGCTTGGGGGAGAACTTTTGTAAATGGGTAAGACTGTTGTATAACGATCCATATGCAGAAATACTAACCAACAATAATATATCTAGACCGATTAGGATCCATAGAGGCTGTAGACAGGGATGCCCTTTATCACCACTCTTATTTTTGATCGCAATTGAACCATTTGCAATTGCTGTAAGGGAACATACACTAATTACAGGTATTAATATAGAAAATCTAGAGCACCGCATATCTTTATATGCTGATGATGTAATATTATTCCTGAAAAAATTGGAGATATCTGTCCCAGCTATTCTGGATCTAATAACTTCGTATGGTCGCATATCTGGCTACAAAGTAAACAACTCTAAGTCATCCATTATGCTTCTGAACTCGGAAGAAAGATCAAACCCTCCCGGTCATGTTCGTCACTTCAGACCAGTAAATGCCTTTACTTATTTGGGAATCCAAATCGTGCCAAGGTTGGAAGAGGTTGTGAATGCCAATTATGACCCAATTTTAGCCACAATCGAAAATTCAATTAATAGATGGTCAAGTCTTTCAATATCTTTGATCGGCAGAATTAATATACTCAAAATGAATGTACTTCCCAAGCTATTGTATTTATTTCAGAACGTACCCTTGTCACCTCCACCAAACTTCTTTTCTAGAACCAGGAAATTGTTTACCAACTTTATTTGGAACAATAGACGTCCTAGACTTAGATTGTCCTTACTTTATCTACCCTATGATAGGGGAGGATTACAGTGTCCTAACTTGCTGTGGTATTTTTGGGCAGCTCAATTGAGAACACTAATGTTCTACTTTACAACGGATGCGGCGCCGGCATGGAAAGATGTGGAATCAAGCTCCTTGAAGTTACCACTCCCCCTTTATATTTACTCAGATACTTATAAAAACCTAAAAAGAATTACAAGCAATCCTATAGTTAAAACAATGATTGAAGTCTGGCATGAGGTTAATATATTTTTGGGAGAACATCCACGTCTCTCTCGCTTCAGCCCAATATGGGGTAATAATCAATTTGTGCCAGGTAGAGCTGATGGGGGGTTTAAATTGTGGGCTGATAGGGGAATAGGTCAATTAAGGGATGTATTTGAGAGGGGTCGGGGGAGTATGCTCTCGTTTGAGGAACTGGTCATTAAATATGATATCCCTCGCAAACACTTCTTTAAATATCTGCAACTGAGGGACTTTATTAGAACTAATCTGGGGCAATCCATGCTGGCCCCATCCATGTCTGTGCTGGAGAAAGCTTTGGTTAATGACCCATTCGGAAGGGGGTTAATATCAGATTTCTACGCCCTATTGGTTGACTTTTCTCCGGAATCCTCGGAAGATAGGCTTAATGCCTGGAGAACAGATATTCAGGAGGATTTAACAGTGGAACAATGGAGTACGGCTTGTGCACAAGCTCAATCCCAGACTGGGAATACTCGTCTAAAACTTCTACAATACAATTGGCTTATGAGAGTGTACATTACACCAGTGAAACTTAATAAGTATAATTGTAATATTCCAGATGTATGCACCAGATGCGGTGAAGATAGAGGCACATTGTTCCACTGTCTATGGTCCTGTCCAAAATTGATTGAGTTTTGGGGGAAGGTCGGGCAGGAAATACAGAAGATTTTGTCAATAAATATTGTACCAGAACCAAAGTTCTTCCTGCTCGGTCTATATCCGGAGGGACACAAGATAAAGCGTAATGAACAAATGTTTATAGATATATGTCTTTTACAAGCTAAGAGAGTGATAGCATTGACCTGGAAGAGGCCGGACAAACCAAGTATTACACAGTGGTTCAGAGAATTGTCTTTATGTCTACCTTTGGAAAAGATTGCATACATTCTTAAGGACAAACAAGAAATGTTTCAGGAGGTGTGGGGCCGTTTTATGAGATACATAAAGAACAATAATTTGTCACATCTAATGGATGGAGCTGAAGAGGAGTAGTGCTGTTGTTGTTGTTGTTTTTTGTTTTGTTTTGTTGTTTTTGGTTATTGTTGTTTTGCTTTCTTTATATCAGTAATTGTCTTGTACTGTTCATTGTTGTTTTTTGTATATGTGTATTGTCATTTGTGTGTAAAAAGGAAAATAAATATATTGTTGAAAAAAAAAAAAAATGCATCGTTTGGATTTTTGTTTGCGGCGGAGCGCGTCTGACAACATGGCCCATCCCATCGCCTCTCAGCGACTTTTTAAATATATTTTGTTTTATAATTTTACATACAGGATTTGTTATGGAGAGTTGTGCAAAACCACCAGATGGCGATCTCCCTACCACAGAGTAGAAATGAAAAGAGAAACTGCTTAGGTCCCCCTGATGTCCCTTTTATTATTATTTATTCAATTCTTATTTCCACCATACAGGAATACTGTCATATGTAGCTTTATAACATGACCATGGCATTCATCAGAAACTGGGTGAAGAGAGCTATGTCAGTCATTCTTTTAACATGTGAAAATATGAAACAGATCTTGTTCTGATCTGGAAGTTGGAAATAAATATAACTAGAAAAAGTGCCCTTCTGGGCACAGGTCTCCACCAGGAGGATAGGATTGTGTGTGATGTTTGGCAAAATGTTTAGGAGTAATATAAACGTGTGTGTGTGTGTGTGTGTGTGTGTGTGTGTGTGTGTGTGTGTGTGTGTGTGTGTGTGTGTGTGTGTGTGTGTGTGTGTGTGTGTGTGTGTGTGTGTGTGTGTGTGTGTGTGTGTGTGTGTGTGTGTGTGTGTGTGTGTGTGTGTGTGTGTGTGTGTGAGAGAGACTCCTGAAAACTTTAGAAGCCAATCGTAGGCAATCAGGATGGATAATTATGAGAAATCACATGATCACATGACTATGGAGAGCATGTGTACCGATTTGCGTGACATTTGGATAAAATCTGAAGGAGTAATATTAGAAAATGTGTTTTACATATGTCGGCCTCCTGGTGGCGCTATAAAGAGCAGATGTGAAAAATTCCAGGCAAAGGTTTTTCCTTGGCCTCTAGGGAGTGTGCATACATGGTTTTACACAGATCGGTGCAGTTATAGGTAAAACACAAATCGGCCAGTTATAGCGCCACCATGAGGCTGAGTTGAAAATATTGAAGTGGCATTTCTTCCTCGACCTAGTGGGAATGTGCGTGCAAAATTTCACGGAAATCACACCATGTGTTCATGATTTGCAGCATTCTGTTTGAAACGGAGCACTCCTGCGAACTTTGGAAGCCAATCTTAGCCAATCAGGATGGAGTCTGAAAAATCTGAAAGACCGGTTTCGTTGAATGGCTCTAGAGAGACTGTGTACCAATTTGCGTAATGTTTGGACAAAATCTGTAGGTGTACTGTCAAAACATTTGTTTTGCACAAAGCGGCCTCCTGGTGGCGCTATAACAGGCCAATGTGAAAGGTTCAGGGAGTGTGCAGAGTATGGCTGCGATCAAGCCAACGGTGCCAGAGATTAGCTGTTCACAGACGGACACACGGACGGACACACGGACGGACACACGGACGGACGGACGGAGTGCAAAACATACTCTCTCCCCATGCCTTCGGCCTGGTGGAGACAAATATAGGATTTTGTCTCTATTTACCAACCTACAGTAGGTCTATGAATTTCTGAGCCTTTCTGGTAGCTACAGTATAAATGTTGTATACTAGTTACATGATGTCGGCTTGTATCTGTATGTAATTATTAGGGGTGTAACTGCTAAATCGATTTTTATATTGAAATGTAAACAGCAACATATCGTGTCGTTTGACTCGTATCATATTGTTTTGCAATGCAAATAATCAATTGTATCTGTGACAGAGCAGCCTCTGTCAGAGTAATGTAAGCTGTTCAACAATACACATTCATTGTATTGTTGCTGCATTGTATTTGTAACAGGTTGATTCTCAGTCCCACAGAAGGTGCACAATTTGCTGTGACATGTGAATCTAATATACTTGTGTTTTTCTATGCAGAATAGATGCTGTAATTGGGAAGCTGCCTTGATTGCCTGAAGAGAGCTCTGATTGATTGCTTTAGGGGGAGCGTCTTGGGTGTTGCTAAATGCTTTGTGATTTGCTGACTGCTTAGCCAGGGGTGGAGTCAGGAGTCTATATAAAGGGGAAATGGTTCAGTAGAGAGTGGGCTGCCATGGGGAGAGGTTGACACCAGTACCTCTCTGTTCAAGTTATGTTTTGTTGTTTGAGTTTTTCTTTTTTCAGTTATTCACTTATGTTGTCCAGGCCTGGAACACATTAAACCTTATTTTTCACCTGCAAGTCTGCCTCATGTCCAGTATGTCATTTTAAAGGTTTTATTACTGACAAACAGCCGATCTACAATCCCACTTGGTAACAGTATCAATAATACTAAGGTATGGTTTTGTCCATATGCGTTCAAATATAATGTCTATGTATTTGCCAGAGAATCACTGTTTATGTATATCCATATTCATTCATTTTCCCTTAAAAACCTGCACTATCCACATGAACCAATATTGTCCATGTATCGCATCGTCAACCATTTATCGTGATATTTATCGTATCGCTGTTAAAATGTATTGTTACACACCTGGAAAATTATTGTCACTGTAGTATGCAGTATGTGCTTTTAATTAATTCCCTTCCATTACCAAGGGATGCTGTGAAAAGGTTTTTCCTTTGGATAATGTATCCTGTAAACACTAAACACATACAACCCAAATGGACAAAACTGCCAGAGCACAGAACAGCCAACATAATATTTGACGGGTGCATCTTTGGAGAGTGACATGATAACGAGAACAGGTGCTCTCTACTGCAATGGACGAGTGGAACTTCATGAAATCATATTTACTAAACCAATGAGCACATACATCACTGCACCACTTGGACAAATAGACCAATACAACACAGACCGTACCACTAACTGCCACATTGTTCAAATTAAATCATGAGGAAATATGCTGTTTAAATGGGGTCCGCTCATAATTCCCATTGTGAGTTACAGACAGTGTGGTGTCCTTGACATTACCACTTTCCAAAGATAGCAGTACATTTGGTTTTCAAGGAAAATACACTGTAGGCCTATTTCATTCATTTCAGAAAGATATGAAAATCTATCTAGTCCTCCTTGGACAAAATTTGATTAATTGAAACATTCATGACTTCTTCGTGCAGATGTAATATTAGCCAGATTAGCATAGGTGGGCTTTGAATTTATTTATTTTTATTTACAGAGTTGAATGTATAGGCCCACTTTGTGGGGTGGCAGTGGATCATGGGTAGAGTGGCCGGGAGAAGTTCGATCCCGCCATCCCGGGCTCCCCCAGAGTTGGTGTCGAAGTGTCCTTGAGCAAGACTCTGAAGCCATAATTGCTTCCAATGTGCAGGTTGGTGTCTTGCATGGTTTCCCCCGCCATCGGTGTATGAATGGATGAATATGTGCATGTGTATGAGTGGGTGAATATAATACACAATCTATGTAAAGTGCCTTGGATAAAAGCGGAAAGTGCTATATAAATGCACCATTTACCACTACAGTACATTGTTTTTGTGTAATGTTTTATGGAAATGGAAAATGAAAAACTTGTCATCCATTGTCACATAAGTGATTTTTTAAATGTTTACTTACTAAAACGTACTATAGGTTTCAATGGAGGGCTATGCATCGATTCTATACTTTATTAATCATCATGAATTTTAGACAATGAATGGGGAAATGAATAAATTAATGAGTGAATGAATTGTCAGGTGCCATAACAAAGGGACCTGTTGATTCATCTTTACATAGCATGCGTTTCACATACAGTTGCTATGATATCTCAATGGGTCCACAGTCATTGTAAACGATGCATGGGGCTGCTGTTTGCCGACATCTCCTCATGGGGGTGCTGCAGGATAAGCAGATATATTCTCGTAAAGCTTCCTGTAGGATTTTGTAGGCCTACTGTATATCATTCTTTCCCTTGTTTCTTTGGTTTCTTTTGGTGGTTGGTGGTTTTTATTCTAATGTGGTGCAGATTTTGATACCATCTAAAATATGTTGCATGCAAATGAATGTGTGATTTTTGTGTAATGATGATCTATATGCATAGGCCTAAAGCGCTAACCACACCAAAGGGTCACCATGCAACTCCTTGGGTCCAAACGGTTGCAAGGAGTTAACGCTAAAACCGTCTCGACCCTTTGGTGTGGTTTGGGCCATTGAATTCCATGCGTTGAGTCACTAGGGACGACGCACATCAACTTGCAACAGGACATATCAATGCTAAAACTGTCTCGACCCTTTGGTGTGGTTAGGGCTTAAAGGTGAGACATTTGACATGATGTTCAGTTCTAATACTGACAACCTTCTACTGTGTAATCTTGAATGCAGATCATACACAGTGAAATGCTGTAAGCGAGGTGCAGCAGTGGGTCAGAGCGAACAACCATCTGAGAACTGGGAAGGCTTCCAGCTCCGCCTGCCGATGTGTCCTTGAGCAAGACATGAAGCCCTATAGCTGCAGTGCTCCTGATGAGCAGGTTGGTGCCTCACATGATATGGTTGCTTCAAAGTAAAAAAATAAAAAGTCAAAGTCATACAATTTGTCACACATGTTACCACAGTCAGTGAAATTTATTTCCTGCATTTGACCCATCTCTTGGAGCGGTGAGCCAAGGAGCGGTGTATAGCTGCAGCCGTGCCGCACTCGGGAATCATTTTGATTAGTTGATTTGAACCTCCCAATCCAACCCATTGATGCTGAGTGCCAAGCAGAGAGGCATTGGGTCCCACTTTTTGAGTCTTTGGTATGACCTGGCCGGGGATCGAACCCCGACCTCCCTGTTTCAGGGCGGACACTCAACCACTTAACCTGGCACAAGGCCACTGTTTGCTTCCACGTCAGTGTGTGAATGTCATGAGTGAGTGTGACTCATGCCTGCCAACATTAGACTGTGACAAAACAGTATACTGCACACACAATCCACACCTGATGAATAGAATACAGACAAGGCTTTGAATGAAAACAATCTTTTTAATTAGTCATCATTGCTAATGACAGTCTCTAATTGGATGAAAACTGTCAAATATGGTAATTTGGGGGAAATGTATACTCTACTGCAAGGGCTGCAGTGTTGATTTTGCCGACTAAAACGAAAACTAAATCAATGAAATAAAAACTAAGCTACAATGACTAAAACTAAGACTAAATATATTATATTGACAATTTCGTCAACAAACTAGATTAAATGTTGGACGCGTCGTGAGCTTGTAGGCTATTTTCAGCATGTAACCATGTGTAAAATCAGCCATTATGACGACACAGAGGCCCGCCAAAATACATTTTAGTCAACTAAATCAAATGTAGATTTAGTCGACTAAAATCTTATATTTAGTCGACTAAAATTAAACAAACATTTCAGATGACTAAATTGTGACTAAAACTAAATGAAAATGTAATCAAAAGAGTGACTAAAACTAAATAATTTTTTTGCTGTCAAAATCAACACTGAAGGTTTCCCAAACTTTTCAGGCCGTGAGTGTGACCCCCCCAAAATCATTTGAACTGGGGACCCCGCACCCCGACCAGCACTTGTATTATGTGTTTTCAGCAATTACTTTCAGTGGTGTGACGCCACGTTTTCTTATAGGCCTATAGAAATGCAGCAGGTCCTAATGAAAGGTGTATAGAGCAGTGGTTCTCAGAGTGGGGTCCGGGGAACCGCATTGACATACGATTGAAAACCACTGGTATAGATAGACAGGTCCAGATGACTGCATGTGTTTGTAAATGCTTGGTGTACAGCGTGCAGTGGTGGAAAAAGTACTCAAAGTACTAGAAGTATCAATACTGCATTACACTTTGAAATACTCTGTTACAAGTAAAAGTCCAGAATTAAAAATGGACCCGAGTAAAAGTACAAAAGTATTGGCATCAAAATGTAGGCCTTACTTAAAGTAAAAGTAGTCATTATGCAGAATGTGCCATTTCAAAATGTATAAACATCTTTTGAAAATTGGTGATCTTGGAGATCGGTTATTTTTAAATGGCCTAAATGTATATAGGGCTGAAGTGGTTACTGTATGTTTTGACATAATAATCTCAATATACAAAGTGACTAGTAAAGTTTAGTGGAGTAAAAGTACAATATTTGCCTCTGAAATCAAGTGGAGTAGAAAAATACTGAAGTTTTGACATACTCAAGTAAAGTAGCCTACAACTACAAATACCTATTACTTATTTCCAGCACTAGGGGGTGCTGCAGGATCAGTGCTTAGCATATTAGCTTCTCCCAGACCAATGCAAGAAATGAATCCAAATGTAATCTGGATAAGAATGAGTAACTTGGTTGAACTTGAATGTTCCCGATCCTGAAAACAGAATAATGAACTCTGTGTGTAATGTCATCTACGTATATAGTATAGCCCAAGGTGCTTTATACAAATGATAATTTTATATTAAAGGATAACCTACTTTTGGTACTTAAATTATATATTGATGCTGGTACTTTTACTCAAGTGCATTTTGAATAAGGGACTCCTACTTGGAACAGAGAATTTCTACGTTGCAGTATCGAAACCTTTACTTATAAACGTATACATGTGAGTATACTTCTTCCATCACTGGTTGTTGGCTACTGTGGATGGCGGAACAATGCTGCTCCATAAATCCACAGTTAAAGCACAATGCCCATGCTGCTCACTTATCAAACCCACAATCCATCACACTGAAGACAGCTTTGCTTCTTCACCTCCGTCAAGGGTTGAAGCCCAGTGCACCCTCAGAACCAGGGGAAATGATTGGTAGACCAGGAAAGACGGTGAGATACAACTCCCTGCCCGTCATGGTGACACCGACGAGTCCCATGGATCCTAAAATGCCATAAAATCCATCTATGGCCTGCAGAGAAAAAAAAAATATATATATATATATATATATATATATATATATATATATATATATATATATATATAACCCCAGTTAGATCGAATACAAGAACGCTTGTCCCAAAACAAACTCGCCCGCCCCGGGTCAAATACGGCAACCTCGGAACGGTGGGGGGCATACGTTAGTCTGATGTAGCAATAGTCCGACATACATGGCCGGTTAAGACACATATGTGGCTGGTTAATAGTCACCCGTGGCGCCGACATACGTGACCGGTTAAGACACATACGATGCCGGTTAAGACTCACCCATGGCTTCCACGTGCACTGCAGTTAGGGTTAGGTTAGGGTTTGGGGTATATAGGGTGTCGGACTGTTAGGACCAAAGATATGCACCCCGGAACGGACGTTCCACCACCAGGCAGGGCCGGTCCTGAGCAATCTGGCGCCCTAGAGCCCAACACACACCGTCTGTGAAGCGGGTGCGCAGCGACGCGGCACAGTATTGCCGCACGTCATAGCCGCACAGCAACACCCACAGGACGCGGCGCGCTACCGCGCGGCTGGCCAGCCACGCCCACGGATTCCCGGATGGAGGCCGCGCAGCAACGCCTGGAAAATAGAACAGCGGCGTATCGGAGCGTCAGGCGAGGCGTGAACGCGCACCAGCACGCGTCTGACGCCGCCGGTGTGGGATAGGTTCATTGAAAATAACGGAGGCGGATGTTTTGACGCGCGGCGTTCACAGACGGTGTGTGTTGGGCTTCTTTTTCTTTTCTTTTTTTTTACTCTGTCCCAAAAATTGGGGAGGCACTGGGGGGACACTGGGGAGTCACTGTGGAGGCACTGTGGAGGCACTGGGGGGACACTGGGGAGACACTGGGGAGTAACTAGGGAGGCCCTGGGCAGACATTGGGGAGGTACTGTGGAGGCACTGGGGGGACACTGGGGAGGCACTAGGGAGGCCCTGGGCAGACATTGGGGAGGTACTGGAGAGGCACTGGGGGGACACTGGGGGAACACTGGGCAGACAAAAAAAATCTGCGTAAGAAATGGGCGCGAATGTGTTTTGGGGCGAGCAGTCCGTTACCCATACAAAGGAACAGATCCTGGATAGATGGGGTTGTATAAGATTGATAGGCGGATAGGTTGGATAGATGCAAATGCATAGATACTCTGAAATGCAAGTCTATCAATTAGAATGTATAGTGTGTAGCTAAATTAAATGTTTCGGGCAGGTTGGTTTTACGTTTATGTTATTAATAAACCAAGTAAATGTATATTAGTGTATATATATGGATATAGATGGCCTGGATAGAAGCATAGATGGGTTAAGGGTTTTATTTTTTCCAGGTCAAGGACCCCCCCACACCCCACCCGACAGAAATTAAGCAGTTATCCCCTGCTACATATTGTAGGGCCTATAAAATGTGTGCAGATTAAACTTTTTCATATTCCATACTATATATAGCTCCATAGACTTGTTTGACAGCACATGATCAGTGTTGTGAAAATGTTAGTTTTTTTGTTTGTTTGTTTGCACAATTAACACAATCGCCGTATTGGCCGGAATTAATTCATTAAGGCAGAAATGCCCATCAAGTATTCTCACTTCTGCTTACATCTGTTAGCGCAAAGGCAAATAAGTTAAATTAGTTTTGTATGCATTTTTTTAGACTGATACTGCATGTCAAAACAATGCTGTGATGTAATAAATGCCCTATATATGTAAATTAATGGTGACGATGGCAGAATAATAATAGATTCAGGTTTGGTTACTAAGGTGTTTAAAGCTATGCACACTAACAACACGACAGGACCGGATGGAATGTGTGCATCCCTCCTAAAGATATGTGCGTAGCAATTAACACTAGCATGGCATCTTCTTTTCCATGTATCTATTAGCCTTTTGGATGGAGCCAGTATGGACATTTCCTACATATTGATGTTGTTGTCAGCCATTGTCCGACGTCGTGTTTGGAGCGTTGGCCGACTACTAACCCTATTACTAACCCTAAACACTAAATCTAACCCTAACCCCAGTCTTAACTAGCCAAGTAAGTAAACATCTAAAGCAAAGTTGTTGTATAGCGCAGTTTCACGATGTTTTCGCTTCGGCTGCAGTAATTTTACTTCCACGTTTCCTAGTCGCCTACTCGTGGTGGCAGTACATTTATGAAAATGGTATTGCCTCCATTACATGACCTTGATAAGAAGTTCTTAACCGACCGTTCTTAACCGGCAATCACCAATATGTTCTTATTAAAAACATATTGGTGATTATTAAGAACATATTGGTGATTGTCGGTTAATCGCAATTTGCGTCTTCACTCTTCTGCCCTCACTTTTTATACTCAATACATACTTTGCTCAGCCAATCGAATCATTTAAATTCCATTCTCAGCCAATCAAGTCATCTCTATGATTCATAAACACAAAACTGGGCATTGGAGGGCCCCTCAAAAATGTGAACGCTTTTTCCACCACTGCCTTGTATACAGTATATGCCAGTACCTCATATATTTTTTTCTTTTTTCCATTCATCCTTTATGTCACACTACACCCCCCCCCCCCCCCCCCCCCCCCCTTCACACGACGACAACACCTCTGATGGTCAATGAAAGCACACAGGCCCTCAAGTGGTTGCCAGTTCATTGCACAAACTGCATATTTCATGGTTGAGAGGATTGAGACCAGTCAGACAGAGAGACTCGGCCATGTCAAGTGATGAAACTTTCCTGGTGGGGTAATGAATTCAATTTGCCATTTCTATTCCTCCACACTGGCAACCAACCAACTGAGAAGCGCTGATGAAACAGAGATACAACGTGCATAGTCTTTCTTTATGCTGTTGTCTCACAAGCCATGGCAACCAAACATCAACGTTTTACAAACGCAACATTCATTCTTATTCTTATTATCATCATAATTATTTTTTATATTTATTTTTAATTATTCGGGGGAAGAGAGGCTTCTATTCTCCACTTTTGAAAAGCTCTGTTGAGAAAAACAAAATCATTAGCCTATAATATAATTTGTACAAATAATGTTATCATATCACCTGTAACAATGTAACTGCAACTCTGACAGAGACGATAATTATATATGGTGTGTAAACGTGTAATAACGTTGAAGTTGGAAGGTAAAGCCGAACACTTCCCAGTGGTCTCCTCAACGCTGCGAACCCAACAGATCATGACATAATTTTGCTAATTTTCCAAGCGACTCCCCGTTGACCATCTGGAGCATGCCTTCGCTATGAGGCGCGAGGCCATCAAGGGCCTCAAACACATCAAAAGCCCCGGCCTTGACGGAATCCTGGCTGCAAGTCCTTCCAGCATGGACGAATAACTCTTCATCCGGGTGGCTATACACCAACGGATCAATGCCATCCTTGCCATCTGGTCCTCGGCCCTCGGGGGAACCTTTTTAACACCCAGCACCTTCAGGCCACCCCACACCACACACACCCAACACATACACTACGCTGATGACTCCTAGCCTGGCGTTAGCCACACTGATAACGTGGATTCACTCGCACGTGCCTCCATGGAGGAACGTGTGAGTGAATCCATGTTATCAGTCTAGCTAACACCAGGCTAGATGACTCCCACATCGTACTCAACGCACACTGGTGCTTCAGGACGCTCTCTGATTTCACCCCGACACACCCGACTACGCCCAACAGGCACCAAATTGTGGTTTCAGTCAGTGGCAATATTCCAAAAATACTGATCGTCCTGCAACAAGCGCCCACCAGCTGCCAATTTTTGGAGAGTCCTAGACCACCTATTACTGATATTACCAAATATATTGGCCTAGGTCAAATAATTTGTGTAAATTTGTGCCATTTTTGGTACAGAATCAACCATTTTGTTTGCCGTTTTTTAAGCTTGTGGACACATCAGCAACATAATTGTCGATACTGATGACATAAAAAGTGTAACATGTCTGACATCGGCCACCGCACGATTGACCTTACCTTTGACGTGTCTTTGTTCTTCCCCCTCAATTAATGTTGTCATCCTGGACTGTATACTACTGTGTCTTATAGACATATATAAAGATATATAAAAAACTAACGGTATCATAACATTGAAACAGCAGCATATAAAGCAGTCTCTGCCTGTCTACTGCACTGCTATACTGCTAAGCCCGGAGCATAAGAACACTTCTGCTCCGAGTGTGGGACAGTTGAAAGGCTACATTGCTACAAGGACCACATAAAAACTCTCCTCGAAGCGCTGTGACATTCAACCATCGGCTCTGGAAAAGTTGGCTGCCGTTCGCCACACCTGGCATTTCACCAATCATCTGCACGCTGCAGGGGGGGTGCACCTCTGGTGCAGATTACTTCCGCCCCTCACGTGGCAAAGCATGCGGGTCGTGCATTCACCCTGCAAAGTCACATGCAAAGACACAAACACGACAACACACAAATGACCTTTTGGTTTCAGATCACACTACAGTGTCACACGAAAGCATCAAAAGGACAAAGTGCAATTTAAAACTCATACACAATTGTTCACATCTGCTGAACCTGACTGTCAGCAATCAATAAATTAACTCAATTAATTAAGTTAAGATAAGACAGACATCTTATTTGGCCCCAAAGCAAATGTTTTAAAAGACTTTCAGAATTAGCAGGTCTCTGTTATTTTTGAACATATGTTTATTAATTTTCTTATTTGACAAAAAGTATTTTCACATCAATTATATTTTTTTAACTTGTTTTCGGTTTTAAATCCCATGTATAAATGATGTGAGCAAAACCAGCATTGTGAAAGTATGGCCATTCCTCTAATTCATGCTTTTATCTCAAGTATAGGTTGAAGTTGATTTCAAAGTCCTTCTACTTGTTTATGAAGCTCTCAGCTTCTGGTTACTTTTTTTTCATCACAGACTCCCTGTTGTTTCATGCTCCTCCACAAGCCCTCAGATCCTCTACCACAGGCTTTGCTAGATATGCATATTTTGCATAACCTTTCTAAAATGATATTCCCAAAGTATGGTCCACCGTCCTTACATACAAAGAGATGAGGGGCAGGCTCTGTTGAAGTCTTTGAACAACAGTTATATGATATCTCTGTAACTATACGTATCTTACTATCTTTTCTATACAACCATTTGTAAGACACTTTCTTTGATTTTCTTTATCAATAATTACAGTATGTGTGATTTCATTTTCTTGTTTGTCTTTTAAAGCAAAGCACTTAGATTTATTTTTCTTGATTTGTATTTAATGTCCAATCATCTCACTATGAGCTATACATGATTAGATTTAACCCCTTAAAGCCCAGCATCCGTATACTGTGGGGAAAACCTTGGCAGAAAATATATCTATGAGCTTCTAGTTTGGCTATTTGCAGTGAAGATATTGAATGTTTCTCAACTCAAGGTTTACAAAGTGTTGTACAGAAAGTTAAAAAGCTAAATACACTGTAAATCTATAAAACACAAAAACATGTATAGAAAAGTCACTAGAGTCCCGAGGGACTAACTTAACTAAGTATAGGGTTTAAGTGGTTAAAAGTGATATTACAATAAAGCGTATTATTATTACTACAAAATGAACAAAACTCAGTCCGTCTTTGTTCTCACCCATTGTATTTCTCAGTGGGTCGACAATCGACCTGAACTTGCACACAGGCATTGACAACCGGTATTTGTCAGCGGGCAGCGAGGATTGGCAGCGAGGATGTCGACTTTTCACTTTGCATGTTTGTTTGTCAGTTTTTCACGTGATTAATTCACTTTTTATTTTAACTGCATCCACACAGAACGTGAATATTACACAGTGATGATAAATCCTCACGATCTTTATATGGAACGAGGTCCAAATAAAACCAAAGCCTCAACCTTCTATATGAATAATATTATATGATACGTTTTTTTAAGACAAATAATGCACTTCCGGAAAATTCGTCTGGCTGTCGCCCGCTGTTAAAGATGGAGGCAAGATGTCACGAGGCGTGACCATATATGGAGGCGTGATGTCACGAGGCGTGACCATATATGGAGGTGTGACGTGACACACGGAAATGCAGGTTTGCATAGTAAATGCGACCTATGGTCGCAATTATATAGTGGTTATGGCTCTATTATTCCATTCTCCAGTTTGAGAATGTCATGCTCAGTGGGGGAAAGTAACTAAGTACATTTAAGTACTATACTTAAGTACATTTGAGGTATTTGTACTTTACTTGAGTATTTCCAATTGCCAGTTACTCTACTCCACTACATTTTATTATTACAAAACATCCAGTCACCACTCCAGCCAGGGTTTTATACATATATTCCGGCCATTTGAAAATAGCAGATCTACAAGCTCACAATGCGCGATGTGACACATTGTGAGCTTGTAGATCTGCTATTTTCAAATGATTTTTTACACATTTGAAAACTTGAAAGGAGACATTCTGCATGATGAGTACTTTAGTATACTTTTATACTTGAGTGCATTTTGAATTCCGGACTTTTACTTGTAACGGAGCATGTCTATATTGCAGTATGGATACTTTTAAGTAAAACATTTGAGTAATGTTTTCCACCGCTGCGGCTCATGCTGCTCTTTCTCCAGTACATGCTCTGTGCTATATGACCCCACTGTACACAGCAGGATTCTAGCCATGCTCTGTGCTATATGACCCCACTGTACACAGCAGGATTCTAGCCATGCTCTGTGCTATATGACCCCACTGTACACAGCAGGATTCTAGCCATGCTCTGTGCTATATGACCCCACTGTACACAGCAGGATTCTAGCCATGCTCTGTGCTATATGACCCCACTGTACACAGCAGGATTCTAGCCATGCTCTGTGCTATATGACCCCACTGTACACAGCAGGATTCTAGCCATGCTCTGTGCTATATGACCCCACTGTACACAGCAGGATTCTAGCCATGCTCTGTGCTATATGACCCCACTGTACACAGCAGGATTCTAGCCATGCTCTGTGCTATATGACCCCACTGTACACAGCAGGATTCTAGCCATGCTCTGTGCTATATGACCCCACTGTACACAGCAGGATTCTAGCCATGCTCTGTGCTATATGACCCCACTGTACACAGCAGGATTCTAGCCATGCTCTGTGCTATATGACCCCACTGTACACAGCAGGACTCTAGCCATGCTCTGTGCTATATGACCCCACTGTACACAGCAGGATTCTAGCCATGCTCTGTGCTATATGACCCCACTGTACACAGCAGGATTCTAGCCATGCTCTGTGCTATATGACCCCACTGTACACAGCAGGATTCTAGCCATGCTCTGTGCTATATGACCCCACTGTACACAGCAGGATTCTAGCCATGCTCTGTGCTATATGACCCCACTGTACACAGCAGGATTCTAGCCATGCTCTGTGCTATATGACCCCACTGTACACAGCAGGATTCTAGCCCTGCTCTGTGCTATATGACCCCACTGTACACAGCAGGATTCTAGCCATGCTCGGTGCTATATGACCCCACTGTACACAGCAGGATTCTAGCCCTGCTCTGTGCTATATGACCCCACTGTACACAGCAGGATTCTAGCCATGCTCTGTGCTATATGACCCCACTGTACACAGCAGGATTCTAGCCATGCTCTGTGCTATATGACCCCACTGTACACAGCAGGATTCTAGCCATGCTCTGTGCTATATGACCCCACTGTACACAGCAGGATTCTAGCCATGCTCTGTGCTATATGACCCCACTGGCTGTTGGATTCTAGCCATGCTCTGTGCTATATGACCCCACTGTACACAGCAGGATTCTAGCCATGCTCTGTGCTATATGACCCCACTGTACACAGCAGGATTCTAGCCATGCTCTGTGCTATATGACCCCACTGTACACAGCAGGATTCTAGCCATGCTCTGTGCTATATGACCCCACTGTACACAGCAGGATTCTAGCCATGCTCTGTGCTATATGACCCCACTGTACACAGCAGGATTCTAGCCATGCTCTGTGCTATATGACCCCACTGTACACAGCAGGATTCTAGCCATGCTCTGTGCTATATGACCCCACTGTACACAGCAGGATTCTAGCCATGCTCTGTGCTATATGACCCCACTGTACACAGCAGGATTCTAGCCATGCTCTGTGCTATATGACCCCACTGTACACAGCAGGATTCTATAGCCATGCTCTGTGCTATATGACCCCACTGTACACAGCAGGATTCTAGCCATGCTCTGTGCTATATGACCCCACTGTACACAGCAGGATTCTAGCCATGCTCTGTGCTATATGACCCCACTGTACACAGCAGGATTCTAGCCATGCTCTGTGCTATATGACCCCACTGTACACAGCAGGATTCTAGCCATGCTCTGTGCTATATGACCCCACTGTACACAGCAGGATTCTAGCCATGCTCTGTGCTATATGACCCCACTGTACACAGCAGGATTCTAGCCATGCTCTGTGCTATATGACCCCACTGTACACAGCAGGATTCTAGCCATGCTCTGTGCTATATGACCCCACTGTACACAGCAGGATTCTAGCCATGCTCTGTGCTATATGACCCCACTGGCTGTTGGATTCTAGCCATGCTCTGTGCTATATGACCCCACTGTACACAGCAGGATTCTAGCCATGCTCTGTGCTATATGACCCCACTGTACACAGCAGGATTCTAGCCATGCTCTGTGCTATATGACCCCACTGTACACAGCAGGATTCTAGCCATGCTCTGTGCTATATGACCCCACTGTACACAGCAGGATTCTAGCCATGCTCTGTGCTATATGACCCCACTGTACACAGCAGGATTCTAGCCATGCTCTGTGCTATATGACCCCACTGTACACAGCAGGATTCTAGCCATGCTCTCTGCTATATGACCCCACTGTACACAGCAGGATTCTAGCCATGCTCTGTGCTATATGACCCCACTGTACACAGCAGGATTCTATAGCCATGCTCTCTGCTATATGACCCCACTGTACACAGCAGGATTCTATAGCCATGCTCTCTGCTATATGACCCCACTGTACACAGCAGGATTCTAGCCATGCTCTGTGCTATATGACCCCACTGTACACAGCAGGATTCTAGCCATGCTCTGTGCTATATGACCCCACTGTACACAGCAGGATTCTAGCCATGCTCTGTGCTATATGACCCCACTGTACACAGCAGGATTCTAGCCATGCTCTGTGCTATATGACCCCACTGTACACAGCAGGATTCTAGCCATGCTCTGTGCTATATGACCCCACTGTACACAGCAGGATTCTAGCCATGCTCTGTGCTATATGACCCCACTGTACACAGCAGGATTCTAGCCATGCTCTGTGCTATATGACCCCACTGTACACAGCAGGATTCTAGCCATGCTCTGTGCTATATGACCCCACTGTACACAGCAGGATTCTAGCCATGCTCTCTGCTATATGACCCCACTGTACACAGCAGGATTCTAGCCATGCTCTGTGCTATATGACCCCACTGTACACAGCAGGATTCTATAGCCATGCTCTCTGCTATATGACCCCACTGTACACAGCAGGATTCTAGCCATGCTCTGTGCTATATGACCCCACTGTACACAGCAGGATTCTAGCCATGCTCTGTGCTATATGACCCCACTGTACACAGCAGGATTCTAGCCATGCTCTGTGCTATATGACCCCACTGTACACAGCAGGATTCTGGCCATGCTCTGTGCTATATGACCCCACTGTACACAGCAGGATTCTATAGCCATGCTCTGTGCTATATGACCCCACTGTACACAGCAGGGTTCTAGCCATGCTCTGTGCTATATGACCCCACTGTACACAGCAGGATTCTGGCCATGCTCTGTGCTATATGACCCCACTGTACACAGCAGGATTCTAGCCATGCTCTGTGCTATATGACCCCACTGTACACAGCAGGATTCTAGCCATGCTCTGTGCTATATGACCCCACTGTACACAGCAGGATTCTAGCCATGCTCTGTGCTATATGACCCCACTGTACACAGCAGGATTCTAGCCATGCTCTGTGCTATATGACCCCACTGTACACAGCAGGATTCTGGCCATGCTCTGTGCTATATGACCCCACTGTACACAGCAGGATTCTATAGCCATGCTCTCTGCTATATGACCCCACTGTACACAGCAGGATTCTAGCCATGCTCTGTGCTATATGACCCCACTGTACACAGCAGGATTCTATAGCCATGCTCTGTGCTATATGACCCCACTGTACACAGCAGGATTCTAGCCATGCTCTGTGCTATATGACCCCACTGTACACAGCAGGATTCTGGCCATGCTCTGTGCTATATGACCCCACTGTACACAGCAGGATTCTAGCCATGCTCTGTGCTATATGACCCCACAGTACACAGCAGGATTCTAGCCATGCTCTGTGCTATATGACCCCACTGGCTGTTCTCCAGTACACAGCAGGATTCTAGCCATGCTCTGTGCTATATGACCCCACTGTACACAGCAGGATTCTAGCCATGCTCTGTGCTATATGACCCCACTGGCTGTTGGCTGGATTCTAGCCATGCTCTGTGCTATATGACCCCACTGGCTGTTGGCTGGATTCTAGCCATGCTCTGTGCTATATGACCCCACTGGCTGTTGGCTGGATTCTAGCCATGCTCTGTGCTATATGACCCCACTGGCTGTTGATTCTAGCCATGCTCTGTGCTATATGACCCCACTGGCTGTTGATTCTAGCCATGCTCTGCTATATGACCCCACTGTACACAGCAGGATTCTAGCCATGCTCTGTGCTATATGACCCCACTGGCTGTTGGCTGGATTCTAGCCATGCTCTGTGCTATATGACCCCACTGGCTGTTGGCTGGATTCTAGCCATGCTCTGTGCTATATGACCCCACTGTACACAGCAGGACTCTAGCCATGCTCTGTGCTATATGACCCCACTGTACACAGCAGGATTCTAGCCATGCTCTGTGCTATATGACCCCACTGGCTGTTGGCTGGATTCTAGCCATGCTCTGTGCTATATGACCCCACTGGCTGTTGGCTGGATTCTAGCCATGCTCTGTGCTATATGACCCCACTGGCTGTTGGCTGGATTCTAGCCATGCTCTGTGCTATATGACCCCACTGGCTGTTGATTCTAGCCATGCTCTGTGCTATATGACCCCACTGGCTGTTGATTCTAGCCATGCTCTGCTATATGACCCCACTGTACACAGCAGGATTCTAGCCATGCTCTGTGCTATATGACCCCACTGGCTGTTGGCTGGATTCTAGCCATGCTCTGTGCTATATGACCCCACTGGCTGTTGGCTGGATTCTAGCCATGCTCTGTGCTATATGACCCCACTGGCTGTTGGCTGGATTCTAGCCATGCTCTGTGCTATATGACCCCACTGTACACAGCAGGATTCTAGCCATGCTCTGTGCTATATGACCCCACTGGCTGTTCTCCAGTACACAGCAGGATTCTAGCCATGCTCTGTGCTATATGACCCCACTGGCTGTTGCCAAGGCTAAACTGAAGCCTTATGTCTTTTGTCACGTCTTAAAAATCGATACCGAGCTACAATTCAAATCTTTATTTGGGCAGGGTCAGCGCTTTTGGGAATATTGAATACATCCACTGTCGAGAGTTCGAGTTGTGAGTGGGATTATATAAGAATCTGACATGATGTGATAGAGAAAGTGAGATAACAGGACAGGAAATCTGAGATAATATTATAGAGAATCTGACATACCATTAACCCATGAAGACCTGAGGCAGATTCTACAAATGCCTTCTAAACCAGTGGTTCTCAAGCGGTTTTGTGCCAACTGCCAAGGCCATGTATTTGGGCACTGACCCCCATCTGAAACCCTCATTGTGCCAAGGCCATGTATTTGGGCACGGACCCCCATCTGAAACCCTCATTGTGCCAAGGCCATGTATTTGGGCACGGACCCCCATCTGAAACCCTCATTGTGCCAAGGCCATGTATTTGGGCACGGACCCCCATCTGAAACCCTCATTGTGCCAAGGCCATGTATTTGGCTGCGGACTGCCATCTGAAACCATCATTTCAAAACAGTGTTGTTTTCGTCGACTAAAACTAAGACGAAAAATGTTTGTCGACTACCTTTTTTTCACTGATAAACTAAATGGAAACTAAATGAAAACTAGACAAATCATTTTAGGAAGGGACTAGGACAAGAGATCCAGTATAAGTCATTTTACACTTGGTTGCATGCTGAAAATAGCAGATCTCCCACAACTGCGACGCGTTTTCGGCTATTTTCAGCAAGTGTAAAAACAGTCATTACGATCTAAAGATCACAACCCGTCGCGCTGCGACGCGTTGTGAGCTTGTAGATCGGCTATTTTCAGCAAGTGTAAAAACAGTCATTACGATGGCATCAAGGCCCGACAAAACACATTTTAGTCGACTAAATCAACTATAGATTTAGTCGACTAAAATCCTATGATAACTAGACTAACACTAAGACATTCCAGGTGACTAAAACTAAATGAAAACTATTCAAGAGACTATGACTAAAACTAAAATCAAAATCTGCTGCCAAAAACAACACTGTTTCAAACGCTCAGGCACAGGCAGAGCAGTGAAGATGCAAAAGGTCTTTATTTAAAAAAAAATAATAATCACACCCGTGTGAAGTTACCGTGTGGGGGGTCCCCGGTGGGTCCCCGGAACATCCAGACCCCTAGGAACACGCCCAGGGGGGCGGCCTGGTTCCGGCGAGCCGCCCCGTGTCCGAAATGGTTGAGAAATGACAGTTACCATGTGGGGGTCCCCAGGGGGTCCCTGTACTGTACTGTCACACCCGAAATAGTGTGTGTGTGTGTGTGTGTGTGTGTGTGTGTGTGTGTGTGTGTGTGTGTGTGTGTGTGTGTGTGTGTGTGTGTGTGTGTGTGTGTGTGTGTGTGTGTGTGTGTGTGTGTGTGTGTGTGTGTGTGTGTGTGTGTGTGTGTGTGTGTGTGTGTGTGTGTGTGTGTGTGTGTGTGTGTGTGTGTGTGTGTGTGTGTGTGTGTGTGTGTCGCTGCGTGACAGTTGGCGGTGAAAACCAACCAAACACTATTTTTGTGCTCGGACACAGCCAGCCAGCCCTGGACCCAGGGGACACACACATAGCTGTCTATAGGAGTGGTTGCAAAAAAAACAAAGGTGGAAGAAGTAGCACCCATTTTGGGGCAGTCAATCAATGCCACAATGTAGAAATACTCAGTTACAAGTCTGGTATTCAGAATTTACTTTAGTAAAAGAACCAAAGTATTGGCATCAAAATATACTTAAAGTGGCAAAGGTAAAAGTGCTCATTAGTACTCAAAGATACACAGATTGTACTCAAGTCTAAAATGACACAGATGTGGGTTAAGGAAGATGTTGATATATAAGATGTTACAGAATCTGACATTGTAACAGAGAATCTGAGATTCAATTATAGAGAATTGGATATGACATTTTACATACTCTGACATAACATGAAATGCAGTGAGTCTAGTCCACGGTACATAATTAATATGTGAGGCCAATCAATACATGATGATAAGTGATAAGTGACTAATTAAATGTTTCAGGCAGGTTGCATTACTTGACTCCGTTATGTTATTAATCGTTTACCCGCCAGGAACATAGGAATATTAACACGTAGAATCTTGTAGCCTGCCACAAACGGAAAAGCCGTTTTAACAGCGATGTATTCATTAATGCATGTTTTAATACGATCGTATCGAAATCTACCGTCCGTTAGCTTTGTTATGCTTCTGACACAATGGGCGCGGCCATTTTGAAAATGCGCGCGCATCCACTAACATTGCCGGCTCTGTTTTCAGACGGCTTTATCTCACAGAAGCGACATTGCAGAGGACGCTTTGTCCCAGACAAGCGTTTTCAACGGCCTGTAGCAGGCGCTGTGATACTCGCGGTCCACTTTTTCCACCACCGACCGAGAGAACGAGCACCAGCTTCGTCAACACACACGGAATGGTTTCATAGTAAAATGCGATACGGATATTTGGCTCTTCAAAGTAAGTGTCACGCGTGATTAAACCATGGCAATACGCAATCGAGGGATTAATTAATGGCGGCAGGCTAAGAGTTAATAAACCGACAGTGGAACATGGTAATGGTCTCACAAATTAAATGTATATATTAGTAGATGGCAGCGATCTCATTAATTGCCTTAATACATTGGTGCACACCTTAGAGTATATATGAATAGAGACATCACCCGAGTTCTCCTCCCATCCACTTGCATTAAGTTGCTCAAAAGCGCATGAGGCGATTTCACTCCTCCTTCCTTGTAGGAACAGAGTGCATTCTGGGATTGATTGGGCCAAACTCATGAACGCGCTGCCATTGCACTGAAACCGCGTTCACGTGTCATCATGAACGTGCGCAATGATAGTCAACGGACCAGCGCGTTCATGAGTTTGGCCCACGCTGCAATACCAAATTCGGCCACTATGTCCATTGCGCCTCAGGGTTTCCTCCAAGGGGCCAGTGAGGCTATTCAACGTTGAAGCTCTGGACCCTAGTGGTATGAGGAAGGACTGCAGGCGGACCCGTGGATTCATGACGAGGAAACCCCGTGCAGCTGGGCTTTAACACGTAGGACCATTTTCCCTACGTCACCCCGGACCTCAAATTTGAGGTCCGGAGGAGGTACTTCCGGCAGTCTTCCGGGTGCTTCAAAACGCCACTGAGCAACTCCATCGAAATGAATAGCTTGGGGGCGGGGCTAGTGCTCCAGTTCGGTCTCTATCCTTGATATACTCTATGGTTTCCTCTGGGTGCCGTCTCTATTCATATATACTCTAAGGTGCACACACTCTGTTGGCTGTGTGTTCTTTGTGCAAAAAATAAATAAAAAAAACACATATGCGCCAGAGGACCCCCACCACCCGCAAACACATCACCTACACTGAAATCCTGAGTGCTTCAATGCATACTGTAGAGTAGCCGCAATTTGCAACTCTAGATTTTTCTATAATGGGATGAATCTAGAGTTGCAATACCCTCCATTGACTCCCCACTCATCCAATTTGCGTTTGCGATCTGCTTGTATTAAACAACGTTAAACTCACCAGCTCTAGGCCAAGTTTGAATGATCCTCTTTCAATCTGCCGAGCTTTTGTGTCATAAAAATCCACCGTAGACATGTTATGAGCTACTTTCTGTCAAGAACTTCTGTGCAAGTGATTCTTTTTCCAAGTGTTGGAGTTACTGAACGGCCCTGCGGCCTGCGTGCCATCTGTTTCGCATTTGCACATAATGCAGGAGGCAGCAGCACGACCCCTTAATAAAAACGAGTGCTTCCAAACTCCAACACAGAAAAAGAATCACCTGCACAGAATGTCTTGACAGAAAGTAGCTCAGAACATGTCTACGGTGGATTTTTATGACACAAGCTCGGCAGATTGAAAGAGGATAATTCAAGCTTGCCCTACAGCTGCAATGTTGGTGAGTTTAACATCGTTTAATACAAGCAGATCGTAAACGCAAATTGGATGAGTGGGGAGTCAATGGAGGGTATTGCAACTCTAGATTCATCCCATTATTTAAAAAAATCTAGAGTTGCAAATTGGGGCTAACTGTAGAGCATCTAATTGTATTGTATCTGTCAAAAGGATAAAACACAAAGACATAACAGAGATGTAATCAATAATACATGCATTTCCTATGTTGGCTTTTGCAGTGTTGTTGGAGGTAACATTAAATTGACTTAAGGCGAGTGGTGGAAAGTAACCAAGTACATTTACTTGAGGTATTTGTACTTTAATTGAGAATTTCCAATACGTTTACTTCTACTCCACTACATTTCAGAGGCAAATATTGTACTTACTCCACTACAATTATTTGAAAACTTTAGTTAGGCTACTAGTTACTTTGATTATTGTGTAGGCCTCACTAGCTGAGTTTGCTATCCCACCAGCTAAACATTTCCCAACAAACTCCACAGAGAAGGCGTTGTCTTTATGTAGTTTACTGGTCAATTTGTGAAACTGTAACAACAAAATACAAACATTTCCAAATTACTGTTACAATACAGAAAGCTGAAATAACACTTTGGTTCGACATATCATTGGTTCGAAGGAGCATTGGTCCGAGGTGCGTTAAGGGTCGGGAGAGGGTTAAGGGTTAGGTGTGCTGCCCCGTGGGAGGTTAGGGTTAGGGTGAGGGTTTGAGGTAGGTTGAACACACAAATCACTGTAGCTGCTTGTAAAACATATTTGTACATGCAAACAACATAAAATAACCTGCCTTCATAAATCTGATTACTCACAGACATTGCTTTAGTCCAAGAGAGGGGACAAACAGCAGTACACTGGAGCTGGAAGGCAAACATTAAAATAAGAAACCCTGGGGTACCACAGGGTGGTGCTATTTCACAGAATAATTCAACATAACCACTACACTGTGGGGGCAAAACAATTATTATTACAAAACATTAATCAGCACTATATACATTTCGGCTATTTGAAAATAGCCGATCTCTTACTTACTTAGGCCTTTAAATTCCCTGAGGAACATAGGCCATTGATGATTCTCCTCCATCCCCTTCGGTCTTGTGCCCTCCGCTCCAGTTGTTTCGCGCTGCTGGTATGAAATGCTTGCCTTAGCTGCAGCTTTCATTACACAGTAGCTGGAGTTGGTTGGGCTTGGCGTGCCGGGACAGCTTCTACACGACCCAAAACCTGTCTGGTCTCACGTGGTATGAGACCGTAATCCATTGCCTGGAAGACAATAGGTTAGGGGAAGGGGACTAACAAACCGACTCCAAACACACCGGAAGCCAGAAATGGTGGAAGGTTGGGCTTTGGGCTAGCAACCCGAACCTGTAAATAATTATAATGCGCATTGTGAGCTCAATACGGTTGAAATGGGACTTTCTGCAGTACTTTTACTTTTGGTACTTTAAGTACATTTCGATACCAATGCTTTTGTACTTTTACTCACGTACATTTAGAATTCCGGACTTTTACTTGTAACGGAGTATTTGTATATTGCAGTATTTATACTTTTACTTAAGTAAAACATTTGAGTACTTTTTCCACCACTGCTTAAGGCTTGCAGCGTAGCCTATAACCTCTTCCACAGGACTGCTGAAAAGCCTAAAAGTTGGGTCATTTAAATTAACATTGAACGTTTTTAATGTGCATGTACAGCCAAAAGGTGTGCCAGAGTAAAGCCGAGAGGCTCCAATAAGGGCCATGTGCCCACGTGCATGGTGGACTATCGGCTGCTGACTCAGGGCATTTTCTGAACTGCTCCGTTGGCCATTTCAAGCCAAGTGGGTCAGACATCTGCTCAGCCCATAATTTAAGAGTACAATTCAGCTTCTGAGCTGCTGAGTGAGCCACTTACGCCAGCTGTCCCATTAGTCTGTTTTTGTCTGAGATTGATGCCAAACAAAACCACCCCATGCTGTGATGTCGGTAGGGGGGGGGGGGGGGGGGGGGGTAACGTAATGGAGCAATATTAGGGTAACATAATCTACGTTGCAGCAGACGAGGGTGGGTTTGATTCGTTTTCAGGGGGTGGGGGGTGGAGTAGGATCTGAGACACCGCAATGTATTCAGCGAGCGAGCTGGGGGTGTCGAGATGGCCCCGCGCGTCAACGAGGCATGTGTGACAGGAGGACTCACCCCTCCTGTAAATGACAATGACACCATGTCTAATCGACTCCCGGCCGCGATCGCCACCTGCCTCCCAACGCGCTGGCATATAAATGTCGTTACTCTCCTCGCGATAAGAGGGGTATACGTTAGTGATGCGCGGGCCGGTCAAGGTTTTCAGCGTAATTATCGCTGGGCGGGCGCGGTGGGTCAACCCCCCCCCCCCCCAAAAAGGAGGGAAAAAAAACATTCCCGTACCTTCTCTATACCTCTCTCCTACTCTCCCGTCTTTCTCCTCCTGAAATCATCTAGCTTGTTGTTCAATGTGTTGCTTATTTGATCACGTGTTCACAGCTGCCAATGTTATCCTCATTATCCTGACTAGACCTGTACGTGAAATGAAATGAAATGAAATGAAATCTATATTTACCCAGGGTATCTGGGCTAAGCTCAAGAACTTGTTTCCAGCCAGGCCCTGCTCATAGAACACATTTCATCGTAGTGGTTGATGCCTTGTTCAAGGGCATTTCAGCGGTGGTAATTTTAACGTGTCGGACGGCTGATTCGAACTGGGAACCTTCCGGTATCTAGACCGCGCCGCTATCCGTTCGGCCACCGCTGCCACGTGCCCGTCGCAGTCGGCCACCGGCCTACTTGGGAACGATGCAACTTGGGAACCTAATATACGTTGTCATAGCACCCATTTTCACTGTCAGTCGGTGTCTCACATGGAGATCTGTGTATGTGCCTGTGTGTGAAGACTGCAAACTGAAAAGTGTACTTGGCAATCAATTCGGCCCACTGGTAGAGCCTGATTGTTTGAGCCTCAATTGGCTGAGGCAGAGGCTGGAAATTAGGATGTATTAGGATGTTGATATTCATTAAAAATCAGGCACTATGACGACATCAAGCCCCACCAAAATGCATTTTTGTTGACAAAATCAACTGTAGATTAAAACTAGACTTAACACTAAAACATTTCAGGTGACTAAAACACACATGACTAAAACTAAATTACATTGTATTTAAAAAAAAAAAAGACTATGACTAAAACAAAATCTGCTGTCAAAATCAACACTGTGGTGCTGGACCAACAAGAGATCAACGTGAAGGGCAAACAAGGCTAAGGGTTTAGTTCAAATTCAGTGATTCCATCACCTCTGGATGTTCATCAGATGTGATGGAGACCTGATGGAGATCCAGACATAATTGAACTGTTGAACTTGAAATAAAACAGTGGGAACATAATTTATTCTCTTCATTAATTTCCTTGCACCTATAGAATCCTTGAAAAAGAAAAAAGGAAAACAAGAGGCCAATCTGATTAAAAAAAGGAGATCATACTTTATTGATTGCGACAGTATTGTAAATGAAAACTGCTTTGAAAAAAGGGGAGAAAAACAAGTCTAAAATATAATGTGCCTTTATTGGAAGAATGCCCATTATCTCTGTAATGAGATTTGACCTGTCAAAAATAGTGCATCATATATTGAACTAACTGTCAACATCACCTGTAACTCATTATATTGATAAAAGCCCATGTCAAACTCAAATTGTAGTTTGAAATGCAAGAATCTGAACTATTTTTTGTCCAAACATCATGCAAATCGGTACACATTATCTCTATAGTAAAGTGATCAAGACGTATCTGTAAGACTTTTCATATTCCATCCTGATTGGTGAATTCCCAACATTGCTGGCCCACAATAACCTATAGCTACCTGACCTGGCGGAGACCTGTGCGCTGAGGAGGAGGAGCGCGCGTGTGTGTGTGTGTGTGTGTGTGTGTGTGTGTGTGTGTGTGTGTGTGTGTGTGTGTGTGTGTGTGTGTGTGTGTGTGTGTGTGTGTGTGTGTGTGTGTGTGTGTGTGTGTGTGTGTGTGTGTGTGTGTGTGTGTGTGTGTGTGTGTGTGTGTGTGTGTGTGTGTGTGTGTGTGTGTGTGTGTGTGTGTGTCACATCGTTATAACCTACATTCAGGGACAGGCACAGATAGACAGAGGTGGTGCTAGCCCTCTCGACAGCAATGTGCCCTTTTGAAAGTTTCTTTTTTGTACAGATTGTTACTTTTATTTTTGTTTTGTACAGTGTACAGTACAGTATGTGGCCCATGGTGACATCGATCAATTCTGGATTAAGAGCTTCTAATATATCATTTATGCTGCAAAATCTATAAATCTCTCACACTATTATGGCAGCCGGTTCCACGCGCCGCACAGGGTGCCCTTTTTTCACTTGAGCACCTGCCCCTCAAAATGTCTGTGCACGCCACTGCTTACATTCAATGTTCGTGTTTAGAGTGTTCCGGTTTGAAACAGCTGGCAGTAAGAGAGGCGTTTCACTTTCATCGCGAGTTGTGATAGACACACTTTCATGATTTATCCCTGAGGGTGTCGATGCAAGGGGCAGACCATTTGGAATGTTCTGCTGGTTTTAAATAGCTATAATCACCATATTTATGGTTAATATACCAGAACACTAAGACTAACATTGACAGCAACAGGACATTTCCGTCCTGCATGCAGTGTAAGGTACCGGATTCCAGTATGAAGCATTATATAAATGGCCATTATGATATGATCGTGACAGTAAAGATTACAAAGTGGCATTTGGTATAATGAGGTCTTCCTTGGAGTCATGGTAACCGCATGTTTTCCTGTTTATTTCGGTCACCAAATTAGCTAGATTTGTTTCCTTAATGAACATTGCAATTTGATCTCCCCCGCCAGACATTATCACTTGGCCTGAATGCCATTCTTCGTAGATGTGAGACGCACCCTCCCTCTCTAAAACATTACCACGCTGGCAGACGGTACAAATGGATGCAAACGTCAACTCATTGTCTAGAGGGGTACACCGGCTAACTCCTTCCTGTCACTCCTGCTGGAGTTATTTTATTTAACACACCTGCTGCCAGCACTGTGTGTGTGACTGCAGTGAGTACACTCTCAGTCTAGACATGCAAGCCCGGAAAATCTATCTTTTCAGTATGCAAGTCAGGGGTGATTTGACTACTGGGACTAGTCACAAGAGTTGCTAGAATCTCTCTCTCTCTGACAGGACTGACAAGAGACACAAAGACTGTTGTCATTCCGGCTTAAAGTCTGAAAAATGTTGCTGTCAGTTCCAAACTACATTCCTTATTTGGTCTATAACCTTAGCCATTGACTGCTACAATCTTCTCCGCAAGACTCCTTCTATGACAGACAAGACAAGGACATAATGGAAACGGAGGAGGGGAGGAGAGACAGGAAAATATGAAGAAAAAAACAAACTAAACCCAATCTGAAGCAGGCCTAATCCGCATGTGGGCATTCATTGTGACTTTAGAGCTGAGATTCTTGGCTCTGAAGTAATAATTCTAGTAATTCTATCAAAATCTAATCACCAAACCCCTGTTTGCGTTTTATTATGACTAAGAAGTTACCTGCTGTGTCTGTTGTTAGTCTGCACCACTGGTTCTCAAACAGTGGGTTGGGACCCATTTGTGGGTCGCGGACACATTGTTATGGGTCCCCTTAGTTTTTGTTTCCTACATTTTGTTTTTAATTATTATTATTTCTAAACATTTTCAAAACACATTCTCACTGCCAGACTGGATTACCAGCCAAGGTGCCTGGACCGCTGAGCCACGGCCCAGGCCAGATCGGCTATTTTAAAGGGATATTTCACAATTTTTGAACTTAAGTTGTATGAAATACTTGCCATTAATATAGTGGTTGCAACTGTATTAATTGTTTGCCTGAGTCCCGTGGTGGGAGTTCTGCTCTGGTTTTGGTGAATATTAAGTAGTTCCGTTCATTTTGTGGGGGGCACTGCAGGGGCCACACATTAAAAGTAAATTAATCCACAAAACTAGCATCTTTTGTATTGTTGACCTATTTCTAAAATATTAGCGCAACTTTTGTTCAACTTTGACCCCTCTCACTATTTTTTGGGCGTAGTGATATGGACACAAAAAACATATAGTTCCGTGTGATAGAGGGGTCAAAATAAAAAAATGGACGAAAGTTGCACTATATGGTAGAAATAAATCAACAATACAAATGACGCTAGTTTTGTGAATTAATTTACTTTTAATGCTTGGCCCCCTGTGCCCCCCACAAAATGACCGGAACTACTTAATATTTCACCAAAACCAGAACAGAACTCCCACCACGGGACTCGGGCAATCAATGAATACAGCTGCAACCACTATATTAATGGCAAGTATTTCATACAGCTTAAATAAAAACATTCTCAACTATCCCTTTAACTAGTGTGGGTATACCGGGCAAACGTTTAATCTCTCTTTTGGGTCTCGACCTGAAAAGTTGGGGAACCAGTGGTCTACTCAACACCATGTCTGGCCAAATCCCTCACACTGACCACAGAAATAAGATCACTTAAAACATTGATTTTTAATTGAATCGCTGAAAAGTACACCAGGGCACATATCTAGGCCGCAGAGCTTCTCAAGCTTGCCATATGTCTGAAATTAGAGGCTGAGAAAACTGCATCCGCCCCTCACTTGAGGTTAATTATGGGATTTATTAAAAATAAATAAAAAAGAAATCATGGGAGGATGTATGGAAAGTCTGATCTATGCACATTTTGGAGAGAGTGGAAATGAATAGACTGAGATCAATTCGCCTTGCAGTTTACATATCGTCTCTGTCACAAAAGTAGCACAGCTCAAGACGCGCCACTTCGTGCAACGTTTCGAGCTTGTGGATCTGCTACTCGCGCTCGGCCATCCTATGGCCAGCTTTGTGTTTGTGTGTATCATAGCGATGATTTGATTGGCTGATCACCCCATAGCGATGACCTGATTGGGTGAGCAAAGTACGTATTGAGGATGAAAAGTGAGGACACAGTGTGTGGCATATTTAGGCTCATGCACATTTTCAAGCTGATTCAGATTTATGAAATTAAGGGAAGAACAGCGTGCAGCAGTGTGCGAGCAGGTATGCGAGCAGGTGTGCACGCAGGTGTGCTGCATGCAATCTTTCCGCTTCGTGCACATGCGAACGTTTAAGTATGGAATCCGCACAATTTTATAAAGGAAGCCCGATAAAGGAAACACTCGCCAGACTACAACTGCAGCAAGCTGTCTGTGTTCGTCCACACACGTGATTTATCACAGCCATGCCAAGGCAGGCTAATTAAAATGACTGACTGCACACAAGCCTGGAAGTGGGTAGCAAAGCCCCATAAAGATGTTGCCTCAGGCTTAGCTGTCTTTCATTCTGTACCAGCCGCGCTTTCATACAGTCACACACGTGTTTACACACACACACACACACACACACACACACACACACACACACACACACACACACACACACACACACACTCTGACACTGTTTCCAGACCTGAGCAGACAGGCGCGGCCGTGTTCTGCTGTCAACCGGCGTCTTTTCCGGGTTTTTAGACAGCTGGTGGATGGAAAAGGAGCTCCACCCACGCAGCAGAATGCCGCGACGGCCAGATTCCCGGAAACGCTTGCACCAGCGGCAGTCAGCCGCGTTGGTGGAGCTTAATTTCCATCCACCAGCTGTCTAAAAACCCGGAAAGGACACCGGCAGACAGCAGAAAACGACCACGCCTGTCTGGTAGGTCTGGCAACAGCTATACACATCTCTCTCTCACTTACTGTCCCTGCCTTCTTCTAGTTGGAGAGAGTTGGAAAGGCATGTTCGTTTCCCTCGTCTCCCTCCTCTTGTTCAGCACCCTTTGCAGCTGTACCTTATCTCCCAATGATGAGTGATCATGAATGTTTGGTGGTGGCAATGTGTTTGCTTGTTAATTAATGATGCAAAAAAAGACACACACACACACACAGAGAGAGAGAGAGTGAACATGCACGAGAGGAGCGCTGCATTGATTCCATCTTAGGAAAACGAGTTTAAAACATGACTCGATACATCTGCCAAATCCTCAACAGCATGCTACATTAGTAAAAAGCTGTGATTTTGCTCGTTAGTTTGGTTTCGATTTGTCGTCATGAGGCCATTTATTCAGATCTCAACTACAAAATATCGCTGTTTCTAAATGTTGTGTTTTTTTTGTAAATTAACGCCCTTAATTAAGCAATATTACACGAGATGGTGTTCTTTATCGTCATTAATGCACGCCTGCGATGCTGCAGGAGTTCCCAAAAGGCAGAGCAGAAGTGCATTAATGGTGATAAAGAACACCCTAGAGTGTAATATAGCAATTATGCAACATATTCGCTAAAAACACATATTTTTTAACCCATTCAGACCGTACGACGTGTGGAAACGTCATAACTAATCCAAACGACAGATTGCTAGGTTGTGTACCTACGTCCTAGCGCATTTTCATTGCATGCGCGTTGTCGTTCACTTCCCTGTATACGGCTCAGAAAGAATGCCTCGTATCTCCTAATCTAATAAAGGAGCTCTCTGTGGTTTTGACCAGATGGATATACTAAGCTCTTCATTTCTGACATCAACATGCCTCTCGTTCAAAATATGAACGCGAGGGATTATTCAGCGACTTTATCGTAATGATAGCGAGGTAAGCAAGCAAAAATATTTCTCCCGTTTTTTGTCCGGAACGGAAGGGGGGGGGGGGGGGCTTACAGAGTAAAAGTGGCCATATCTGCGCGGTACACCCCGCGCTGATTGTGTTAATGACAGATGTAGCCACTATGACCACAAATGTCCCAAGAAACTATAACCTATAGCCACCGAGTCTGCTGCGCTCTGGGAGAACAGAGCAGGTGACTTTTTTGGTGTGTTCCATTATCGTAGTTTAAGCACGGCTAGAAAGCTGTTTCAACCAATCGATTGCTTCCTCGAAACAACCTGTTGTAAAATCATACTTGATCACACCACTACAGCGTCACACAAAAGTATGACATTCCCACCCCCCTCACCAAGCAGCAGCGGTCCATAACATTTCGGAACATCAAATCAACAACACCATCTCCGACCACACCCCCACCCCAAACACCTCCCCCATTGATCTGGTAGACCGATATAACTGTCTTCCTGTCTCAACCAGCTCGCCCCCATAAAAACAAGTCTATCTCCTACACCCACTCCGTTCCCTGGTACACCGACCACCTCCGCCAACTAAAAGCCAAGGGCCGGCAACTGGAACTATTATAAGAGTAACAGATCTACAAGCTCGAAACGTTGAGCTCGTCGATCTGCTACTTTTGCCATTTTTTTAATTTGAATCCCGAAATACTTTCCATAATGGTCTGCCTAATGAACCTGCATCCACTCAATATTTTCCCTAGAGGTTTACTTTTTGTGCCTTTATTGTTTCCTTTGTTATATTGTCCACATTGTTTTGTGTTTTGTTTTTGTTTTTTCATCCGCATGACATGCCTATTAATGTTTAATTTGTAATAGATGTGTATAATAATGGATTGCATCTTTATAGCGCTTTTCTAAGCACTGGACTGGATGCCAGAGGGTGGAAAGAGGAAGAGATGGAGGCCAAAGAAGACATGGAGACATGCAGACAGCCAAGGAAGACCTAAGGCAGAAGGGTCGTCAGGGACCGGAGCAAATGGAGGGAAACCAACGCCCCAATGTTCCAATAGGAACTGGAGGAACTAAGTCTAAGTAAGTACGTTTCTTAGCACACACAGTGATAGTAAGCATTGGAGATGTCCGATCAGCTGTTAGATTGACAGCTGCAGTTCAGTTAAAATGAGCACATTGGTGAGAATGCTTTGCTGACTAGTCCCTCAATGAGACTGAATGGAAGGCAGAGAAATACACAATAATGCATATATTTGGCAATCTATTTGGCATTCTAATATTTCCAGTACACTACATGAAATGCTATCTAAGTTACATACGTTGAGCCTTTACATCCGCCTGTAAGGTCACCAACGCTAGGGAAAGTGCTATGGCAAGTGCTACGGGCTTATATTGCGATATTTCCGATATATCGATATATTGTATGCAATTTCATCAACGATATATCACGATATCTGCAGCTACAAAATACGTGGAACTGAAAAAACTCTATTTCCGTGCTCGGACACAGGGAGGGACACACATAGCTGTCTATAGTGGTTGCACCACTCAAAAACTAAATGAATACTCAATAAACTCCACCTTTGCCTCATACCCTCATCATAATACCTCACAAACACCACCAACTGACCATTATCACTGGTGTCAGTGCTGGGGAAATGCATTCTGCAATTTGTATTCCCACAAAGCTGTTTGGACAAATCACCATCCAGTAATTCAGTACTTCTGGTTGCTGTGGAATCTGAGAGTGGGATTTGCTTTATTTTAGCTATAATTTCCTCCTTTTCTAAACATGTTGTTCATCACTTCATTATGAACATTAAAAAAATAAAATAAAAAAAAGTTTTTAATTTTTTTATTTTTTTTATATCGATATTTTAATAATCAATATCGATTATTTATCGCGGGAGGACGTATCGATATATATCGCCATATCGATATTTCAGCACACCCCTAATGGAGATGTCCGATCAGCTGTTAGATTGACAGCTGCAGTTCAGTTAAAATGAGCACATTGGTGAGAATGCTTTGCTGACTAGTCCCTCAATGAGACTGAATGGAAGGCAGAGAAATACACAATAATGCATATATTTGGCAATCTATTTGGCATTCTAATATTTCCAGTACACTACATAAAATGCTATCTAAGTTACATACGTTGAGCCTTTACATCCGCCTGTAAGGTCACCAACGCTACGGCAAGTGCTACGGGCTAAGATGGAATCTGAAGACGGGGGTTTTCAGACTACGGTGGAAGATTGGGAGTGAATCTGCGGTTCTGATTGCAATGGGAAGTGCATTCCATAGTTTTAGAGCCAGAAGGGAGAAGAGTTTGGGACGTGTGGAGCGTTGTCCACTTATCTGAATAAACTCTCTCTTTCCTGTATTGATACCAGCCAATGCCACTCCCTCAACAAGTGTTTATTCCTCCATAATATTAGGTTTGGTCTAGTACTGGTACTGTATACTAGAATCACTGAGTAATTAAACCCTGTCAACAGCTCAACCTGAGCATCCGTGACATTTTATTCAGCTGTCTTTATTCTTGACAAAAGATATACAGTAAATGCAAAATGGCTTAAAATAATATTTGGAAAAAGTCAACTAATGACATGCCCCAAATAGGGACACCAGATTCAACGCACATAAAGCAGGACAACAATCCCATGAAATTAATTTGAATCTTTTAAATATTTATTATTTTGTATTTAAATTTATTGTACTCCCCCTGATTTATAGTCACAGCCAGAAAGCTGAGGGCAGAGAGGGGGCGAAGGAGAAATTGAACTCAAGACATTGCAACCATGTATAGTTGGCATAACCATTCCATCCCCAAATTCAAATAAAATGGAAATGTATTCTCATTTCTCTGGCTGTCTGCCATCCACTCCACTCCAACCTTAGCGGTGCCTTAGGGTGTGCACAGATAGACACCAAGTGGTGCTAAAGCACCTGCCCCTTTGCCCTCTGGACAGCAAAGTGCCCTTTTGAAAGTTCGTTTTTTTGTAGTTTGTTAAAAAAAAAATGTTTTATCCACCAAATAATTAATGAATAGAAATCAAATCAAATATAAATAAATGAAAACAAAAACAATAAACATAACAAAAACAAAGACAACAAAAGAAACTAAAAGATAAACAGAAAAACAGCTTGACATAAACTACAACAATTTTTCTAATTAAGTGCAAGGCAAGATAGGAAAGAGCAGGAGACATGACTCACAATATACAGCAGATATGACATTATTTGTACAGACAAAACAACCACTACAAGACACTTTTACAGACCCAACAAGGCAACCACCTCTATACATACACCGAAACACCCAAATACAATATCACAGAAGTCCATCTAAGTATGAAACTTTCCATTTTTAATTGTAACCTTGCAGTCATTTCTTCCATTATATAAACCTGCTTCAACCTCTGTTTCCATTGGGTTATAGTAGGTGGTTTTATCTCCCTCCAATTTACTGTTATCATTTTCTTAGCAATCAGTAAAAGTATCCTTAATATGTAACTCCAATCACGCACCTCCTTTGGTATAATTCCCAGCAGACATAACTCGGGACCAAAAGGAATATTCAACCCTAAACATTTTTCGATTTCCTTATTAACATTTTTCCAAAACCTTGAAATTATTGGACAGTCCCAAAAAATGTGTGTATGGTCTCCGATTTCCCCACATTTTCTCCAACAAGTTCTATGGATGGTGTTTTCACATAAGGAAATGACCAGAGGAGTATTGAAATATCTAGTCTTGAGTTTCCAATCAAATTCCTTCCACATGATCTGGCTATTTATTCCCTTGTGGCAGCCTTCACACATATCCTCACAGGTTTTGTCTTCAATAATTATATTTAGTTCCAATTCCCATTTATCCTTAATGTACCATGTGTTTTGAGAAATATCATCCAGCACTTTATATAAATTAGAAACATGTTTTTTAGTTGGGAATAGTTTTTCTGCAATACCAATTAAGTATACCTCAATGTCGTTTGGGTTCTTACTAACCAGCTCTCTCTCTATGATCTGTGATATAATGTCTTATTTGGAAATACCTAAATAAATCACTTGAAGGGAGTTTAAATTGCGTCTGGAGTTGAGCAAAGGATTTAAAAGTTGTTCCGTCAAATAACTGATTTATGGTTTTAAGACCCTTATCAGCCCAACGACTGAATCCAGTATCACTTATGGATGGAGAGAAATCAATATTACCCACTATTGGCATTGCCCTTGAAACTGACCCTGGTCCCCACAGTGTTTTCCTAACTGCTTCCCACACCTTTAATGTATGCTTTATCCATTTATAGAGAGTATGCGCATGCTTAAAGTGAATGGCACATCGAGTGGCAAAGCAACAGGCAAAGTGAGTTTAACATTGTTTAATGTTGTTTAATGCAATCAGATAATACTTTTCTGTGTGGATGTATGGGCTGTCAAGGCCAGAAAGTCGTTTTTTGCCACTCAGTAGGCGTTCCTGCATAACTTCCTGGTTTGATGATGATGTCACACGCCTACCCTCTATTTCCTATTTAAAATTTGTTTTTATCAATTGTTTTTTTATCAAGGAAGGGTAATGTTGACAGAGACACCCCTTTAATTGTGCTCTGTTCTAATCGGTTCCAACCTGTCTCTTCATCATTACTTATCCATGCGACAATTGCAGTCAGATGAGCCGCCCAATAGTAATGCTTTAAATTGGGAAGGCCTCCCCTAATTTTTGGCAAAAAAAGTGTTTTGAGCCTTATCCTGGGTTTATTTTTGTTTTGTACAGTATGTGCTATATGTGGCCCATGCTGACATAAATCAATTCTAGATTAAAAGCGTCTAATATATTATTCACGCCACAAAATCGATACATTTGAACGACTACATTAAACATTAGGTAGACTCGGGCAAATACTGTGGCATGGTCATGCTGGACCTCCAAAAGGCGTTCGACACTGTAAATCATGCAATTCTCCTGGACAAACTGAAGGTGATCGGTTTTGATACTGCATCATCAAACTGGATGAAATCCTACCTGGAGGGAAGAGAACAATTGGTCCTCTCCCCTCCCAGTGAACTGTGGGGTTCCCCAAGGAATAATTCTAGGGCCGGTTACTGTTCCTACTTTACATTAACGACATGAATGCTGCCTGTAACTGCAAATTGTTCCTGTTTGCTGACGACTCAGCACTCCTGATCTCGGGGGAGGACAAAATGCAGGCTCTCTGTTCGGAACTCACCAAAATCCAAATAAAACTTGGCTTACCGATAACAAACACTCACTACATCTCGGAAAAACAGAATCCATTATTTTTGGGAGCAAACATGCTCTCCGTAAAGTAAATGTAAATGAGTTGACAGTTCAGAGTTCAGAGTTGACAATATAGTAGGCCTAATCTCCAGCAAAGAAGAGATGACATATATTGGTTATATTATTGACAACAAACTGACAGGTGAAAGCATGGCAACAAGGGTAATCAAAAAAGTAAACCAAAGAACAAGATTTCTGTGCAGAATTTCCTTGTTTGTCAACAAAAGTGCTCTCAAGACTCTCTATCTCTAACATCTATCTAAACATCTCTATGTCACTAAAGACCAAGCTACAAACCTCCCAAAACAAACAAATTCGACTACTCCTCAGTCTGGGGCCCATGACCCATCTTTTTGCAACCCATTTTGATAGTCTAGGGTGGCTCAGGGTAGAAAACGGAGACCCATTTAGACCTGAGGACAATTCTACAAATGTCTTCTAAATCCTGATGTCAGTGGTTCTCAAACTATTTCATGTTAAGGAGCCCCAAAAATATTTATAATTGGCCACAGACCCCCATCTGAAAATATGTTGTTCCAGGGACCCCCCAGAAGCAAAGATTTGAGTTAAAAACGTTCACTCTGAAAGAATATATATTCAAAGATTAGCGCCACATTTTCACGATTTTTCAAAAATAGCAGACCTACAAGCTTGTAGTGCGGCACTCGGTGTCGTGCTATGAGCTTGTAGATCTGCTATTTTTCAATAGCTAATGTATAACATAATGCTTAAAACACCAAAAGGTAAAACACCCAGAATGGGTTAAGCAATTGAAATCGGGACTGACATTTAAAATTGTAAATGCAGCTGAGCACCCTGCCCCTCAAAATGTCTGTGCACGCCGTTGATACTACCATTTCACCAGCAGCCCAGACAAAGAAAATCACTGTTTGCTTAATGTCTGTTAGAACCATAAGCGGGTTCCCAAGCTCCAATCTTTTTTGGTGCATGCATTTTGAAAATGTAATTGTGGCAGACACAATCTAAAAGTCAGCAGTTAAACTCAAAGCCACTAAAATGGAGATAATGTAAAACGGTTGAACGTAGATAATGAAGGACATGCCCATCCAATCCCAAAAGTGAGGTGCTGAGCGATGAACAAAACAGACACACAAAAAAAGATTTGTCAAACACACACTGTTTCCGCTCCAGTTTACAAATACTTGCTCTTCTTAAATATGCATGATACAATTCCAAATGCATACAATGATCATCAAAATCTACAGGTATCAGGTATTTTCAGAGAGCCTGTTAACCTGTTAGCCTTACCTGTTTGGTTACTTACCGCAGACTGCAGTACGGTCTTACCGTATTGCAGTCAGATGTCAATAGGTATTGTGCAGCCCCTGTGATTAATGATCATGTGATTTGTGTATTTGATTGGGTGTCTCAGTCTGATAAAGAAGTCACCTCTGAATATCACACTGTGTGTGTGTGTGCGTGTGCGTGTGCACGTGCGTGTGCGTGCGTGCGTGCGCGTGAGTAAGTATAGCCCCTGTTTTCTTTTTACAAATCGAACTCTGACTGGGCCAATTTGGATAGCCCTGACTGGATTTGTCCAGCTGTTTAAGCCGGTATTGAATCTTGTACGTGTAGTTTGGAAATCACAACAAAACAAAATGGGTAAGGACGTATTCCCAATCAGTGTCCTTGAGAGACCTGGCTGCAGCTCACAGTCCAATCACAGGTAGAGCCAAACCTCTGCACCAATCACCTTTGTGTGCGTGCGTGCATTTTGACAAAATGTGTTCTCAACTGTAACATGTAAATGCAGGTATTGTATGTGTGAAGCCAGTGTGTTTATGTAACAGTGCACATCTGCTAATAAAGTCTCCCTCTTTCCCGCATAGATTCCAGTCCAGCAGGACTGTGTATTTATTCCTCTGTAATGTATTAATTTCGGTCTAGTATTGTTGGGTATACACCCTGGAATTGCTGAGTAATACAACTCAGTGAGTTGGAAAATGGGTAAAATGGTACTAAATGTAAGTTTGTTTTATTTTTCCATTTCCTTAATTATTGTCTGTGTCCTTAGAGAACGACATTTGGCACAAATCATGCCTGTCTACAGATTTATTGCCACCATTATCATCCCACTTTTTAAAACGTGCTCATAATTGCATGGGAATTATAATTTCCCCAAAATAGCCAGCCTTGTTCTAGGCTGTGAAAGCAGTGAAATGGCATTATTTTCTGTGACATTTTGGTGCAGTCTGGTGAATATGATTAAAGTTGGCTATAGGTAAACTTCTTCTCCTGGAGGGTTGTGAGAGATGAGGGCATCGAATGATTAATTGAGCCATTCCAACAATACAATGGTTGCTTTCTGTTAACTGTCAGTGACAGAGTAGCCTTACTGTTACACTGACACCCCATCAAATATCAGCCGGCCTGGAATGGACACATGATTAGCAATCAATGTATGACAGTATTATCAGTTATACCACGGTAACTAAATGTTTATACATCATAGAGACGGCATCTTTGACTTATTTGACAAGTGAAATATCATTTGCAGCTATTATTTCAATATTTCATTCCTGTGTGTGTTTTCTGTTCAAAGGAATAGCCCCCAGGGTTTGATTAAACTGCCTTCCCTTGCAGCTAGCTACAGGCTATACAGAATAGTTGTGCACTGTCCACTAAACATGTACTTCGTGCTAAGAGTTGTAGAAAACTAAATCAAACTACCAGCAATTATCTCATGATCTCACAGTAAAGTTTTTCATGAGCTTTTGGTTGGCCCAATTCATCCAAATCCCTTGTTTTGCAATAGGGTTAAGAATCGAGAAGCTTCTTCTTAGAACTGGGAAGTTAATTAAGAGGAAACCGACTTCCAAGTCTTTCTTAGAAAATAACCTAATTAACTGACAGTGTGCACGACTGAAACTATTAATATGCAAGCAACTGTGCTTGATGTCGACTGATCACAAGACAAACTGGATACAGGATAGATTTGAGAATGCAAACACCATCACTGCTAAGTGATGTCTGGTTCCTGCAGGCCTGGCCGCGAGTCAAGCGTTGTGCTGTAAATAACCTCCGCTGTCACTTCTCCGTTCTGGTGCTCCTCAGCAGTCTGCGTTCTATGGGTTGAAATGTATATAAATACACATTAAACATAATGGCTGCACTACATCCACTTTGCCTCCACATAATATAGGGTTAACCTCGTACGCCTCGCTCGGGTAATCAATCACCTCTGAAGTAATGAAATTACCCTGCCATTTCCGCTGCTTGTAATTCCGAACTGCTGAGAGCGTCTTTAAACAGAGTATTCATAAATATTTCTTTGTGGTGGGATGTATCAGTTGTCAATGACAATGGAATCCACACGGGCAATGCTTAGTTGATCAAAACGGACCGGGCGACAACCTTAATGTTATTTGAGCTCGGGGGGGCCTAGCTGTGTTGCTGCTCCTGAAGCACTGCAGCCCCATTGTCCGGTCTGTCACAGTGCCACGGACAAGCGGGAGAGTAATCAACAGTAGTGCAACGTAATTGAATTGAATAGTATTAGTGAAATACATTTGCATACTTTACTCATTGCCATCTGTCAGGTGAAATCTAAGTCCATTAATCACAGTGAAGAAGATGCAGATAGTTTGCCATTGCTTGCCGGTGCAACGCTAGTGAATGCATTTATGCATATACGGTACAACTTCATCTTCATTCTGATGATGATGTGCAGTTCAGTATAGCTCCGCGCCTGAGAGGAACACAAATAAATAAATGAAAAAAGACAGATGTCCCCTTTTATCAGTATGTAAACATTTGTCTTTGTGTTTGACAAAAATAAGTTGCATCCCCGCGGGTGACCACCGCAGTAAAGTTCTCTCAAAGCTTTGAATCGCAGCATTACGTGCCACTGCTGTTTACACATTATTTAGGTACCCCTGCTTTACATGTATACGCTCTGAATTTAAATTGCCTTATTTTGCTGTATTTATCTGTTTGCTTTCCCCTTGCGGTTCATTTACAGCTATTATTTCTTGCCTCATGCATTTCAAGTGAAAACCAACAACCGCAGCATCTCATGTGTGATTTTATACAGGGCAGGCCTGTCGTCGATATATCAGGTAAAATCATTTGACACCCTCTGGTACAGCTGTTTTAATGGCACGGTGGCACAGTTGGTAGTGCTGTCGCCTCACAGCTAGAAGGTCCTGGGTTCGATTCCCGCTCGGGACGCTGTGGGTGCTGGCGGCGTGTTTCCTCCTCCGCGTCATCAGTGCCCATACCCGAGGCGGGGTTGGCGAAAGGGCCTTTCTGTGTGGAGTTTGCATGTTCTCCCCGTGTCCCCTAGGGTAGGTACCCTCACAAAAAACATGCAGTAATCCTGGTCTCTAAACTGCCTCCCCCTGGCCAGCCGGGGTCGCCTGATGGAGGGGAAAGGAACTGGTTGGAATAACGTGTTCCTTCCACGCGCTACGTCCAACCAGGGAAACTCCCCCCTGTCAGGTGTAAAGGAGCAACTTGGACACTCAGGCATGAAGGAAGCATGAGTTCAAGTCCGTTGCTCTCCCCATGTCCCCCATATATGGGGACTAGGTTGGCGGAGGGTGTGTAGAGCCCAGGATCACATTAGATAATTGACACAGGGGTGAAAGATGGGTTACAAAATCATGGGATAAAAAAAGAAAAAAATGGCACGGCTCTGCATGCACCGCCAGCTATAAGAGGGTCAGTGTTATGACCGTAGACATATAAATGTAGACGCCTCTTCCGGCTCTGGGGCGTCTGTATCTCAATGGAAGGCAACATGGAGGCAACGGGAGGCGATTTGGCCATAGCTTTCCAGAGATTCCTTGCGAAGCATTGCGGAAGCAAAACGGAAGAATGGAAGGGGACGTTCGGTAGGCCAATCAGAGTCGTGACTCCCTCTTTCCCAGCAGCACTTGCCTTCAGGATTCCACTTGACTTCCTCCTCCCGTTGGAGACAGGTCGCTCCAACGAACTGCAGCGACCAATGAGGCATCCATATTTTTTTAATATCTATGGTTATGACCCTTAAGGTCGTATGCAGTGCTTAATTTCAGCCGGAGCTTGGCGGAGCTCAGCTCCGGTACCTGTCACTTGAGCTCCCCCACCTGTAGAGGCAGCTCCGGTAGCTGTAGAGGGCGCTCCGCCACCCCAAATGCACATTACAATATACAATACGTCTCTATTATTATTTTAGTTTCATTTTCAAGTCAACTAGGCTTCTTCCTCGTCATAGTTACTTCTATTTCCAGTACGATTCCAAAATAAAACATGGCTTGAATGATCGCATTGCAAGAACAATGCGTGCCCGTTTTGAGAGGAAATAGGTTGCTATGGAACCCTGGCGTTGACGCCTCACTGTTGACGGTGTCGGATGCGTAAATAAAAACAACTCGTCTCGACTTTTGCCATTTGCATCTGTTGTCGTTCGTTGCATATGGAATATGGAACTTTCATACTTTTATGGAGCAATAGATTAACTGCTACTTGGAGTTTAGCCTTGGGGACAACATGCGTTTTGGTGAGTTCTTATGAACAGAACTGACTGCATTGCCAAATCTCGCAAAGACACCCGGCTTTACAACATGGCTCGATCATAATCGAATATCATAACGCTTGCTTTGGTGGGCCCGAAATAAAAAAGACTAGTACAGAATTAAGTAGTAGTAGCATTATTGAGTTGTCATCGGAAGAGGAGGGGGAGGAGGAGGAGGAGGTGGTCGTCGGAGGAGGAGGAGGCGGAGGAGGAACTTGGATAAGGACAACAACGCGCATGCAGGTATTTAGCATTGCGTACTGTTCTGATGATGGGCCACCCTAACTTAATACTGTATTTTATACAGTATCTAATATAACGTTGAGCCGCTGTGCCAACTGAACTGCAAATGCCTACTGTAGTTGTGTGTTGTGAGCCGGCGGGCCCCTGTGTAAACTGCTGCTGCAAATGTTATTGATTGACTGATTGGAAATTTTATTCCGTTTGTAGACTGGGTACAGTTCAAACGAAAGTAGCCTACACAGGTCAATACAAAATCTGACTGCTACGAGTATAAAACCAGAAAAAGCTTAAGACTTGTTACTTCAGGGTCCTCCATTTTCAATTCATCAGAACATTTAAAGACATATCAAAACGTCTATACCTACTCTATTGTGTTCTGATGGGTGGGCCGTTGGTTGTGCTAAAAAAAGGCAAAAGAATCCGGGATAAAAAAACGAATTTTGCGCGTGCATGTGCACGCACCCGAGCTCCGGCACCTAAGAATTTAGAAATTAAGCACTGGTCGTATGTGTATATTTCCCTGTGTTGTGAGGGGCTGGCTGACTACCAGATGGTGTGAATGGTGACTGAGTGGTGTCTGAATGTGACTGGCTAACTCTATACGAAGTGCAGCCTGCTGATGATTGGCTCCTGTGTTGGTGTTAAAGCTGCCATTCTCCAGCTCATTAGCCTCAGGACTGCAGGCGTTTTGTTTTCAAAGGAGAGAAATAACAATAAATATTACATAGTCATATTTGTCAGGTGAAAAAAACGCTGTCTCCGTTGTGCATCCTTCCTGCTCTCCAGTTAGCTCATAACATTAGCCGCGCTCCGTTGCGGTGTGTGCATATGGGTGTTGGGTGAAATCAGCCCTTCCGCGGTGCGTGTGTCATAGTTTAGGAGGCAGGCAATCATGACTAGGTTATGTTACGCCCCCTAGTCTAGGGTTAGGGGAAGCAACATAAAATGCAGAAAGACAAGCAATAAAACTGAATGTGCATTTATTTACAGCCCAAAATCAGGAATATTTACAAAATATACAACAAACCCAAACAAACCTGAACTAACAAAACACAATTACAAACATAAGAAACACAAATCAAAAACAGAACTAAAAAACTTATCCCAAATAAAGAAGAAGTCGTAGGTTGTGGTGAGAGGACAGGGGGACCGATTCCCTGCTGCCCTGAAGCTGACAGTCCTCTTCCGCAGTACGTGTGTCATAGCTTAGGAGGCAGGCAATCATGACTAGGTCGCTAGTCGCTGGCGGCATTTCAGAGTATGTGTCAGAGTCCCATTGGCTTAGGCAACGTTTCAGAGTATGGGGTCAGACTCCCATTGGCTTAGGTGGCATGGGGTGGTACCTTAGAGTATATATTAATAGAGACGGCACCCGGAGGAAACCCTGAGGCGAAATGGACATAGTGGCCGAATTTGGTATTGCAGCGTTGAGCCAAACACATGAACGCGCTGGTCCGTTGACTATCATTGCGCACGTTCATGACACGTGAACACTGTTTCATACGTGAACACGTGCAATGATAGTCAACGGCCAGCGCGTTCATGTGTTTGGCCCAATCAATCCCAGAATGCACTCTGTTCCTACCCGGAAGGAGGAGTGAAATCGCCTCATGCGCTTTTGAGCAACTTAATGCAAGTGGATGGGAGGAGAAAGGGTGGTACTCCCATTGATAACTAGCTCGCTTTCCTGGCGCCTGGGAGCCAGGAAAGCGAGAGGTTGTCGATAGGTCTCGTTTTGTTATTAGTTGTCTCCACCAGGCCGAAGGCATGGGGAGAGAGTATGTTTTGCACTCCGTCCGTGTGTCCGTCCGTGTGTGTGTGTCCGTCCGTCCGTCCGTCCGGGTGTGTGTCCGTCTGTCCGTCCGTCTGTGTACAGCTAATCTCTGGCACCGCTAACCCGGTCGATGCCAAACTTTGCACACACACACTCCCTAGATGCCAACGATGAACCTCTGCCTCAACGGCAGAGGTTCATCCAGAACGGCCTGTGCAGGACGGCCTGTTATAGCACCACCAGGAGGCCGACTTTTGTAAAAGACATTATTTGATATTACTCCTCCAGATTTTGTCCAAAGATCCCGCAAATCGTTACACAGTATCTCTATAGTCATGTGCTCAAGACCGATCTGTCCAATATTTCATATTCCATCCTAATTGGCTAACATTGGCTTTCAAAGTTTGCAGGATTGGCCCGTTTTGAACAAAAAGCCTCAAATCATAGACTTTCCTACTAGGCTGAGGAATATATCCCACACATTTCAGATTGGCCTGTTATAGCGCCGCCAACAGGTGGATTTTTGCAAAACATATTTTTGGAACAAAATGCCTCAAATCATGCACTACAGACCATGTCTTCACGTCAGCCACTCCCACTCTCCATTTACTCCTTGCGTTCCCTACTTTTTGTTGTAAACTTATCTGCCTTAATAAATAGGTTAATTTGAAACCTTTTCTGCTTGTGGCTCTGCAATTGGGTTCAGTCATTCCTGCAAACCGTGACACAAGGTGTATGAAGAAATGCCCCCCTTTTACATTGGCCTATTATAGCGCCACCATGAGGTCACAACCTGACCTGCCCTGGTGGAGACATGTGCCCCGAGGGGCACTTTATCTAGTTTCTTCTGTTTTTGTAAGGTTTACATTAGGTTAGATATTAGTATTTTTGGTTTGCTTGTATCTGTGCTTGTCCTGAGCTAGACCAGTGGTTCTCAGACCGTTTCATTTCAGTCCGAATTACAGACCTGCAAGGATCCATTTGGAATCCCCTCAAAGAGTCATGAGGGACCCCACTTTCAGAAACAATGGGCCTAGCTAGACTGATCAGCACCAACTTGCGCACACTCCCAGTAGTTTAACGTAGTACCGTTTTCTTTCATATATGTTTTATATTTTACATTTTATAAAGTTTAACTTTAATTTATTCATAATAATGGAATTAAAGGCTTGGATCGGGCTGAATCCTTACCCGAATGCCGAATTTGGAGTCACAGATCATTGGTTCTGAACCTATTCAGTCCGTGAACCCCAAAATAATCATATTTGAATTGGGGACCCCCCAAAAATAATCATATTTAAACTCGTAACCCCCCACCCTGACAAGCATTTGGCATAGGAGTTGAGGCATTACATTTATAGTGTCACGTCCGGGGTGTGTTCCCTGCCCTTTCCCTGTTCTACCACTAGTCCCTGCTCCCCCGACATTAATGTCTTACTGTAATGCGTGCTGTTTACATTTCTGACTAATAAAGTATTCATTCAATCATTGAATCAATCAAAGAGCCCAGGGTATTATGCAGTACTATGAGTATGAACTTAAGTCAGTCAGGACTAGGGTTAACAAAACTCTGTGCCAGTATAAGTTCTCACCTCATTTATGCTTAATCTGTGATGAATAAATACAAACTCGTTAATTTAAGTAACATGTTACTTATTAACGGTTTCTACTAAATATGATACTTTTCCGTTGCCAACACATGGGAGGAAAATAATAATAATAATAATACTAATAATAATGCCAGAGACTAAACTCCAAGGAGCTTATTGAATCACCCCTTGGAGACAAACAAAATTAATAAATAAGAAAAAAGTGAGTGCAGTTGTTATTTGGATGCATTTATCTCTGTTTAAAAGCAGTAAATTATTTGTATTGTATTGTTACTTGTTACTGTTTAGGATTTAGAAGATATTTGTAGAATTGGCCTCAACTCTAATATATTTGACTTTGGTTGGAATTATCTGGAGATTTGGACCGGCAGAGTGATTGATATTGGACGAAATAGATGCAAGAAGAGTCCTGCATGAGTAGTGTGACAAGATGTTGCTGTTGTGAAGCTTTCTGTATAGGACCCCATGAAAACCAAAACAAGTTCATTCTTTCTCCAAATGGGAGTCATTATTACAAGTGTCAAAAGAGGGGGTTGTCAAGAGTGCATTATTGATATTGCATTCTGTCCACAGTTGAAAATTAATACTTATTGAAACTCGGCTCTTTATAGTATATTTGATCATGCAGAAAGGAATGTGTAGGCCTATTAAAGCTGCTTCACATTTCTCTTTAATGGGTTTTTTCAAAAGAACACTCTTGAGAGCCCATGCAGACTTTACAGAGGGCATTTACTTTACCTATACAAAGCACCGGATACTTGAGGCCAGTTACTGTGCTGTATGTCATTGGGGCCATCCAGTACAAACGTCCCATCACAGATTGTGCATTGAATCAAGAGAGGTGAGCGGTATAGATATTTCTCTCTGCCATGACTTTATTGGGGACACAGAGGTGTTGTTGAAGGTCTGCTGCATCACCTGGTTCTTTATAGAAAATGGACAAAGAATTGAATGAGGTCTTTATGACTCCCATAATGGATGAAATGTCATGGCCGTAGAGCTAGGATCTTGCACAAAAACAGGATAATCGAGGGGGAGGCTCTGAATTCTCGGGCAAGAACCATTATAGTTATTTGAAAGTCTTATTGTCAATTTCCACATTAACTTTTGGTCTTATAGAATCATTGCTCGACTTCAAAAGGTTCTAGCGCGTCGCACAGGAAAGAGCCCGCAGTGACTCACAACGTTGAATCCCATTAAGCTCCACCAAAGCCAAGCAAAAGTCGCACCAGTTTGCGTGAAGCACATTCACAACAGATGTATAATTGATTCATGGAAGAGGAACAGAAACCCCCAAAAGATACTGTATAGACAAACACTGTGAAGGCTAGGATAATACCAGTTATTATCCTTGAAATAATAGGCAAGACAGAAAAAACTTTTTCTTTAACCACTTGAGCCCTACAGATTACAGATATACTTTGTGCCACAACGAATTGTGAAGGCGCTTTACATTGTGATTGTGCATTACATTACCCCATTCATACACGGATGGCGGATGCTCAAGGACACTTCGACATGAACTCAGGGGGAGCCCGGGATCGAACTGGGAACCTTCCGGTTCCCAACCGGCAACTCCTGAGCCACTGCCGCCCCATTATAAAAGTTCAACATGTAAATGTCACAAAGTGCTCCATTTTTAGCTTGTATATTGGATATTTTAAGTGTGAAACACCGGCACGCCACTAAGTAAAAATCCAGCGTTAAGATCGTGAATCGTTATTATTGTTGTTAAAAAATAAATTACTGGCCCGGACTGCTGGCGTAGCAGTCTGACTGTCCGCCGCAGATTCAAGTTGTGACCCCAATGGCATTTGCTGCATTTCACTCTCCATGCATCTCTCCCCATTTCCATTGGCAAAAAAATAATATAGTAGAAGTACATGGCCTACTTGTGCGCAAGCAGAGCGCGCAATTACTGCCAACCTCTACGAACTTACAATCAGCCCCTCTATAAAATATACATACATACATACATACATACATAAATTGGTCAACAATACAAATTACGTTAGTTTTGTGAATTAATTTACTTTTACTGCACGAGGCGTGACCATATATGGAGGCGTGATGTAACGAGGCGTGACCATTAATGGAGAAGTGATGTCACGAGGCGTGACCATATATGGAGGCGTGTAGTGACTAACTAACTGACAGACGGGAGGATGCAGGTTTTCATAGTAAATGCGACCTACAGTCGCAATAATAAAAATATAGTTGTGGAGGTGGGAGGGTGGGGTGGTCCTTGAGGATTGTTCAAAATATGCGCATGGATGCACCTGGGACGTATCCTCAGTGATGTATCCTGACTCAACAGGGTTTCGGGTCTACCAACATCATACCCCTCACTCAGGCGGCCCAGCCGGGGTTGATCAAATCCCGATTTACGCCACAGTAGCTATACCCTCGATCAGTCCATCAGGGAATGAGCAAGGCCACACAATCCTTTGCTCCGGAACTACTCTGCCGGGACTGGGAGAACCAGATTCTGGCGCGTGGAAGGACTAGGCTCTGTGGGTTGACTCCTGTCCGGGCCCCTCCTACTGTAATATACTGTAGCAGCATACAGCTCGAGGCAGAACAGAACATGAAGCCATGTGCATGCCACACAGATCAGCCGCCTGTCAGCTCATCAGCCTGAGTGCCAACTAAACAGCCATTCACTTCGCAGAGCCGCTCAGCCAACCCAACCCCTATGGTGCATACTGCTGCAGCAGAGCCAACTGGAAATGTACCACCCATCGTGCCGGCTTTTTCACCCATATAATATCTCATCATCTCATCGCTTTCGTTTTGGAAAAACTTGTATGTCCAAAAGCATTACTTTTTAGGAAATGGGAAAACAATTAACATGTGTTCCAATTTGTTTTGGACACACACGCTCGTATTAATACTTCTCATTGGTTAAATATTTATATAGCCTAAGTATCATGGTCAGTATTGATGGTCAGTGATTCATGTCAGTATCAAGTCAGTACCACGGTCAGTATCATGTCGGTATCATGGTCGGTATCATGGTCAGTATCATGGTCAGTATCATGCCAGTACCATGGTCAGTATCATGTCAGTATCATGGTCAGTATCATGGTCAGTACCATGGTCAGTATCATGTCAGTATCATGTCAGTAGAAGCTGTATTGTTTTGGAGCTCTTTAAGAGCAAGTTCTGTGTCTGTGAAAATCATATAGCACTGACGAAGGTCCTAGGACCGAAACGTTTGCTTTTTAATTGCACTTTGAGCACGAGCACTTTGAGCATGTTAAAATAAAGAAAACATATTTTTCTAAGTCTCAGTTTAAGGAGTTTCACTTCTATTTTCTATACGGTGAGCGAGTCTTTTCCTGTCAAAGTTTCCCTTATGTTTTTGAGACCACCGCTACCATAGTCAAGTTTGAAAGAAAAAGGACGAAGAAAGGCGCAACAGTTTTCTCAGTGCTTCAGTATCATGGCAGTATCATGGCCATTATCATGTCAGTATCATGGTCAGTATCATGGTCAGTATCATGGCCAGTATCATGTCAGTGTAATGCAGTATCATGGCAGTATCATGTCAGTAATATGGTCATTATCATGTCAGTATCATGGTCAGTATCATGGTCAGTATCATGGCCAGTATCATGTCAGTGTAATGCAGTATCATGGCAGTATCATGGTCAGTATCATGGTCAATGGTCAAGAGGTGCACGCACATCCACAAATTTCAACGGGTGCAGGATTCAACAGAATAACTAAGAAAGGAAAGAGGAGATCCGCACACCGTTTTAAAAGCTCCCAAAACAAAACGGTGCGGAAAACAATACAACGTTTCAGCCTCAGGGGCCTTCGTCAGGTATTCTCTAGGCCGGGGCCTTGGTCAGGTATACTCTAGGGGCCTACGTCAGGTACAGATTGATACCTGACGAAGGCCCCTGAGGCCGAAACGTTGTATTGTTTTCCGCTTTGTTGTCAATAAATTGTTTTGGGAGCTTATAAAACGGTGTGCGGATCTCCTCTTTCCTTTCTTAGTATCATGGTCAATATCATGGTCAGTATCATGTCAGTATCATGGTCAATATCATGATCAGTATCATGTCAGTATCATGATCAGTATCGTGTCAGTATCATGATGTCAGTCATACAATACGTGGCGACGTATTGTGAGTTTGTAGATTTTGTAGATTCTGGCGAAGAAATTTGTTGTAGAAAGAAACAAGAGACGACCATGCCAAAAACTTGTTTTTGTGTGAACTGCTCCTTTTAAGGTACATGTTGATGCATATCTTATCATATTTGTCAAAACTTCCACCAATACATTTCTGTGTTAGTGGCTTTAAAATTCACTCCACCTTAAATCCCTAAACACATTACGGATTTAGGAGGCCCCAGTGACTGCCTGAATATAAGACATTTGGATGCTGAGCAATTTCTGTATACGTGTTGTATGCATTATTCACAAAATTAATGTTTCCATCCATGTAAACATTCATCTCCTGTTCTGTGTTTTTATTGAAGAAGTTAAGGTCAGTGTATTCACCTGTGGTTTGCAAGGCCATTTATACGCGTTTCATGAAGGGTTCTGAGCATAATAAAACTCTCTTTTATATTAAGTTGTATTGCATGGCTGTTCTCAAGGGTAAATTTGTAATATTTCAGACTTTACTCTTGACAGTGAATCAAGGCTACCGTCATATTTATATAAAAGCAACTCCCTGAAAACAAGTAAAGTATCCTGAGAATGTTTTACGAGTCTTGTAAAAAGTTATTGTAATGTATTTATTGCGACTGTAGGTCACAGATTACTATGAAAACCTGCAAAACCCGTTGATTGTATTGCGATTTGCGACTGTAGGTCACAGATTACTATGAAAACCTGCAAAACCAGTCAGTCCGTCCGTCACGCCTCGTGACATGATCCATATATGGTTGTCAGTCTGTTACTACTCGGGACACACTCCATATATGGCCTTCTCCATATATGAAGATCACGACACCTCACAACAACTGAGGACCAGTGGAGAAGATGGGCGGAGCTTCTGAACCAACCTACTCCAGCGGAGACAGTACTATACCAATAAACTGTCACAAGCCCAGCGAAGCAGAGATCAAAAAGGCCATCATGTCCAAAGCTGCAGGACCAGATGGAATACCAGCAGAAGCTATTATGGCTGACATCAATACTGATGTTGATATGTAGCCTGGCTAATAAGCCAGACTAGAAAGAATTGCCTGCCGGCGGATTACGGGCTGGAGAGGCTCAATTGTACGCCCATTTCCTACACCAGAGAACTGGTGTGGCCAATCGGGACACGGTATGCAATATGGGCGGGCTTTGGTACAGTGACGTTCAATGCTTGAAACCTTTGACTGACAGTAGCTCTGACCAATTGCGTCAAAGAGAAAATGTTTGAACCCGCCCCCCGGGAAACAAGATCCATACATAGCATCTCCAGACTCAAATACCACACGACAGTGTGATTTGAGTCTGGCTTATTAGCCAGGCTAGTTGATATGCTGATGTTGAGAAACGGATCCTAAGGAGAAAGTGGGGATGGATTCAGGGGCGTCAATTGGGTGTGGCAGGCTATGGCAGCTGCCATTCCTTGGCTCCAGGGGAAAAATAAAATGTACTTTGAAAAATTACAGTAAAATAGCTACAAATGCAAATTTGAACAAAATTATCCTTTTCACATGTATTTCCCCTATCTCAACAAATGGTATATTAAAGGGGCGAGCAGCAGGTGCGCAATTTGTTTCTGTGAGGGAGAGAGAGTGCGATTGTGTTTACCGTACACTGTGTGCTGCTGTCAGTAGACTAAAATCTAAAATAAAAAGGACCACTATACATCCCTTTTTTGGGAAAAAGACTGACTGCCCAGCAGCAGCTCAAAATGTATTTTTCCCTGGATTCCTTGGGTCATGACGTATCTCCCCATATAGGCCACGGCCATTTGTGTCAGGATAGATTTTCCGCCATTTAGAATTTTCTTCAAAACACACTTTTTGCTCCTCCACGCTGGGGCGGCCTTAGGAATCTGGAGGCCCGTTTCAAGACCAAATATGAGGCCCCCATATATACCTATGAAATAATTATTCTCTTTATACAGGCATATTGAGTTGATCCAGGCGTACTGATAAGTGTCTCCCCTTTACCTCCCAAACCTTTTGCTCAGGTTATTAACAGGAAATAGGTGTAACTTAAAGGGATAGTTCAGATTTTTTGAACTTAAGTTGTATGAAATACTTGCCATTAATATAGTGGTTGCAACTGTATTAATTGATTGCCCGAGTCCTGTAGTGGGAGTTCTGCTCTGGTTTTGGTGAAATATCAAGTAGTTCCGGTCATTTTGTGGGGGGCACTGGGGGCCACGCAGTAAAAGTAAATGAATCCACAAAACTAACGTCATTTGTATTGTTGACCTATTTCTAAAATATTAGTGCAACTTCCGTTCTTTTTTTACCCCTCTATCACACAGAACTATGTTTTTTGTGTCCATATCACTACGCCCAAAAAATAGTTCCATGTGATAGAGGGGTCAAAGTTGAACGAAAGTCGCGCTAATATTTTAGAAATAGGTCAACAATACAAATTACGTTCGTTTTGTGGATTCATTTACTTTTACTGCGTATTTCATTCAACTTAAGTTCAAAAAATCTGAACTATCCCTTTAACGGCGTGGGAGAGAGTGAGGGCCAAGGGTGGCGGGGGGTTGACTGACGTCTGGCGGTCAGTTGGAGCTCGGAGGCCCCTCTGAGGGTGGAGGCCCGTTTCAATTGAAACTGGTGAAACATAACAAAGGCCTCCTATGCCTCCACGTACAGGTTTTGTACAAATCTCACACAAATCGGTACACATGATCTGACCTATCCGATTAAAGTGGCACAGTCAGATTTTTGATAGTCCCTATCGTCAGCCCCATAGTGGGAGGGGCCTATTTCACCAAAAATGCCACAAATCGCAAATTAAATGTCCAATCCACCCCACATTTGAATCACATGTCGAGGGCGATGGCATCAACACAGAGACAAAAGCAATTCCATTTTCATCCATAGGGGGCGCCGCAAACGCGAAAAATGTTTGTTTGGGGGGCTAAATCCCCTTCCAATTACATACACATGATCATAGGGTTGACTTGACATTGTAATTGGCTAGCAAAATTAGTGGGAGGGGACTAGCAACATTCGTGAGATGGCCCTATATTTCCAAAGGCATCGGCGAGGCAACCACACTTTGCAATCTTTCTAAAATTGCGTTTTTTCTAGTTATTATTATTATTAACCTATTCACAGTTAAAACTATATATTTATTTTGGGGATTTTATGCCTTTATTGATAAGACAGTAGTCTGACAGGAAATGAGGAGAGATATGGGGAGTGACACGCAGCACAGGTCGTTGGGAACGGGATTTGAACCGGCGACACGTGTCAGGCTGGCACTGATAAGAAAGCCCAGGTTTCAGATATTTCACAGATATCGGCTGCATACTATTGCAACAATGCTCAGAATGCATGATCACAATTGTGCAATTGTCCAACAAACAATTTTGTTTTCAAGATGCGAAACTTATTTTACAAACAAACTACTTCACAGACATCAAGCTGGCTAACATGCAGAGACACCAGATTGTGATGCATCCATTTTGGGAAGAGGAGCAGGCATGAATGCCTCTGGGGCCTGGGCATCGCTGAAGCTTTCAGCTTCTCTAACACTAATAGCCTACTGGCAATTGTGAAATTGCTAGTTAGCAAGACCAAATGATAGATTTATTCATGACTGGACTGAACCTCAGAACACCATTACTAAAAGTCCTTTATCCAAATGAATTGTCTGCTAAAACATTTGAAACAAATACAGACTCCAGTCTTGTTGAATCCAGATCCAGTGTAGAAGTTTAAGAAATATGTCATTATTCTCGCAAGAGGTCAACACGTCGACACAAACATTAGCAAACAAACTGTCTTTTTCTTTTTTTTCTTCTCTCCATGTTATCATGGATAAATACAACCAAATAAAACCTCAGTGAGGGCTTACAGACTGTTGATTTGGCAATGTTTGCAGGCTCTCATAATATCTGATCGAAGCGAGAGCACTGTTCTCCTTAGTGTCGCCCCTTCTCCAACAAATTAAATGAGTTGAGTTGGTGTACTGACCTGTGCAACAACAGGGTGACACAGATTGCCAACCCACTGGACAGGCCTTAGATCCTTAGCAGATTAGTTGGCACCTGTTTAACTGACATTGCTGAATTTGCTTGTCCTCTCTCCTCCCTGTGCAGTGTGCACTGATCCTGTATGTGCACTGCAGTGCCCTGAATATTATCAAAAATGTCTACCACCCTATAAGGTGGCCCTCATCACTGGTAGCCACATTAATTTGATGACAGTTAAATTGAGCAATTAATAACATTCATAATGGTCTAAAAATAGCTGGTGTCAATGACTTTTGAGTGCAGTTAGGTGTCATCTCTCAAAAGGAGAATATCTAATCGCTCGCTCGTGCGTGCGTGCGTGTGTGCCCACAAGAGCTAATCTTCCGAACTGCTGGACCGATTAGCTGCAATTCTTTGGTGTGCACACAGCCAGCATGCCAAGAAAGACACTCAGAGAATCTTCACGAAATTAGGTACGCGTGATCTCAAGAGTCATGTGTGGGCGGCAAGCTTTTTGATATTCCCTGCTATAGCCTATAATTGGCTTGCAAAATTAGTATGAGAGAGAAAAAAGCCATGCTGAAAACATGTTCAAGGACCAGATAGACCATAACCAGCATGTTTGAATGTTTGTAAACAAATGCATATTTGCGGGTCTTAATATCTATGGAGGTTTTCAGTAGGGATGTCCCGATACACTTTTTTTGCTTCCGATCCGATCCCGATACCTCAATTTCTGTGTTAGCCGATACCGATACCGAATACCGATACCAGTGTTGTGATCTCATGTTGTGTTTATAGCTATCTACGTAGCTACTGTATATATCTCGTGTTGTGTTTATAACAGACTCCTCACTCAAATGCAGCTTTGAGTGAAAAAGCAAACTCCACATGTCCCAACATTTTATTTACCTGCCATAGTGTCAACCCCTTACCCCTGTGTCGGATCGCTGGTTAGACTGGCATATTTTCCGATACCGATATGACCCGATATGACAAATAAGGGCCGATCCGATAACGATACAGTATCGGGACATCTCTAGTTTTCAGTATAGAGTCCCAGAGTCACAGAACATTAGCTATGTGTAGTCTGTCCATAGTGTCTACCTGTGGATATTTATAACAAAAGAATATATTTCTAATTCTATTTTCTGTTCTTCCTGAAACGAGGTTAATGAATAATACTGCTCCAATGCCTGCCTGCCTGCCTGCCTGCATTGTCTACCCGGAAATACATATTTGGTTGTGGCGATGTCATGATGATTGTAATGCATCTCCAAAATTGCATTCACTTCTGCCAATAGGGGGCACCATGAATCCCAAAGGTTTCCCCCATAGCTTCCTCGCTTAATTCCTGATGGCTGTAACCCACAACGTCCACAGTCCTGGGTAAGCCACCTGGCACGTACCCCTTTCTAGTTGTACATTATGTCAATTTAGCCTCTAGAAAGCCTCCGCTCCACCATATTCTTGTGTTTCACTGGTACAGTACTGTATGTTGCACTGCTGGACACTAGACTGCTGAATGAGTAGATTCAGTGTTGTATGTACGTCTATTGCATAATCCTACACAGTTCTGTGGCACTGCATGTGGAATGTCTATATGCACTTTAGTTGACTTGTTAATATGCGGGCAAGCAAACTGAAAGTACCTGAAAAGTTATCCTCTGTACAAAAAGCAAATGACAATTAAACTTTTCCATCCTTTTGAGTGCACAAAATGAGCCTTTCCAATTATTGGCTTAACACACACCCACTTCGTGACCTATCGGAAATAAATATATACAAACAACCTCACAACAGGCATATTAAAATTGACTGCCCGCTGTATACTCCGGCAGACCACGGTGTGATTCGAAGGTCAATGAAAGGCCAACGCCAGCCTGGCATCTCGGAGGACGAAGATAAAGATACAGTTTGAATTGTCCGTGGACTTGTCAGCAGGGATAATAGAAAATATTTCACAAGGTTATTCTATGCTGAGCAAGAAAGATTGCACTATCATACGAAAGCAGGACATTTTTGCTATTGAACATTGAATTTTTTTTGTCTGGTAATGTGAAGGTCATGAAGTATTGATTAGCGTGGTTGGCAATATAATTGTGTTTGTCCTTTCACTACTAAGGGACGGCAGTGGCTCAGAAGGTCGAGCGACTGTCTTGGAATCAGAATCCTGGTTTGATCCCTGGCTCGTCCTGGCTGTGTGTGTCAGTGTCCTCATGGATTAAAAGCCAAATAAAATATCACGACTGAAAATGTATGTGTTGGGCCAAGTTCTAATCTTCAATTTGTGCAACAGCGTGAAACAAGGAGTCACGCTGCCAGGCGTTGTGAGCGTGCCGTGTAGATTGGCTATTTTTGGTGCACGACATGCTTCCATAGAAGACTGTGTGGACTTCTATGGAATCCAAATAACTGAAATCAGTCTCGGTTTGGGCATAGTTTTGATCTTCTGTATAATGTTCAAGTTATCATGTCTCTCTGTGGGTCTATGTCCTGACAAATATACCCATTTGGCCATGCATGGTGCACGGCCCGTACAGCAAATATAGACATGCCTGCAAAATTGTTATTATGGTTCTGGTTATTGTACAGTAGGTTGCTATCATCAGGATAGATTCTCCGCCAAGCAAGGCTCAAAACGGGGGTAGAATTCACATTAATAACATTATACAAACAGACCTTCACACAAGCATGAAATGCATCTACTCTATGCAGCATGTGATGGTGTCAGTCACCATCACATGCTGCATACTGCATACAGCTGTTAATCCCAATGTTATCCTACCACCACATCATGGTGATAGAACTGCACCTGTCCAGGTGAAGCCCATGAAGTCATGCATGCATATTTATATTAACGAATATCTATTATCTGGCAGCCACTGTAAGACACCATACTTTAAGAAATTATTTTTATTTTATCTTTTTATCGTACTATTTTTATGCAGCAGTCCCTGAGGGGGTGCCAGGGGACCCTAGCAAAATTAGTCAATCAAATGTAGTTTAACCCTTTTAACCCATATAGTACAGTGGCTATTTGAGAATTGCTGATCTAAAAGCTCACAACACGTCACAATGTGAGGTGCTGTGAGCTTGTACATCTGCTAGTTGTAAACTTCACCCATGTGAAGTGAGGGTCGCTCTAATCATCGTACATCATCGTACATCATCATCAAGAATGGTGGTCCCTTATTGGCCAACGGCCCACCGACATACTGTACATATGCCGATTTGCTCAGACACATTGACGTAAATTCATGAGGACATATTTTCAGGTGGGGGTCCATGGCCAAATTATTTTGGGGGTCCTTGACATGAAACTTTGAGAAGAAAAATGTCTGGTTTCCGTTGAAAATATTTCCTCGCTATACTTTCCCCAGACATTCCCAGCGTGGCACCTGTCCGGGGGGGGTGTTGGAATGATGACTGTTGTGTGACCCCATTATGTTGGCTATATCACCCTGCCTTGTTGTTCTGACAGCCGTGGGACAGAGAGGAACTTTTGGTCGGCAACCTTTCAGCCAGAATGGAAGTGTTTTCACAGAGGACGTGGCCACGGGTTCACGCACATTACAGAATGGAGATGGAATGCTTGACCTTCATGGCCTATAGAAGGCAGGCACAACGGTGGCTTTGTGTCCGTGTGCATGGTGTGGGTGAAGAGGTCTTTAGCGAGGTAAGTATTGAGTTGTTGTGGTGATGTGAAGACATCGAAACATTTCACGATTCTCAGTGATTCATCATGCATGCTTGTATTGTCTACTCTACGCCGTATATTTGAGAGCATTTTTTTTAAAAACTTTTACCACTTTCATCCTGGCATCACTTGTTGGGGTGCATGCTTTTGGTTAGACATTGGACATGTCATTACAGGCAAAAATGTTAAAATGCTTCAAATTTTTTTATTATTTTATTATTTTTAAAAACAGAAAAACATTACCGATCTTCAAGCACACATTGTGTTGCAATGCAACGGGTTGTAACTTGTAGATCAACTATTTTCATGTAGCACATTAAGTGGACATTCCCCTTCTAAAACATGACATAAAATCATAAAATATAAACTTGGCAGCTGCCGGCAGACTAGTACTATGATGTTTGACAAATTGTTGTATAATATTTAATATAACTGTGCATTGGGAATCGGAATCAATATCCCATTATACAGAATATCAATAAAACAAGGCAGTTATTGCAGATGTGCTATGGTGAATAACTCCAGTATTAATTCAGTAGACAAATAGTTTTGCCCGGCTGCACGTTATGAAAATGTGAAGGTATTGACTCGCCGGCGACAAAAAAGAAAAAAAAGGAATTGAGTACGAGAGGGTTTCTTTTCTTTTGGCGCGACAACAAACGTGCCTCCTCTTCTGTGTTGTATTAATGCGATAAAACGCTCTCAGCTGAATAAGCACATCAATCTGACACCTTATTCCATTTAGACCTGAGAACAGATTCTACAAATGTCTTCTAAATCATGACAGTTTTCAGAGAGTTTCTATATCAGAGGTTCTCAAACTATTTCATGTCAAGGACCCCCAAAATTGTATTTGGCCGCAGACCCCCAACTGAAAACATGTTGTTCCAGGGACTCCCCAGAAGCAAATATTTGAGTTAAAAACGTTCACTGTGAAAGAATATATATTCAAAGATTTGCACACTTTTTCATGATTTTTCAAAAATAGCATATCTACAAGCTCGTAGCGCGGCACTAAGTAAGATTGCTTGTAGATCTGCTATTTTTCAACAGGTAAAGTTTAAAATAATGGTTAAAGTGGTTAAAACCTACTGTATAAGGCGACACAGATGCATCCTCGGGTCTAAATGGGTTATTGCCTTTGAGGGAGAAAACAATTGTAAAATCATTATCTGTATCACTGCTATAATGGCATGATGAGAAATTACCCACTATGAGAGTCACTGTCATAACTGGCCATAAATCTCTGTCTCGGGCGGAGGGCCAGCCAAAAAGAAACGTACAATATGGGTCCCTCCTGACACACGTGCACACGGCGAGTGATTCATATAAAAATAAAGAGTCTAACACATGTACATCATGTATAATGTTCTGGCGTCGTGACAGGACACTTCATTCTGCTACGAGAGAGTAGCAGGTGTGTGCTTACAATTAGATCATCCGTAATCATGGTGTTAATTAGAGAACATAATTGAGTGCGGGCGTCATGAAGAAGGTAGAACGAAGAAAAGAAGAACAAAAGGAAAAACGTGGGTGGAACACAATCACTTTCATTTAAGCAATATTACACTCAAGGGGGTGGTTTAACGTCATGAATGCATGCCTGCGATGCAACGCAGAAGTGCATTAATGACGTTTAACCACCCCCTTGAGTGTAATATTGCAATTATACAACAGTTACCCTTAAAACTAAGACAATCGCTGAAAAAACATCTTTTTTTAATGACAGATCACAGACCACAAATGTCCAAAGAAACTAGCTAGCATAGCCACCGAGTCTGGGAGAACGGAGCAACTGAATTCTTTGTTTTGATTAGCCGTTCCATGATGCTGGTTTGAAGCACGGCTAGAAGGCTGTTTCAACCAATCAGATTTCTCCCTCGAAATGACCTGTTGTATAATATACATTTCATTACAACAAATTAATTGGAGTTTAGATGCCTTAGTTCTGAGTATTGAAAACTAATTTTCATGTTAACCACTTGAGCATGAATGATGCTGTATATTTCTTGTATGTACGTCTGCTATCTTCCGGAAAAAAGGAAGATTTTCGAAAGATTTTGAACATTGCAAGAATTGCAAGAAAATGTGCCAGCCCCTCAGGTTGAAAATCTAAAAATATTCACTTTACATTACTGGGAATGAAATAATAACAACAAATTACTGGCAGCAACAAAAAATTCAAATAATATCCATTTGATTTATACGGATATCTTTCAAAACCTTTAATACAAATTAGCAACGATATAATCAGCAAGGGAATTAATATAGGCAAAACTGACAATGTGGCCAATAACTAGAAAAGGCCGTTCCTCAGAGACGTGGAAGTTGCGCTTGGCTGGGGAAATGAAATTTAGTGGTGTGCTCAATAGATAAATGCAATTCATTATTCTGGCACATTGTTTACTGTATATTCTTCTTTTTAAATATGCCCCTCCCACTAATACATACTTACCTTTTAAATTCCCTGAGGAACATAGGCCATTGATGAAACTCCTCCATCCTCTTTGGTATTGTGCCCTCCGCCCCCGTTGTTGCCTGACTGCCCTTAAGGTGCGCCTTCATCTCCCATTCTGTGGTTCTTCTCCAGGTGGCTCTAGGAAGAGAGGAAGGCCAAGACCCTAGACTCCAGGGTCTTGGCCTTCCTCTCTTCCTCCTGCCTTGCGGCTTCCATGTTAGCGAGTGGTTTGTGATCTGTGAAGTGTGTGACCTATACAGTTCCATTCCCTCCTCCTGATTTGTGTTTCTATTGTGTCTTGTCTATAGAGCGTTGCAGTCCCGCCCCTTTTCATGACGACGCCAGGCCCAGAAAATAATTCCCAATGCATTTTTCCCATAGACATTTCAAAAAGTATTTATTTAAAGACCTTATAAGCGTCGTACAAAGCCAACTCGAGTTGTGACAAATCATGACAACAAACACAATATTTTGGACCAAACAAATAATTACAAAGAATAAAAACAACAAAAAAGTGTTCCTGCCGTTCTTTTCTTCTTTCTAATTCTTTGTTTGGCCCAAAACATTGTGTTTATTGTCATGATGTGTCACAACTCGAGTTGGCTTTGTGAGCAGCGTAAACGTCTTTAAATAAATACTTTTTGAAAAGTCTATGAGGAAAATGAACAGGGAATTATTTTCCGGGTCTCTCGAGGGGGCGGGACTGCGACGCTCTATAGTGAGGTCCCACAGGTTAGAGATGGTGTTGCCCTCCCACTAGCCTGGCCCAGCCAGTGTGATTTCGGGTCTAGAGGGGCGGGTGCCGCTGGGATCACGGCGGTGGATCCTATTGGTTCACCGATCTGAGCTCCCGCCTACCCCTCCTCCCACCCCTCCCCAGTTCACTCCCACTCCTAGACCAGGAAATGTGACTCGTTTGCCCAAGCTTTTCTTTATCTTGTGAAAACGAAACACCTGCGGGTCTCTGAGGCTACCCTCCCACTAATCTTTGAAGCCAACAGTATGGAAAATCATAACCCTGTGTGGCGGTCTTTGTCACACTCATCATTTGTACCTAATTTGGTGAAAATAAATCATGTTTCTGCTAACAGTGACATTAAGTAGCATTTGTGGTGTCCCTGGGTGTCAGTCAAATTACTTTTGAATTGTTTTCATTCAATGTGTGATTATAATTTGGCATAGATCTGATTATGATTTATTATATGACTCACTCAAGAGATAATGTGTACCGATGTGTTGGAGTAGTAGCAAAGCCATTGTTTGTCATTATTTCATTTGCTTTACTATTGTTTGTTACAAATATAATTTGTTGTAAAAACAAATTATATACTATTGTATAGTAGCCTACAGTATATGCAGATACAGTTGAGTACACAGTATATGAACAAGAACATCTGCTGTGCACACATGCAAGGGCACTCAACTTTGTCACATCACAGCCTTATGCAGATGTGCAAAAGTGGGTGAAATTCATTGTTGTACAAACTCCATACCCCTCAAGAAAGGTGGAAAGAGCTAGAGAAAGAGAAACCGAAATACATGTCGGATAATATGGGCAGTGTGAAATATACATAATATAATATACAAGTAATATAATATAATATACACTTTATGCACATGCATAAAGTGAATGGCAAAGTGAGTTTAACGTTGTTTAATGCAATCAGATAGGACTTTTCTGTTTAGATGTATGGGCTGTCAAGGCCAGAAAGTATTTTTTTTGCTACTCAGTAGGCGTTCCTGCATAACTTCCGGGTATGATGATGATTTCACGCACATACACTCTATATGGGGCAGCAGCACGCAGCAGTGGCTCATGATGTGGTGGGTCATGAGGTCCACTGACCAGTGGGTCAGTGGACCCTTGGGAATCGGCAGGTTCCCGGTTCCATTCCTGGCTCCCCCTTGGTTTAGTGTTGAAGTGCCCTTGAGCAAGAGGCTGAACCCCAACTAACTGCTTTGAATACATTGTTATTCAGAAATGTAAACAGCACGAGCTACAGTACAGTTCGACATTTAGGCTAAAGGATAACACAAAATTCCATTGTGGTCCTATTTGTTCAATTAATCAACATAAAAATAACACACAAATCGAATACATATAGGCCTATCAGATACAAAACACTGTACAAGGGAGAAAAAGGAAGCAATGTAGGCAGTGATCACCTCCTTTCAATGCAAAAAATGTGTTTTCCTCCCCTTGTGGTCTCCCAACAACGGTCTCCTGGTAGCTGGTTTCCTCCCCTTGTGGTCTCCCAACAACGCTCTCCTGGTAGCTGGTTTCTCAGTTGCCTCGGTGTGTGAATGTGTGGGTGTCTGGGTGAATGTAATGTACACTTTGTACAGAGCTTTGGATAAAGGCACTATATAAATGCACCATTTATTTATTTATTTGATTATATACTGTACACAAAGTGCGTGGTTAAAATAGTGGTGGCATATGTGGCTGTTAAAATAGTAGTGATGGATGTAGCAACAAGTAGTGTGTGTGTGTGTGTGTGTGTGTGTGTGTGTGTGTGTGAGATTGATTGATTGATTGATTAACACGGTTTATTTGATTAGTAGCCTATTATGCTTTGAGTTATTGCCTATGAGTACTTGACTATGAAAGCGGCACACAGAAAAATGGTAGTATCTGAGTCCTTTTTCGACAATTCAAGTATCTGATAAAGCGTGCGTGCGTGCGTGCGTGGTGTTAGCGCACATTTATATTTGCTCGGGGGCGAAATGAGAAACACCGTTATTGCACGAAAAGCGACAGTGATTGGCAGAGAAACAAACGTGATGCAACATGCCCCGTGAATAACCCAGGAAATCATCACACCTGTGCCCAGGAAGTTGGAACGATGTGGATGATGCACTGACTAGTATTGCTTCACACGAGCTCAGTGTGTTTGATGAAACATGGATATATGGTTGACGCCTAGACATAGCCAATGCGGAAACTGATTGAACCGTAGAGTGAAGCGATATTGCACACAAGGAGAGCTATTGGGAGGGTATAATACAAAGTGGGGGCCGCGGCCCCCCAGAAGGTTAGGGTTAGGGGAACCAGGCAGGGCCGGGGGAAATGGAAAGGAGTGGTGGTGGTTGGGGGTCGGGTATTTCAATTCAAGTTCAATCCATAATCATTGTGCTATGTTAAACCACTTTCAACCTAATCTCTCTCTGCACCACTGCCCTTAACATGGAGTGTTGTTAGTAGAAATAAACACAAAGGCACCCGGGAGGGGGTGGACTAAGAAAGGGCCAAGTTCCTGTTTCTACACAAATCATCTTAATGCCGAATGGGTTCCCAGATTGCTTTCAACTGGTTTCTCTATTTTTGGCATGTCATTGTTGTTAAAACATAAAGAAGAAATAAAAAATCCGCACACCAATTAAGGCTCCCAAAATATCTTTACTTTAATGGTAACATTTCGGGCCGCAGCCCTTCCTCAGACCTTCAAGGAATGAGTAGACAATACAATACAATGTCTGTAAATGTTTGGGACAGCTTTTAGATCTGCTGTTTGTTTTAACAACAATAGTAGTAGAGTCTACTACTATTGTTGTTAAAACAAACAGCAGATCTAAAAGCTCACAATGTGCTAGTTCTGAAAGTGTTGTTTTTAGAAAATCATTTGACTATTGGGGGGGAGGGGGGTGTTTAGGCGTCCTTGGCAAAGGTTTGGGAAGTCTTGTAGAAGCGGTGCTATACAAAATCCAATATGTGTATTATTGTATTTTTTTTCCTGGTTTAAAAAAGGAATGCAATGGCTGCTGTACATGCTAGCACAATTGCCACAGGCAAAGAAACTGCAATATAGTGTAAATCTCCATGGAATTGTTTACAGTTAAGTCTATGCCAACTAAAGGTCCTGTTCTTGCAGTACAAGATCTTGGAAGCAAAACCGGCATTATATGAATCTACATTTCAACTTGCATTCCATTATACTACTACAGATAACAGTCCCTTCTGTCCGCAGAGTAAATGTGTGCTGTACTTTAAGATGTGTACAGTGATATAATGAGTCATGCCATTAAAAGATGCTGTGGACAAGGCCTTCGCTTTCTCCCTGTGAGCTATAGTTACCATTGTAGCAGAAGCCTTTGGAACCCCATAACCAATGGAAATGGCATGCATACGGCAATTTAAGCTATACTACAGGGACATAATTGCATGCAGCCACAAAAGTTGGGAGGAAAACATTCTAAACAAGAAGCGACGAGGTGCTGAACACGTACAGCCTGCCAGTCTTTAATGACTTGAAGTGAAGTTGCATTCCCTCACAGTAATGCGACTAAATGTATGAACTTTCACGCCTCCCACACTTTATGGATATAGTCCACCGACTGTATTGACTGTATTCACTGAGAATACAGTCAAATCCATATATCGTCTCTGTCGGGTGGAAATCTCATGAAGTCGGAATCTGTTACTTTTCAGGATTAAAATTCAAAAATGGCAAAAGTACCCCATACAATTACATTTCAATTCAATTCAAAGGGCTTTATTGGCATGAGAAAACATACGTTTACATTGCCAAAGCAGAAAGCACAATCCAACAATACATCAATACAATCAAAACAAAAAATATGTACATTTGAATGTCAGAATCTTCAATAGATCAATTTCTATATTGTACCAAGATCACTGGATGCAGGTATAGTGCAGGAATATACACAATGATTAGTCTTTAGGGTGGTTGTGTTCCGTTTGATATCCTTCTCCTATCACAGCAACTCACAAATCTTGCTGCTGTGTTACATACAAGCTCCAAACGTGTCGCTTCGCACCGCATTTCGAGCTTGCAGATCTGATACTTTTGTGTGACGCTGTAGTGCGATCAAGTAGGGACGTGTTAATTTATGAAACGACACAAAAGGAGTTTTCTGCCTGACAGCAACGATATGACAAAAAAAGGCTTTAAAAGAAGAAATACAGAACAAGGGATAATTGAATGGCTGCTCACGCCAGTGAATTTCCGACTGACCAGTGATGTGCTGTGGTCTGTCAAACGGAGTCAGACCACAGCATCACACCTATAGCACAGGCACCATTACAAGAAACGTGTTTGGACATCAAATGTCAGAATCAATTAGCTTCAAACATCCTCATCGTCGGGTTTCACACAAAGTCAGTGAATGTGGCCCCGTCTCGGGAGACCAGATAACACATGCAGGACGTAGCTGTTAGAAGAAAAGTTGAATTAAAAGCAAAGAAAGCAGTGCCGAAATGTATGCCAATGTGAGACAGACTACATTTCAGCTTTCTTTGAGGACTAACTCAAATCTTATTAATTAAGTATAGCCAACGGGAGATCCACATCAAAGATATCCCTCAGTCTATCACTTCGCTCACCGGCACACAATGAAAGTCTATTATTTTACGCAGACATAATATTAGCAGATATTATATTAACACACGGTCTCTGGTCATTTGCTAATGAGCAGCAGTCTCCGGTATATAATAGCTGAAATTGGCCGATCTAACGCTTTCACAATATAGCCACCATTGCAGAAACGAGAGACAGCATTATTTGTTCACATTTTCACAAGCAATCTTTACCTGCCAGGCTATAGGGATTCAAGCTGGCAAATTACAATGGTGGAAAGTGACTAAGTACATTTACTTAAGTACTGTACTAAGTACAGTACTTTCATTTCTATTCTACTACATTTCAGATCCAAATATTGTACTTTTACTCCACTACATCTATGTGAAAGCTTTAGTTACTAGTTACTTTTTTGATTATTATTACAAAACATACATTTACCACTTCAGCCCTATTTGAAAATAGCGATCTACTGTACAAGCTCAACTTGAAACGCGACATTCTGCACAACGAGTACTTTTACTTTTGGTACCAATACTTTTGTACTTTTACTCAGGTAGGCTACATATTGAATTCCGGACTTTTACTTCTAACAGAGTAGTTCTACATTGCAGTATTGATACTTTTAAATAAGTAAAACATTTGAGTACTTTTTTCCACCACTGGCACATTTATCAGTCACAAGGGTGCTCTGCTAACCTTTTAGCTCCCACTACCTGAAGCTCATAAAACGCGGAGTGTCTGAGTCACTCTTGCCGCTGAACATCATGCGCGTAGGCAAGTAGCACACAATAATAGCCTGAGAAGAGCGACTGAAGCAGAAGTGCAGTGCCTTAAAGGGGGGCACAGCCACATACTAGTATCGTGACTATCGTCTAATGCTGCATTGTTCTGTTTCGCCTGCTTATGAAACCAACCAGCTTTCTAAAACGTTCCCTACCTCATTACGACTTTTTAAATGCTCCATACGGTAGTTTGGTTTTTTGATGTTCCCCACCCCCTTATCATTATTTGTTTTATACATTATTTATCACAATACTGTGATCATTTTATTCCACATTTAGCTCCTCTGAGTGAGTATCCGTGTGTTTGTATGTTATGTTACTGTGATTCTCCTTTACAAGCTGCTGGAGACTAATTGCCCCTGGTGGGATTAATGAAGTAGTTTGAAGTTGCACGTTTTAAACAGGCGAATGAACAGTTACACAAAATGAATAGGTGGTCAGATATGTAGACTCAGACTGTAGAGGTATATTATTATAAAAAAAGAAAAAAAAACTTTATTATAATTGGTTGCAAGCTGGCGTGATGCAATAGGAATAAGGTTATGATCTCTAGGGAGTTGAGGAGAAGCAATCTGTTCAAAGGAAGAAGAAAAAGCTAGGCCTCATGAAACACGGAAGGTTTGGCTCTGTGTATATGAACACTGGCTTTTGAATACTGATCCAGTGTCCATTACTTTTACAGTACCGCATGTCCACCTCCCATAATGCATCCATTGTGTGCCTCCACAATGTTCTTAATGCGGCTTCAGCGCTTTCCTTCATTTCACTTTTCTCCTGCATCTCAATGCCTTTCCTCCTGCTTAATTGCTTTTAAGCCAAAAATAATATAATTACGAAGAATCACGACCGGCTCTCACCTTCTCACTCAATGGATATAAAGGAGCTCAAATTATAGTCAAGTGGCAAAGTGGCTTAGAAAAAAATACTAATGAATGGGAGTCAGGTTGAAATGGCAAAGAAGAGTGGCTGCCACTTACTTTCTAAGGTGGCACTGGTTCCATCTGCTGTTCTGATAATTCAACTAACGTTGCGATGTGCTGGGTTGCATGTGTTGCATCCTTCTGAAAATGTAGGATGTCAAGACCTTGGAAGGGGTTGCATGTGTTGCATCCTTCTGAAAATGTAGGATGTCAAGACCTTGGAAGTTTTTTGAGGAAGAAGTGGACTACTGGTGATCTTCCACCCAAAACTAAAATAGAGACAACCACCATACCAAAAACATGCTAGGGGGCAAACTTTAGTGAGGAAGAAGAAAAAAAAAGAATCCTTAGAAAGGCTGCTGTGCTGCAGGCTGTCAGGGGTGTGTGTGTGTGTGTGTGTGTGTGTGTGTGTGTGTGTGTGTGTGTGTGTGTGTGTGTGTGTGTGTGTGTGTGTGTGTGTGTGTGTGTGTGTGTGTGTGTGTGTGTGTGTGTGTGTGTGTGTGTGTGTGTGTGTGTGTGTGTGTGTGTGTGTGTGTGTGTGTGTGTGTGTGTGTGTGTGTGAGACTGTGTGTGTGTGGTGTGCCCACATGCCGTGTGTGTTGTAGTGCTCCTCAGTGCTTAAATTACTTGTTCTACTCCTATATGATAAAACATTGTTTTAAAAAAGAAATGTCACGCACATATTTTTCCAGTGCATACGGCAGGCCTTGTTGACGGATTTGGAAGATCTTTTGAAGGTCTGGTTCCAAAAATGAACCAGTATTTAATGTGTAAAATCCATGGTATTTACATTGGAATGAATGAGCCCGGCTGGAAAGTGTCCAAGTGGGAGTGTCTAAGTGGGAGAGGGCGGGGCTTAGCTAAAGGTGAATAGCAAGAGCTATACCGAGAGGGGGTTACACCCCGGCATTCTAAAGGGGGTGCATACGTTGGTTAGACATGCTAACAGTCCGACGGGCATTAGTTCGACAACAGCGTCGCTCCCGACATGCGCTGCCGGTTTCAACTAACCCTAGCCTTGGTCCAGTGCGTCCAGTGCGACTTCTCACTAACGCCCTGCCAGGAAAGACTTCCCAGCCTGGAGAATAGACTTTCGCCAAGACAGGCTTTGTTTTGTTTCGGTGATTAGCGAAGTGGTTTAGTTTATTTTTGGTGAAGTTGGACCCGTCGCACAGCAGTGGAATTTTTATCCGTGTGCAGCAGAGGCTTTCCTGGCAGGGCGTTAGTGAGAAGTCGCTAACGCACTGGACCAGGGCTAAACTAACCCGTGCTGCGGGCTAAACTCACCCGTGGCTCCCGAGTCCCGACATGCACGGCAGGTTAAAACTAACCCATGTCTTCCTGTGAGGTTAGGGTTGGGTTTTGGGTAGGTGTCAGACTCATGGCGGTAGGACTGTTAGTACGTCGAACCAAACACATGCACCCCCGACACGGAAGCCACATAATTGGAATGGTGGTACATCGGAATGCCACTATGTCCCCCTGAGAGGGCTTGCAGATAGTGGAACCGAGTATGTGGCACTTACAGCAGGTTCATAGACTTGTCAAAAGACTGGGATGAATCACTTACTTTGTAGGTAGTGCTGCTGAGTCCTCCTTCAGATGAGCTGTGAAGGTTCTGTTCTACAGCCCCAACAATGGTGGGAATTGGCCGTGGCGGTATTAAAACTCTTGAAAGGCTCTGATGAGATTTGAAAATATTGTTGTGATTATAATGGTGGACATTTGACATTCACCCTGGTATATCTTAGCCTTGACCGATTCTGGGCAAGATCTGTTGCTGAAAATATCTAAGCAAGTACAAGAACTACCACCAAAGGAAGTTACGTTGATGTATTATTATTTTTTTATTCCTGTTCCAAACCAACTTTTATTGTGTGGATCTAATTATCTTCAGTATGGTTCTAAATTCGGCCAGAAAACAAGAACGGAACCAAATCTCCACTCATACTGAAGTCTGACTCATCATAATGACTACATCTTATATTGTGTATATCAAAAACTCTGTTCTTATCTGTATCTGTTATGACTCAGATCTGCTGGTCATAAATTGTGACCTGTATTATATTGCCTATGTATTGAATAATCTTCAGAATTTGTGTGCCTGGATCTTGTTCTTCGTGCTCGCTGCTCAACTAAATCATCACTCACCGGTATACGTTGTTGAGCGGGGTCCCCCCAGGGTTACGTACTATAGGTCCCACTCCTTTTATTCCCTCTACACATCAAAACTCTCAACTCACGGTCTGCTATTTTCGTGTACAGAGAAAAGAGGAAAATTCTTCCACAACATACAGACGTCCACTAAATTCACAAGTGGGAAGCCCATTAGTGGCTGAGCTTCAAGCACGCATAAAATGTTTTGAAGTAGTGATTTTACATTGTCAATAATGAGGTCCGCGTCGAGGTATGTTAGCCAAAGCTAATCTTAAATTACCAACAAGCAGTGGTGGATAAAGTACTCAACCCATGTACTTGAGATACTCCTGGTGAAATTTGACTCTACTACAGGTGAAAGTTATACTGTAGGTCAGTTTTGCTCTTGAGTTGAAGTACTGGAGTACTTGCTTTTAAAATTACAAATGACATTTTCTTTCTCCATATAGGAACGATTAATTTATTGGAAAATTAAACACCGGCCCATTTACAAATATATATTATATTATAGGGGCATGGTGGCACAGTCGGTAGTGCTGTCGCCTCACAGCGAGAAGGTCCTGGGTTCGATTCCCGCTGGGGACGCTGTGGGTGCTGGCGGCATGTTCTCTCCTCCGTGTCATCAGTGCCCATACCCGAGGTGGGGTTGGCAAAAGGGCCTTTCTGTGTGGAGTTTGCATGTTCTCCCTGTGTCCCCTAGGGTAGGTACCCTCACAAAAAACATGCAGTAATCCTGGTCTCTAAACTGCCTCCCCCTGGCCAGCCAGGGCGCCTGATGGAGGGGAAAGGAACTGGTTGGAATAACGTGTTCCTTCCAATTCAATTGGGAAACTCCCTCCTGTCAGGTGTAAAGGGCCAACTTGGACACTCATGCATGAAGGAAGCATGAGTTCAAGTCCGTTGCTCTCCCCAGGTTGGCGGAGGGTGTGTAGAGCCCAGAATCACATTAGATAATTAACACAGGAGTGAAAAATGGGTTACAAAATCGTGGGATAAAAAAAAAAATCTAAACTCCCAGCACCAGACACTTCATTCAGTTGTGGTGGATTCTTGAGCCGCAATGGTTCTGCAGGCTCCACCGCTGGGCAACGGTAGTACTGCAGGCTCCACTTGCGGCTCGAATGGCCCTCCTAAAGGCATCATCGAAGGTTTTTGGGTTTCCTCCTCACGGAGGATGCAGGCTGGGGCGCTAACCCATACTGCTCCCGGGGTGCCGTCTACATTCCGGCTGTCACCCGTCTCTCCGGTGGTCACCAGACTATACCTGGTTGTCACATAGTCTATTCCTATGAGTCAGACGTCAGAACAAAAATACATTGCATGGATGCAACTGGGACATATCCTCAGTGATGTATCCCAAGGTCAAGGTGTATGTATGTGTATGTATATATATATATATATATATATATATATATATATATATATATATATATATATATATATATAATAGTGAATTCTAGATCTGCTATTTTCACTATATATATATATCAATATCAAATATTCAAGTGAAGTACAGATATACAAAAAGTATTACTTAAAAGTACAGTACTCAAGTAGATGTACTCAGTTACTGCCCACCGCTGCCAACAAGGACATGTTATGAGATCGTAAACAGGCTGACAGGTATTCAACATATTTGTCCTGAGGCTTCATACGATTGAACATGTTAAATGAAGTTGGTTAAATGCCATTGAGTTGCCTCCCTGCTGCATGACTTTGGAATTACTTTATCACGGGGGGAGTGGATGGAAAGAAGGGGGACGTCCCACCCCTCCCGCTCGTCCTTAAAAAGTCGCTCTGTAAGAAGTGAAAATGATTGTAATCTTTGAGGTTTACGAAATAAAGTAGCAAGGATACTTTTTTTGCACCAACTGCTATAGTTCCAAATAACGAATGTCATTGTGTGTGTGTGTGTGTGTGTGTGGGAATGAAAGATAACAACCGCCTGAAGGCAAGCCGATGCTTCTTGCTCACACAGGTAGGAGCCGGATAATGAAACGGAAAACAGCAGTGTGTTTGGGTGAAAATAACTGCTGTGGTTCCTCAGTGGAAGCACCTTGATGGGATAATGAACTCTGGAGGTGTGTGAAGCCGTCTGCCTGCATAGCTACTACCTGTCATTCCCTCGGTCCTGCTGCCAAACGGAACATCTTGGATCACTCCGGCGTACAGTGAATCTATTTGCAGGTACATTAGCATTTCACTCTCCATTTCTCGTTCTTTTTTGATACTGCTTGCTTAAAACACCGGCAAAAAAAGGCATGGATGAAAACAGCTTGCGCTAATCCCAATACCCAGGACAAGAAAAAATAATTAATTGTGCCTAATTTGCAGCTGTCTAAACAGAGATTGGATTCCTTTTAATGCTAAACAGGCCAGTCCAGGAAATAAACACATTCCTAATTTAAAATGCTCCCCATAGTGTTCCTAGCCCACCCCCACTCCCTCTCTAGGAGAAACGTATGCAAATGAAGAGTTTCACTCCCCACTCTCTCTCTCTCTCTGAGTAAATCGTGGAAGGTCCCCAAGAGGGTTTCTGCACAGCTGCCGCCCACAATCGCCGCTTAAAAAAGCCGAACACTGAGCTGCAGCAGTCCGTGGCATCATCCCGGTCTCGTTACGGAGGACAAAAGGAGGCCCGGTGACTCATGAACTCTGTCATAGAGCTGCACGTAATGCACCACGGCCCTGACGCTGAATTCACTGTGGTATTCCACTTAACGCCTTCCACGCTGCATGTCTGTGGCTCTGTAGTGGCTCTGTAATAGCAGCTTCCATCATACCGTGGAGTTAGATATGAATTCACATTGAAATTAGGGGTCATGCACTGCCGCCTCTTTCCTTCTGAAAATGTAGCTATAGATCACATGTATTAATCTGTTCATATTCCATGGTCTGTCAACAAATTGATATCAGACTACAATGTAAAGCAAGTCACCAGGACTTTTTTGTGTTATCCTTTTAGCCCAAATGCTACTCAATGCTCAATCAATCAATCAATCAATCGGAAACACTTGCCTTAAGCAATTCAAGGCTGCAAAGCGGATGTCTGCAGCATCGTAGTTTATTGTCTCCACCAGGCCGAAGGCATGGGGAGAGAGTATGTTTTGCACTCCGTCCGTGTGTCCGTCCTTCCGTCCTTCCGTCCTTCCGTCCGTCTGTGAACAGCTAATCTCCGGCACCGTTAACCCGGGCGATGCCAAACTTTGCACACACACTCCCTGGATGCCAACGATGAACCTCTGCCCCACATTTTCCAGAACGGCCTGTTATAGCGCCACCATGAGGCAGCTTTTCACATTTTGTACCTAAAACTGCACCGATCTGCGTGAAATGTTGCATGCACACTCCCTAGAGGCCAAGGACAAACCTTTTACCTGCATTTTCCGCATCTGCCTTTTATAGCGCCACCAGGAGGCCGACTTTTGTAAAACACATTTTTTGATATTACTCCTCCAGATTCTGTCCAAAAATCTCACAAATCGTTACACAGTATCTCTATGGTCATGTGCTCAAGTCGGATCTGTCTGATATTTCATATTCCATCCTAATTGGCTATAATTGGCTTTCACAGTTTGCAAGATTGCCCCGTTTTGAACAATAGCCTCAAATCATGAACGCAGCATGCAATTTACGTGAAATCTTTCACACATTTTCTTACTAGGCTGAGGAATATATCCTACCCTTTTCACATTGGCCTGTTATAGCGCCACCAACAGGTTGATTTTTGCAAAACACATTTTTGGAACAAAATGCCTCAAATCGGTACACATGATCTCTGTAGTCATGTGATCAAGACGAGTCTGTTGGATTTCTCAGATTGTACACTGATTGGCTAAGATTGCCTTCCAAAGTTTTCAGGAGTGGCCCGTTTTGTACAAAATGCTGCACATGTCCTGCTCATCCAGAATTCTATCCTCAGAGATGCTATGAGTGATCTGGCTCTGCATTTCCTCAACAAAATGAAGGAAAAAAAATCCTCCTAAACATTTTGCCAAACATCACACACACTCCTATCCTCCTGGTGGAGACCTGTGCCCGGAAGGGCACTTTTTCTAGTTCCTACTGTAAATCACAAGTCAGTTGAAGCAAATATAGCTTGCTGCTTAGCAGAAACGGAAATCCAAAAATACATTTTTAAAGCTATTTTGAAACATATTTTTTCGAACAGAAATGATGAAGGATGACAACTTGCTTTGTACCGCTTCCAGGGGACATAAGCGCAGACTACTCTATATTGGATTTGAATATTGTGAAATAGTTGTCATGGCTTGAGGAACCATACTATTGTGTGAATCCGGCATGAGGTCTCTTCTATTCTGAGCGCAGAAGAAGAAATGGATCCTTCTGATGACTGTGATGCGAAGCCAGAGCCTGACAGACAGAACTAGAACTTAAAGAAGAAGGTTAAGTTGCATCATCCTCTGTACTTTTGTCAGTAGGCTAGAGTTGCACATGTCACAGTATGATTGGCTCATTAAAACCATCCATTTGCAGACAATGCATGTGAAGTATTCCTAGCACCACTCTGAACACATCATTGACTATTAATATCAGAGAGTACTTCACACATCATGATTCATGTTGCGTTCATGTGTAGAAGAGTAATGTGGGCTGTGCAGTCCCCCATGTTAGGGCTTGAGAGGCCACCTGGGAAGCAGAAGTCCCAGGTTTGAGTCCCGGCCCGGCAATGTGTTGAGAAGTAAGACACTATTTATGTTATGTTTGATTGTGTTTTTGTCCAAACAAAACATAACAAGTCTTTTCATAATATGACTGATCTTTCTATCTAACCTAATTCCTGTACTTCCTAATTGGTTTAGATTTGTTATTGTAAGATAAAGATAATATTTTTCTGTTTCACTTTTTGAGGGAATGTCACTTAGAAATTTCTATTATATTCTCTGTTTCAAGCTGGCACTACACATTCAAGAGTGTCTGCTTACTCAGCACTGTTGACTATGATTCTAATGCAAACTGATAGGACAATAGTATTGCCTTCACATATCCAGTTGTGGCAGCGTCATACAGAACCTTGCAGCAGCAAAACAAATAACCTCAATACCACTGCTTATGCATAGAGACCAATTTCATCTAGCCTCTGAAAAAGGTTGGGAAAGAATACAAGCAAATTGGAATGGATATCAAAATGTTACAGTCTAGATGCCTGAAAGGATGTTTACCCTTTTCTGGCCAACGCATTTTTGAGACATTATCTTTTGGCATTTGGACAGCGGCATAATCAATTAGTCTATCCACCTGTTCTGTAATCTCCCTTGGAATTATTCTGAGGACTCAGGAGCTTGAAACTCGCCCACATCTTCTTGTTGTTGTTTTATTTCTCAGGGTATTACAACATAAAATGTTATGGTAGTCTCATGCACCGTGTCAACTGACAAGATTAAAGTTCATGAGACATTCCAAAATGTTGTTTACACCGAGTGCATTGGAGTGCACCCAGGCATGGTCGTGGCCAGGAATTTTGTGCCACATGAAAAGATACGATACCAGGTCACTAAAAAACATGCATAGATGATGACATTAATGCTGTGGGGGCCCCCAATGTATCCTCAGGGCCCCATTAATCATTATCACTGCTTTATGACAGGCCCGGCACCGACACCCGGGTGTACATGCTCCCAAATTAGCTAAAGAAAACAATGATGAGTGTTAGTTGTTTTGATAACTGTGATATTATTTTAGAAAGCATTACTGTGACCACATGAACTCTAGCATCCCTATGCTGGGCATGTCATCATCATAGATTAACATAGCGGCAGCACTTGAATGCATAGGACCGGAATGGAAACAATACCGCAAGGTTTTTCTTCATCGTTTTGGACCAAATGCTTGACTGTACCCTGTGCTGTTTGCTTTTATTGTATAATAAAATAATCAATAATAATCGTAAAAAATGCTATGCATCCCATATATTTTTGGGTTAACTTAAAACTAAAAGTATTTTTGTTCAAAGCACTATTATTGTGATAAATGGTGCATTTACATATATAGCGCCTTTATCCAAGGCGCTTTACATAGATTGTGCATTACATTCACCCATTCACACACGCATTCATACACCGATTGCGGCGGAAGCCATGCAAGGTACCAACCAGCACATCGGGAGCAATTTGGGGTTCAGTGTCTTGCCCAAGCACACTTCGACATGTAGACAGGAGGATCCGGGATTCGAACCACCAACCCATGGATCATTGGATGACCTGCTCTACCTCCTGAGCCACAGCCGCCGTGATAGTAATCATTGCTAATGCTATAATGTTTGTTCAGTAACAGGAGTCTCCCAATCTCTCCAGCTCTTTAATGAAAATAAGACATTTATCAGCTTCATTTTTATAGTGTTCTAGTTCCAAATAGTTCTGCTCATTTATTTTTGTCATCACTTCCAAATTGCACTTTAATCTGTACCCTGTCTGAGATCTCTATCCTGATTGGATAAAATTGACCTGAAAATGCATTTTCTCTTTAATAAAGACATGCGTGGAGACTCCTATTACTGAACAAACACAGCTATAGCTTATATTTAACACACATTTTAACCAACGGAAATCAACTTACCCTACCCTATAAATAAATCAAATAAAAACACTATTTCTGCTGCCATTACTTGAAACACCCAAATTGGCTGAGAACATTCATTTCATTTCCTCTGTTGTCATGGCATGCCCTTACAGGATGCAACGTTAGCCTTTAGTATGATAAATATATTGTACTTACAGAGGCATCATCACAGTATTGAAAACCTCGCCAGAAGAGAAATGAATGAATTAAGTTCATGAATTAATTTAGCCATTAAAAAAGAGCCGGCTATGCATCTTAGGAGTTGTGTGCGTGAAGGTGAACAAAGAGAAAATGAAGTAGTATTGAGTAAGCATAAATCCGGGCACTAGGGTGAAACTGGGGGTTGGGAGATACGAGCACACATGGGCAGTGCTTAAAGAAGTATTCGCATAGCAATACTACAATGTAAAAACACAATTTGACTTATAAAGGTATAAAGTATAAAACTTGGTAAAGTATTGGCATCAAAAGAAAAAGTAGTGAATAAAACAAATAAAACATCACAAAAAACTCCATCCATCATCATCCCTTAACATTGTGCACATAATGTCTGGCACTTTGAACAATGTCCTTAATTAAGTATATGTAATTCACAGTACACAGCGGCTGCTATGCTCACGCACCATATAAATTATCTGTAAATGTTTTTTGTGAAAATGTTATGAGAGCCTTAATTTGGTTGTACAGTTATAGCAAAGCTTATAAATACGCTAAGAAACCATTTGGTTGTACCGTTTGTGGCAAAAGCTTGTAAATATCCAAGACCCACGCAGAAGAAAACCCTGCCTTTACCTGTACTTTTTGTTGTAAAAGTGCTCAAACTCCCCCCCCTTTTGTACGGCTCCCTTCTTACCTTCTCATATAGCAATATATTGTGACACAACAAAATGTATTCATATGCTAAAATGAAATAATGTAACACCCTAAATGAATTGTATACATAAATGTAAATCAATCATAGTAAAATTAATAAAAAAATAATAATGCAATATAATCAACCATTCTAGACTTATATAACATTGAAACACTTTTTCTTTTTTTCAAAAATGGGGTGCATTCTAATAGCCACAAATAAAATAGAGCTTACTGTAGTTGGTTAATCATTAATGTACAGCCTTTTTGCGCAAAAAGCATGGAATAGGGATGCGTATATTACAGGAAACTCCCGTTAAACTTTCCAACAAACTCCGGTAAACTTCCGAATTATACCATCACACCTGTATATTACCGTATATTACTGTATATGCCTGCTAAACTTGAGGTTTACGGGCAAATCTAGTGCCCATAATTGCCCGTTAACTCCTCTTTTCACGCAGTACTAGTACTAGCTAAAGTGTCCAAATAATTGTAGTGGAGTAAAAAGCACAACATTTGCCTTTATTAACATACGGTGGAAAAGAAAAGTACAGTAGCATAGTACAGTTGTTGAGTAGACATGGGCCATATCCTCCCAGCCCCAGTGCTCAGTACCAACCAAAGAGCAGACATGGGCCATATCCTCCCAGCCCCAGTGCTCAGTACCAACCAAAGAGCAGACATGGGCCATATCCTCCCAGCCCCAGTGCTCAGTACCAACCAAAGAGCAGACATGCTATTGTGGTCCTGAAGCCTCCATGGCATTCAGTCTGTTTATTCTGTTGAGCCTAGCAGGGTCGCATGCATGGTTAGGTAGCCAGATCCCAGATAGGTTTACTATGGGAACTTGGGTTTCACTGTCATGGCTTTATGCACAGCGAAATCCAGATGGCACATCTTTACCCTCTCACCATATTTTGACTGTGTGTGTGTGTGTGTGTGTGTGTGTGTGTGTGTGTGTGTGTGTGTGTGTGTGTGTGTGTGTGTGTGTGTGTGTGTGTGTGTGTGTGTGTGTGTGTGTGTGTGTGTGTGTGTGTGTGTGTGTGTGTGTGTGTGTGTGTGTGTGTGTGTGTGTGTGGCCACAATGACTGTGTGTGAAGTGGGCAATAATCTAAACCTTCATGACTACGCTGGGGTTTCTATTATATTCCTTGTAGCTCACCCAGACATCCACACACTATGGCCCTCATTTATCAACGCGTTTTACACCCAAAAAATCACTGCAATTTTTGGCATTTATCATTCCAGTGTGACTTTGAACTTTTACGTACGCCAAGCTAAAACTCACGTCTAGTCTTGAGCTGTCGTACGCCCGTTTTCTGTCGTATAGACAAGCGGAGCAACATTGTCTGACCAGCTCACTCTCTGACAGGCTGTCACAGGCATCTAAACATATGTAAAATGTTTAGCTATAATACAACTAATATAATACATGTGAAAAGATATATTTTGTCAAGGTCATATGAAATTGGTAGGATAGATGCAATTAAAAACAATGGTTAGTTAGTTAGATGCTTAACTTAAACAGTGCTTTGCATGTGCGCATACATGCGAGGATTTAATTGGGAGCAGCTCTAATATGTTCATGACAGAGAGACATTGGAGCCTGCTGGAGGTGGAGAGCAGAGTCTCCCTTGCATACTGTAGCCGCTGCCTACAGTAACAGTACAGTAGGCCTGTGTGGAGTTATGTCACTGTCACCTCGTTTAAGGATAAACCCGACGCGACGCTCGAACATCAACTCTGCGTGCTGATCGGAAGACCGCATCGGGATATAGGTAACCCAACCAGCCCACCACACACCAGTTTAAACTCAACGTTCATATAATTGACAGCCACACTGGCTATCTATCTGTCATGACTCAAAAACATGGTGTCACTCAGTCACGGACCACAGTTACAGAGGACACATGCAGTGACACGAGGAGAAGATGCACTCCTTTATTATTTTTTTTGCAAAACAGCAGCGTGCGTGTGCGGCTGTGCCAGGGCTGTATGCGTCCAAACTTATCCAATCATGACGATGTGATGTGATAGTGTTATTCAACAATAGGTAGAAGGGAAACAGACAACGCATAGTCCTGCAGCTATTTATTATTTAATTCATGGTTCAGGTGTTCATTCACTAATATATATTTATTTATTTAATATACAACACACAGTTGGTCTTGCAATTTGCATGTGTGCATACGTGCGAGTCTGTGTGTGGGGGGGGGGGGGGGGGACATGACAGACAGAGGCGAGAGGTGTTTGGAAACTCTTTTCTTAATTCTTTGGCTTTCTATAATATTTGTTTGGTCGAATTCCAGTTATTCATGTCGTAAAATCGGGGCGTTTCAAGGAATATTTAAGGGCATGTTATTTAAATATCGGTTTCACCCATGACATAAATCAAAGCTCCGACCAAATTTACACTTGGATCAGCTGTTTACTATCAGATAATAAATGACGTGACCGTACGCCAAAACCCACGCTCGAATTCAAGGCAGAATTTATTTGATAAATCAGGGCCTATTTTTGGTGTGAATTCTGGGTGGATGTGTGCAGGGTTTGATTTAAAAATAAATAAATAAAAGCAGTTGAGAGAGGGGACCTCTATTGGTCTTTAATAGTGCTTTTGATCGATCGAGTCGAGATGCTACTCACATTAGCATTGGCTTGCTAACAGATGATGTTAACATGACTGGAGCGCGCCATCTTGAATTTCTCATGCACCCCCGGCACTCTGTTTCTTTCAATCGCCTTTATCTCCAATTCTTTGTCCCAGATCAAAACAAGGTTTATTCCACGGCCCATGCTGTGATCCTCACGATGAGGCTTTATCGTTGCTGATCGGGAGGCCGTAAGTGGATGCGACAACATAAACAGTAGTAGTAACATTTGTAACATCCGGTCGCGGGTTTTGGCTCTTCAAAATAAGGGTTGAAGGGCTGTAATTAATTAATTCATAAATAATGGCGGGGAAAGATACCGTACAGATGACGTGGATTCACTCACATGCTGGAGGAGCAGGCTAGTTCTTAACATACGCATCGTTGCTGTCGGGCAGAAACCTCTTATCTCCATATTCTAACTTTTGTGTTTTTTAGTAAATTAGCGAGCTTGTCAATCTGATACTTTTGCTATTTTTTTATTTTAATCCTGAAAAGGAACAGTTTTGGAAGAGATTTCCACCCGACACTTGTAGATCGGCTAAGCCAATTTTGAAATAACCGATATATGTGTATGCGTGCGTGCGTGCATGCATGTGTGCGTGCGTGCGTGTGTGTGTGTTACACGAGAAGGCCGTGGGGCCACTATAGGTGTGGGTTGTATCCCTGTCAGGCTGTCACTGTTTTCCATTCATCTCAATGATCTGAATAAAGGCGTTATAACTTTTTCACCAGAATAATTCATTTTTTGCATGTTTCGAGTCCCCAACCGAAGAGGACCTTCATTACACCTTTGTAGACTTCTGAGCTGTCTTTTTTCTAATGTTTTAACTCTTTTCAGTCAGGACCGCAGGGTTAAAATACATCAACGCAGCATATTAATAATGTGTGTCACGGATAACGGTGAAATAATGTCCATTATGGCTAAATTATATGTATTATGAACAAGGGATTTTAATGACTTTTCATGAATAAAAGCGATGGAGTGATGAGATGACGAAAGGCAATAGCAATCAATGGAAGGAAGAACAAAGAGGGGAAAAAATAATAAATTAAAATTCTATCGTGTGACCTGGAAAATCCAGCTGTGTTCAACAGGGACAAGACGCTCACAGACAGCAAAATGTGGAGATTGCATCCTTTCAAACCTGTCTGTGTTTTCAGGTTTGATCACAAATAAGATGTCGGAAGCGGAGTAGGTGAAAATAATGATGAAACAGGACGTTGATAGCCAAATGTTCAAACACCGCTTTGAAGCATTTCCCAAAAGGGATGCAAAGCCAAATGCAGAGACATTCAGGAATGGAAATAGGCAGGAGACTTTCTGTGCCACATGTGCAATGCAAACAAACACAGTGGAGCTTAACGTTGTGTTGGTTTATTAAGTAACCCCAGAGTGTCAGGAATCCTGTCCCATATAACCCAGCCTCCTGTGATATCCACCCATCATCTGCCTGCATGGGGTTTCCTTTTCCACGCATTCCAACTGACTCACCAGCACAGGCCCAACCTTTAATCGAGCTACTCAGTTGGCTATTAAACATATATATAAAAATCAATTCAAATGTTATCGCATTATATACAAAGTAAAAATAAATAAGCCCAAAAACCTGCACTTCTTGATTATTAAAGGCCATATTGGACAGTAATTTTGCGTCTTACTTACTTCCTTCAACTTCAGGTGTTACCAGTTATTCTAATGAAGGCTAGCTCTGTTCAGCTTAGTTTAGCTAGCACAGTGGACACAGGACCCTCATAACTCTGAGAGTGTACAAAATGAACCAAAATGAACCACATTTGTACACTCTCAGAGTTACGCACCCGTAAGGGGCCATTTGGAACCCCCTCAAGGGTACCTGCCTGGACCCCACTTTGGTGTAGCAGAGTGTCTCCAGTAAGCCAACATAAATGCACCCTGACTCTTGTTTGACCAGAATGGAACAGACACCTGTGAAGGAAGAGGCCATAATTTATTTCCATTAGTATGGTTGCTGTGCATATAGAGCCTATTATGTCATGACTCATGATCCGCTTCTTGTTCTGTCACCCTGTTTGCTTTACACTTGTGTAGCAATATAGCCTACTTACTTCATTGTGGTCCTTTGGCGTCAGGTCAGGGTAAAGTGGAGTTAAATAAGAAGCGACTGTACATTCTGTGTCCTATTGGTGGCAGCAACATCTTGAATTCCAATTAGCACCAAACTGCAATGAGCCAGTTATTGCGCCCTGGGCTACAGTGTGAGTTGTATGTTCTGTTTTACGGATTTAAATGAATGTTTATTAGATGTTTGCTGCCAGGCGTTTAAACCACAAACAACCATTTCACCATTAATGGGCACTCTGGAGAGCTTAGTGGGTAATGATACTGGGTACGTTTCTCATCATCTTCAACAGATGTGGAAAGATTAGGGTGACCATAATTTTCTGATTAACTGAGATCATTAATCACCTAAATCAGCAAAAATAGCAGATCTGCTCACTATGATATTTGCCACTTTTGACAATTTCTTTGACATGTATTTTCTATTTGTACCTGGGTCTGGGTGTTTTCATCAGGATGGGGGGGGGGGGGGGGGGGTCATTATTTTAGAACTTATCAGAACATGATAAACATCTGTGTAAGCACTCAAAACAAGTATTATTTAAATGACATGAAAACTAGGACAATTTGGTAGTGAATGTTGGAAACTGGGACATTTTAGTGTAATACTGACATCTGTCGGGACTTGGGTCAGGACACAAACCTGAAACTGGGACAGTCTCGGCCAAACCAGAACATCTGGTGGTCACCGTAGGAAAGATGGTCTAAATGTGTGGACCATTAAAGTATATCTAACAGAAATGGAGGTGTATTCTTTCAAATCGCTATGTGCATTACATTCACACAAACATCCTCACACCGGTGGGAGAGGAAACCATGCAAGTTGCTAACTTCCTCATCAGGAGTATAGTTAGAAGTTAAAGTGTCTTGCTCAAGGACACTTCAATAATGTTATACTTCAAAGTAACATTACCATTATGATTTTTAAAGTCTAGCTGAAATTTGTCTCCGGAGACAAGAACGCAATTCAAACGTGACGTCCATGACTTATTTATCACCCAGTGATGTTGAGCTAACATTGGCTCCGTTATTCAGGTACAGTGCGTTTGATGCCTCTAGCAAGGTGCGATTAACTTTGTCTTCTATTTTGATTAACAGCTGATTTCATCATACGAGCATGACAAATGACGATGGAGATGACTATAGAGAGGAGATGTAAACAAACACTAAATCTAAAAAAATAAAGTAATTAGTCAAAAAGGAAAGTGGTCTATGGCAATGGTTCTCAATGCGGGGTCTAGGGACCACCTATGCACGGGTTGCAACGCAACACATTGTTATAGCTTGTAGATCTGATATTGTTGTTGTGTAACACATGCCTTAGACCTCCTTTATCACAACCAGAGCAAGATAAAAATCCGGAACGGTAGATAAATGACAGTTACCGGGTGGGGGTCCCTGTACTGTACTGTACTGTACTGTACTGTACTGTACTGTACTGTACTGTACTGTACTGTACTGTACTGTACTGTACTGTACTGTACTGTACTGTACTGTACTGTACTGTACTGTACTGTACTGGCACACCCGAAATCATCATATATACAGTTAATATGTGCGTGTGTTTGTGTGTGTGTGTTAGGTTGCGCACAAATGGTGAAAAACAACCATGCTGTTTTCCTGCTCAGACACAGCCAGCCAGCCAGCCAGCCACCCACCCAGCCAGCCACCCACCCACACACATAGCTCCGTAAGGGAGTGGTTGCACCACTCAAAAAGGACAGTAGCCTACTACGCCCCCACCCGCAATTTATACTACTGTACTGTATCCTCATATGAGCCATCATAACAAATCTATAGTTATTACAGATTTCCTTGCACTCATAAATCACATTAATATTACTCCGGTGATTAACAAACACGGCCATCATGGTCACTTGGGCACCCATTATAGTGTTGGGTTACGGCGTTTGAGAAAGGAAGCATTTAAGATGAAGTCGATACGGGTGAAAGGGCAGATAAAGACTGCCGTGATGACGGAGTATCGTCTTACCACGTGTGTATAGAGAGGTATCCTGTGATATGAGTGCTGGTGGATAGAACAGAAAGGACGAGACTACGCCTCAAACACTTTATGACTGATTGGCACTGTTAATAACACACCAGTGCAGCGATCCATTGGCTTTAACAGGTGGCATTTTCACAGTTAAGATTCTCTGATGGCCTTGTCACTCATTGCTGCTCCCTTTTTACATTAATAGCTAAAGCAGACTTAGTGGCAGATATATTGTATATGATGCTCATGCTACTGGCATTGCTTTTGCCCTTTTCACTTGAAATGTTTGTCTCCATAGCATGAATCAGGGGATGTGTGGGTGGTGGGGATGAACCAATGTTATTTTGACCTAATGTGCATCTTTGGCAAATATATTCTGAATAGGGACACGCATGCATGCACGCACGCACGCATGCACCAACTCTTATGTTGCTTAATAATTTGACGTATTGCACATTAAATTACAAAGGTTCGCTCCATGGAGCAGGTGATTCGTATTTGGGGTTGACTGGAAGGAGTGTTCATAATCTACTGATCTATTAAGCACACACAATGTTGCATCACAGCTTGTAGATCTATGTGTGCTATTTTCACCAAAAACGACATACCCAAAATAGGGACATATGCCCGGGTTGAAAGTGGTTATAAGTCTATCTACGAGTTTTATAATTGTTTACCAAGGAAAATTATTATCAAGAGCTTGTTCCATTGGAACATACTAGCTTTCCAAGGTTCTACCATTAGCCTTCCAGCCAGGGGGCCTCCTTGAGTACTGCTTGCCAGAGGCGTAGCGTAGACAGAGAACCACCAGAACTCCCTCCAGCACATCCTCCAAGTCAGCCTTGATCACCATCAAAATAGATTTTATTAATAGGCTGTCAGCTTGACGGGCAAGTCTGTTTAACATACAGTACATAATGTTTTCACAATGCAATCAATGGCAAGATTGGTATTGTGTGGACCAACAACAAGTCCTCTGCTCCCATGCAAAGACCTGTAGTAACTGTAAAGTTTGTTACTGCATTCTGCTTTCCTTTTTCTTTCCTTGTTTCTTTTTTCCTTGGGCCATTCGGTGTCTTACAATACGATTCCCCACTGTTGAAAGAATAGGGGTTGTCCTCTATTAGCAAGTGTAAGAGACAAATTGCTTATATTGAATAAGTTAAAAATGTCCTAAAACACTGTATAATAAACTCTAAATAATGATTAAAATAAATATTATACCTACTATACACTAAATTAATTGGCCAAAACATTTCAAATATTAAAATTCACTTGACCTGTTACACATACTGTATATAACATGCAACCCTAGACACGTAGGATTACACCTACATTGAGAATACACGTATAATACTAAAGTGTGCATGTATTTCGTCTCAACATCTCTGTCTTCTTGTTAAGCTTTTTTACAGCATAAAGCTTTGTCACGAGTCAAGAAAAGATAGTTGAAGATGATGTAACACTTGACAGAATACTGGGTGTTTCATATAGTATGAAATGGAGTGGGTTGCTGTTGCTGGGGCCTGGCAGGCACTCATCTGAAGAGGCAGATCTGTTCAGTAGGCTGCTGGGGCCTGGCAGGCACTCATCTGAAGTGGCAGATCTGTTCAGTAGGCTTCTGACATGCTCTTCTTCTTCGCTCTATATGCCGGGTGAAAATGCTCAAATCAAGTGATCGCAATATCTGGTGCACGTGCACCAATTCCGTCCTACAATTCTATTGCTACAAAAAGTAATCAAATAAAATAAACATACCGTATTGTTTTATTGAAACAGACCAGATTATCGGAGGCACGCGGTTCCCATGTGGATCCCAGACTTCATGTGACCAGCCAGTGACATCAGTCATGTATGATATATGTATCGATGACGTATGACTCCAAATTTGAACTTAAAATCTGCACAAATCGTTATGCTTTATAATATCGTTGCTGTCCGGAGGAAACCTCATAACTCAATTTTTGAGTTTTTTTTTTTCTTCCCATAAGTCAGTGCTATTGCTATAGACCCTTTACGTCTGTGTGTTGTTTTGAAAATATTGAACCAATAGTAGTAATTGGACAAAACCTCTTAACTCCATTTGACCCTCAAACTGTCAACTAAATCAGCTAAATCAACTAACTCCACCACCTCTCTCCTTCTCATGCAAGTCACATGCTGGCTTTTCATTCCGAATAAAAACTTCTGAATAAAATACTTCGGAAGTAATGTTTTTTGCTACGAGTTTACATGGGAAATGGTCATTCCGAATGAGTGTTTACATGGACGATACTTTTAAATCCCATTATTTCATTCCGCAGCAGCTTTGGGGCTGGGAAGGGGGCATATATTTTTACGTCTTTACGTTTTTTGTACTTTATTAAAAGTCCGATTGGGTGTGAAAATAGGCAGCACGGCCAGGGCACGCAACACACTGATTATCATTGTATCAATGTCGTTCGTTTTTTTTGAGAGAGAGAGAGAGAGAGACACACACACACACACACACACACACACACACACACACACATCGCATTTATCAACTTTTCTGAGCTGTGCACCTTGGAGTTGGAGCGCCTTGGAAATGAGCATGCAGAAAGACCAGAATGAACTTAAATCCGAATGAGTATAGGCTACATGAGTCCAATAATCCGGTCAGTTACATCGGAATCGCATTGAGCATTTTCATTCGGATTTAAGTTTTTGTAGGTGTTTACATGACAACTTTTAATAGGATTTAACTTTTATTCTGAATTAAAAGGGGTTAAAAGTCCTCATATAAACATGGTCAAATATCTAAAGTCACAACACCAATTTTGATGAGGCACTTAAAAATGTATATTTTTCATTTCCTGAAAAATGAACATTTTGGAGTTATGAGGTTTCCTCCGGACAGCAACGATATGCAAAAGTGTTTGGTTGACAATAACTGAAATTGCAAGTGTGGTTGCCAAGTACAGTATGTATTGACCTACATGACGTCACAAGGGACGGAATAATAAAACTAAAATCTTTTTGAGGTTACTTACTTTATAAATAAAGTCGGGAAATTACTATAGTCTGGTTGGCAACCACACTAACAGAGATGCATTGAAAAAAGGACTTTCATGAAGCCCATGTGTCTAATGCAATAGAAACATGCACTTGCATTATAATATAATCACTCAAATGTTTTCATAACAATAATCCTAACACATTATAAAGCATTTTAGAATGACTTATATTATAAGGTCAAGTATCATAATACTTCGTAATTGCATATAGGAATTTATTCTGCCGGTAGATGGACCTCTAAGGTTTCATAGGCCTAGTTGTTTGCACAGCGTGACCTTTTCAACCAGTGTTTTGCTCAACACAATGGTGCATGTTCAACTAAGACTGTTCATGCGACTCATGTTGACATTCTTTTTTCCAGGTAAAAGAAAAAGAAAAGAACAGAGCAGTATCCCCCCCCCCCCCCCCCCCCGCCCCGGGCCACGCACAATCATGTTACGCTAGTGACCTTGCTGTACGCATGCATGCACACAAGAACATTCTCAGCCTGTGGGAAACACTGGACAGACATTTGTTCACACAAACCTTGTTAGTTTGGCCACGCTGTAAATCATCGCCATATGACTAGGTATCTCCCCTTTTGCACGGTTCCTCCTTCCGTTATTGGGGGAAGAAAATTGGATAAAGTAGGATATAGAGTATTTCTGTGTACGATCAGCACTGCGCTGTATTACTGAACACATATTTCCGCACATATACCGTATCATTTTAAGATTAGTTTTTGGGGGCTTTTATGCCTTTTTTTGATAGAAGACTGACAGGAAATGGGAAGAGAGATGGGGAGTGACACGCAGCAAAGGTCATCGGGATTCGAACCCGTGACACGCTGTCAGGCTGGCATTGCAGACTAGGTATAGTAGACAGGCAAGATCATTTATAATTTAAAGTTTTAGACTGGAATTCCTACCTCAATTGTGGATACAGCTTGCAATATCACTGCCCTAATTGCCTGCATTGAGGATTACACCATAACTTTGACAGTGATTGTGACAGCCCGAATTCAAAATGTACTTCAGTAAAAGGTACAAAGGTATTGGCATTAAAATGTACTTGAAGTACCAAAAGTAGAAAGTACTCACTATGCAGAATGTCCCATTTGAAGTTTTCAAATGTAGAAATATGTTTTGAAAATAGTGGATCTACAAGCTCACAATGATTGTGACTTTTTGGTCGGCTATTTTCAAATATCCAAAATGTATATACAGCTGAAGTGTTCAATGTATGTTTTGTAATAATAATCAAATGATCTAGTAACTATAGTTTTCAAATAAATGTAGTGGCGTAAATGTACAATATTTGCCTCTGAGATGTAGTGGCGTAGAAGTAAAAGTAAAATACCTCAAAATTGTACTTAAGTACAGTACTTAAGTAATATGTGTTACTTTCCACCACTGTTAAAATGTATCCAATCCCGACTCGGTGTCATATTCCTTCACTCTTTCTCATCTCTTGCATCACATGTATTAGCACATTGTGTATGCACACAGCCACGTACTGTCTTACTCTGAGCACGTTTTGACAAAGCTTTCTGTTTTGATACCAGGAGAGCTTAAATATTGTTTTTTTTCCCCAGCAGAACATAACTTACTATAATTGAATTTCCAGGCCTATACGCGCACATAGGGATTTCACAGTTTTACAAGACAAGATGCTGCAGATGCGTATTTCGTTCACGGCTTTCTTCTACATCATAGTTTAGGATATGGAGTAATGCAAATATTGAGGGGAGACTTAGTTTATGGTGTGCAGTGATAATGCTTTAATGGATATATTCATATCGCATTCATGACAGTGATAGTTTCCTAGTCTCTTCCTTGCAGTACTGGAAGCTGTCACTATCTCCTGTTGAAAATTCATTCAGAATCGAAATCCCATTTGTCTTAGCCAACCCATATTTGCTTTACCATTCTGTTGACTCAGCTCCAGTGGCAGAAGACACTGCATATGGCAGGCATGCAACTCTGGATTGGCTATTTGCAGGCAGCCGATAAACCCAGAGCCATAAATCAAGCACCAGTAGCTGCATGGACATGGAAAGCCTTTGCCGTGAATGACAATGATTTCACTGTGAGAGAAAGCAAATATAAATTAGACTGGGATTCCACAATCAGTTCGCCTCATGTCCCGTTTTTTTCCCGCAGTGCTTGATCTGCACTGGAAGTTTCCATCACCGTATTCCCTCGGGGGAACATTTTCATGAATTATATCGCGTGCCTTTTAGTGCAATAGGTTTTATGCTCCGGCAAAGGTGAAGTGCAGGGACATTAAATTATTGCAATGGCTTGACATAAACGTAAGAGGGGGAAACTCCCTGATGGAAAGGAATCACTATCACCTTGTAGAATGAGTTCTAATTCTACAGGCATCCTGTCCTGGTGGCAAAAACAAACAAAAAATTCACTAATAAGACTCAAATTAGCGTAATTGGTGAAAGTGATTATCATTACGGCGTGATCACTTTGCTTAATGTAATGACTATTGTAATTTCAGCAGGTGGTACACAATCCAAATTATGCCCCTTATTAGTGTCTCTTTTGCTTTTAAATATTTATTTTAACACTGGCGCCGCTTGCTCACGAGGTTTAATTGTTAATTCAGGAAACAATCGCCAATTGTGCTTTTGATCTCACTGTCACAGGCGCGGTACTTTACGGATGAGCGGCTGACTCCGGATGAGACGCATCAACCTGGATGCTGCGGGAGGAGTGATGAATTGCCAATACTCGCATCCAATTCTCGCTCTATATCCCTCTCTGCCTCACTCCCCAACCAGAACACTGCATGGTCTCCATTTCTCCACTTCCTACCATTCTCTCCCTTCGTCCCTGGGGAGAGAGTAGCGGTGATTGAAGCTTAGGCATTGTTTACCTGCCTCTTTGTAGTCCACTGCCATATTATCTCTCTAAGTGGTGACATATCCTCCCTGTGGGCTTATAATGAGGAAGTAGTGGGGACACATGCCCTCGATTCTCAGCTTGAAGGGTTTTACCGTTAAGTTAGGCCAATGTTGTCGTTCAAGCAGCATATCTTATTTGGTAGCTTGACAAGAATTTTTTTTCAAATGCAACTCAATATGTGACTTGGATTTGTGTACAAAGGGGGGGATAAACCACTCTATGCGCAAAGAGTAGGCCCATCGCTGAGAATTGACTGACTAAACAAATTACTCATCTGTACCTGGCATTAGCCTTTGCCCAAATTGCCCTTGATGTGACTTGATGAAATTGCAATCTTACAGTTCAGGTGCACCGTGTTGTAGAAGTGTACAGATCTCATCGATTAATGCCTGGTGAAATTGGATCCTATACGTGTGTTGGATACGTGTGGATACCTGTGTTCCCAAGCAGCTCACAGCTCTGTCTTGGGTGAACACAACATTCTTGATCAGCAGCGGTGGATAGTAACAATGTAAATTTACTTGAACTGGGAAAGGATCGGAGCCTTTTTAGATTTGAGCTAAAAAGCATTATTTCATACTTTTGTTGAAAAATAGCAGATGTACAAGCTCATAACGTATCACTTCGTGCCACATTACAAGCTTGTAGATCTGCTCATTTTGAAAAATCATGACATATTTTGGCAAATCTTTGAATATATTCTTTTAAAGCGAACATTTTAACAAAAAACTTTGCTTCGGGCGTTCCCTGGAACAAAATATTTTGAGATGGGGTCGGCAGCCGTCGGTCCGGGCCATGCAGTACCTTTTTGACCCGGTTCCCTCAGGGTTAGGGTTATCCAGAAGTTCACATGATCTGCTATATTGTTATAGCAGATCTACAAAAATAGATACTGTAGTATAGTAATTTGACATGACCAACCCCAGATTCTTCTCATGTAATAATGTAATATGTAATAATAGCAGAAAGGTTAATAATATTAACCTTCGTGCTACTAGTGAGGAGAAAGCTAGTGCATCGACTTGAGCACCTGATAGTGGGATTTGTGCAGCCTTAGTTGGCTACTCTAAATATTGCAATCGTTGAGACTGGTTTTACTGTTCTCTCTCACACATATGAAAAGGTTTCAAATGCAGATGTCCAAAAAGGAGTCTGAGCTGAACAGGCCCAAAACGTGATAAAGGGTGGCTTCGTCATGCTGACAACACTTGTTGTCAGCATGATCCAAGTGAGCACTTGGGATCAAGAGAGCACTTGGATCCGTTCCGGGGGGAACATTTTGGCAAGCTTTTTGAAAAGCAATGTCTATGGATTATCTTAATCCATGTCTTACAGACTTACACAAATAGATGTTTAATATATTCATCTGATTGTAAACTGCCAAATATCACCTGGGATATTGGTTGTCAACTAGATATAGCCTTTTTTAGTCTCTTCAGGAGTCTTGGTGACGTACCGTGTGTGTGTTGTGTGTGTGTGCGTGTGTGCGCGCGTGCGTGCGTGCATGCGTGAACACAGCGTGTCTTGCAGAACTTTCAAATTGATATGAACAAAAGAGGGATAAAAGGACCGCTGCCTTCTTTAAAATACAAAAATAACGCAAACTGGCACTTGGTACACGGGGAAATCAAAAACATACCCTGACAAAGAAAAGTCACACATATAAGCTGTAGTATAGCTCATGTCTTGAGGGACATTTAAAGTTGTGAAAGTTTGTGAACCAGATCGCCTTCTTTATGTTTTCACATCTGGGTCCACAATCCACATATCCCCTATATACAGTATAAGGAAAATTAGGCTTGCTTAGTGTATTTGAATCAAAGTTTAACCCTAGCTCCGACGCAGTATGAGATCGTAGAAAAGAGAGTTGATATAAGTGCACAGCTGAACCCTCAACTAAGTACAGGGCTGCCAACACACCCTCCCCCCCCCCCCCCCCCCCCCTTTTAAAAGAAAAGAAAAAAAAATGTTGTTGGCAACCCTGACTAAGTATTAGACTACTAAGTATTGAGTGTTTAAGTGGTTAATGCCCGATGAGTTACTGAGCCAAAGGATTAGTCGCTACAATGATTTTATAGAGGTTATTTGTGACAAGAACACAAAACACCAAACCAACTAGGCTATACTCTCAAGGCATGGGGTGTGGGGTGTAATTATTACCCCTCTCTATCATGGTGATGTGACAAATACACATTAATTACAACTCATAACACATAAACCCCATGACACATTAAACCCAATAAGTGCATCCCCTTGCACATACTTGGCTAAATAATGAGCCCAATAAAAAAACATAAACAAACATGGTCCATGACCATGAGCCAGAGGCATGCTGGGAAGTCTATCCCAGCGACGTATAGTGGGACGATTCTGCCTCTGAATGCATGCCATTCATTGCCAATGGCAGCATAGAGTGCTGCCATTCAAATACACTTTTACTTTATATCATTACCTCTGACCAGTTGGCCAATACCTTTCGGTTTTAGCACACGCAGTAGTGGCTTTCATGGGAAACGCATAGGGCCTATACTTATTATTACAATTCACTCACTTCAGTTTTGAAAGGCTGTAGGCCTACATTATTTCCTGTCATGCCAGTAGCTACAGTAGGCCGTGGACCATTGAGGACACAAAGGTCATGCTGGTCCTTTGTGGGGATTGGGGGCTTTACAAGCTCACAACGCGTCGCAATGCGTCCTTACAGCTGTTTCATAAGCCCCAACTATGTGCACAAACAAACAAACAAACAAACAAACAAACAAACAAACAAACAAATGCTATTGCAGGTTAACAGAGACTTGGATTAAAACCCAGGATTAGAGGATTTTCCAATATGATTGCTTTTATTGTAGGATAAATGAGACCATAAAACTGGGATACTGTCTGCATGGTTGTGAATCTTTCACTCATGTCTTTTACAGCATGCAGAGCCGAGGAGTAGCTTTGCAGAGTCCATCCCTCAGGTGCCCATGTACTGGCCCGGATAGCTCAGTCGGCAGAGCACTCACCTTTGAATAGCTGGTTCCAGGTTTGATCCTCGGCACCACCAGCTCACTGAGTAGCATGTCTTGGATAAGACGTGTAATAAATGCTGCAGTTGAGGTGCTCCACCTCAGCAATCTCCCTTGTTGCTCAGCTCTGATACTGACAGTAAGCCACTCCAACCTGCTTATTTATCCCTCAGCCTTCCACTGAACACTTAAGAAAGAGGGCCATGTTTGCCATGTGATGGGATTTTACATTTAAGGTACTTTCAGACGGGCATCGATTAACGCAGACGTTGTCGCCTGGATCAATGACAGGTCTGCTCCAGGTCTGCTCATGAGGGGCGCGATAACGCAAGCGTAAAATAAATAAAAAAGCTAAACACAATCCAGATCTAGTTAGTCGCGGGCGTGTGCACGAAACGACAATTTCACGGGACCACGATCACATGAATACGCTTGCGTTGTCGCCCCTCGATTTCTCCACACGTACAATAAAAAAACAGGTCTCATTGAAAATTAATTACTATAGGCGCGTTAATCACTGCCCATCTGAAATGGGCTTCAGAGAACTTTCATCATACAATACAGTACAATTTAGTCCAAAGTGCCTTGCAGAGTCCCTAGGCACTTTGGTTTTAACATCTTGTCCTGTGTTTTCCAAATCAATGTGTCACTCACACATTATGGGCTCCATTTTCGTTCGATCTTTCTAAATACACTGTTTTGGGATTTAGCAGTGCATGGGGAAGGGATGTTCCCCCACTAAAGTTGGTATTTTGGTTACCTGTCTAAATCCCTAAAAACACCTCCGTTACCTGTTATATTATGCATAGGTGTGGTTTGGGCGTTGCAATAATTGAACCAATCACCAGTCCACGTGCCATTGCCTTTAAGAGATCACATATCCTTTATGGGATCCGTTATCCGTTATGCCCAGTTCTATATTGCTTCATATAGCGTTACGGTCTATAGCCCATGGAAGAGTGATGTGCTGCTGCCTTGAAGTCTCACTTGTGATGCACCGTGCTCCCCCCTGCTCCATTTTCGTCACCGCTAAACCCCTTATCCCTAAACCTTTTTGCCTTTTTTTACTATTTTGAAAAACATTTTTGAATAGTTCAACTAGCCAATCTACATTGACACGTTGTGAACTTGTAGGGATAGACACGTTTTGACATAAATGGAGCCCTAAGAGCCTATAGAGGGTATGCGCATGTATAGAGTGGCAAATCGAGTGGCAAAGTTGTTTAATGCAATCAGACAAGACTTTTCTGTTTGGATGTATGGGCTGTCACGGCCAGAAATATAGTTTTTTTACAAGGCGTTTCCACATAATTTCCGGGTTGGATGATGTCACACGCATACCCTCTATAGGTGAAAGGGTATATATAACTGTATGTCTATGACTGCATCTGTAGTGGCGCCTCACAAAACGTGGGAATGTGCTTACGTTTCATTATTACTAGTGCCTGCATGGAATTCGTTCTAGTTATCAGAAAAGCACCAGTTGACTTAACTTGGCTGAAGTCATTGACAATGTCTTGGACGCGATTCATACTCCTATTTTAGAGCCGAATAAAAGTCGGTTCGGCTCTGTAGAGCCTACAATGTGACGTCATTTGAGGTTCGGGGGGGCGGGTACCGTCCTAAAGTCGGCTCTTCGGTGCTACTGAAAATGTCTGACGAGCCGAAATCATTTCGGCACTACAGCGGTAAAATAGGAGTATGAATCGGCCCTAAGTTAAAGTCCACTTGAACCTTAGCATCCCTTTTCTGGTCATGTCATCATCTGGCAAACATTTGGCGAAAATAGCTGACCTACAAGGTCACAACTGATCTGTGTAGATATTGTGTAGATGGAAAAATGTGGGGGCCACGTATAGACCCCTGGGGGATCCCGGTCAATTCGTAAAGCCACAGAGTACATACCAGATGGTTGCATGTATAGGCAAGGTTTGGTCAGAATGGTTTGTGGCTAAAGGATGAGAGAACTGACCAGAGCTTCTGGGAAAGCGGGACAGTATAATTCATCATCTTGGTTTATAGGCCTATACTGGAAGGATTCTACATTGGGAAAACATTACTAGCATACTGTATGGTATATACTAGTAATGATTTTCTTTGTTGCAAAAAAAAGAAAAGTTTCCACTGTCAGCTGACACTTAAAGTTGGGTTTGAAGCAAAGAGAAACAACATGCTGAAAAATGAATGAGTGTCCCTCACATTCCCGCTGGGAGGGAGAGAAGTGTGTTAGCTGAAGAGGCCCTGGCTGCGAGTCTATATTGTGAATGTATTACATACCTCTCCAGCTCCATTTGTTCCACTATCAATGGACTTAATGGCTTTTAGTGTATGAAACAGCATGCCAAAAACCCCAAACAAAAAAACAGACAGAATGGTTATAGAGATGAGCTCTGTGCAAATTGAGCACATAGCAAATGGATCTCGTGCAGAGCACACTCCAGTGGGTACAATCTAAAGAAAAAGGTCAAATGATCACCCGCGTACTGTTTAGCTTGGAAAAATGCATTACGTGTATGATAACAATATATTTGGAACAATTTTATAATTTTATCTTTACAAATACTTACAGTTAATGTGGTCGTTGTGCTCAAAGCAACATAAATGCTTTGTCAGAAATGTTGATGCTGGACAACCACCGCAGGCCACATAATGTGGGAGTACAGGATAATATATGGTCTTTTACGTGTGGAAACCTTGTACAAAATTGTTACTTTTCATGAAACGGAAAAAAGGAATCTGTCTTCTTCCAACAAATTAAATGTAGTTATCATTTAGTCACAAGCTCTCGCTAATGGGTGAATATTTATAAAAGCCCGTCCCACAAACAGAATTAAACGTCTTTGAGACTGCAAAATTAGCACATCTACAAACAAACGCATATCCCGTCGTATTCTTGCTGCGTTTTTGTACGACACTGTCTTAAGGTGTAGTAAAAAACAATAGGGCATTAATCTATGAAAAAATACAAAATAAAATGAAGAAATATGGAGATACAAGGTTTCTGCCTGACAGCTAAGGATATGGGAGTGCAGGGTAATATATCACACCTGCAATATCTGTGGCCCCATGCGGCCAATGCATTCTGGGCAGAAACGGCTCTCATTGGATTTCCTGTCTGTTCCTGGTGGCTGTATTCTCATTCACTTTCACCAGCAAGTACACAGTAGTGAGCATCAATAAAATGCACCAGCTGTGATGCCGATCAGTGTCCGTGTGTGTGTGTGTGTGTGTGTGTGTGTGTGTGTGTGTGTGTGTGTGTGTGTGTGTGTGTGTGTGTGTGTGTGTGTGTGTGTGTGTGTGTGTGTGTGTGTGTGCGTGTGTGCGTGTGTGCGTGTGTGCGTGCGTGCGTGCGTGCGTGCGTGCGTGCGTGCGTGCGTGCGTGCGTGCGTGCGTGCGTGCGTGCGTGCGTGCGTATGCGCGTGTGCAGTGGTACAAAATAACCTTTTTTTTTTTTTTACTTTAGTTAAAGTAGGCTAAGTAGGCTAAAGTTAAAGTAGACTAATGCAATGTAGAAATACTACAAAAATACTAAAATTCCGGTATTCAAAATATAATTTCACAGGAAAAGGAGGGCTGATCGAGCGTGCATGTGCGCGCGTGCGTGTTAAGGCTCATACATAGTCTGGATTTACGGTGGTTAGGTGACCACCGAACTACAACATGACGTCACGAGCCGCGGTGAAGAGAAAACCACCGCCACCGCTCCAGCCCCTTCTCTCTGTTTTTACTCACCACCGCTCAATGTTATTTCAGCTCCGGTGGTCAGCTCACCACCGGAGCGGTGGTCACCTCATCACCGAAAATCCAGACTATGAATAGGCCTTTACAGTATACATTTCCAGTACTGTAAAGGGAATGTTAGTCACATACCGTTGGACATTTCTGACAAGTTTCAGCCATTTCTGACAACTTAAATGCCTACCTTGCAATAAGCCATCAAGTGCTCAGCTGCAGGTAGAACAATAGGGAATTAGAAAGGCCCTTTAGTCCTCTAATGGATATCCACTGGCACTGCACCGCTTCTAGTATCATAATGTTACTTTCTAGCTCTGGAAAAAGAAAGGGTAGAGAAAATAATTGTAGCTAGCAGTGGTTTTAGTCTTTCTTTTTTATTTTATTTTATTTTTTTACTGTTTTTTTAGGTGTTTTCTCTCCGAGGACAATAAACTAGCTGTATAATGCTACCAAGCGGATCAGGTGCAATACTAAAGTATGCAGCATCTTCTTGCAGCAGTGGTTATTTATTTAACTAAACAACAATTGAATTCTCAAGGTTTTTGAATTCATTCATTCACTACAATCCCCAAACCGAAACCAGACTGAAATAGGTGTGCAGAGAGGAAAAACCTCAAAGGCGTCCTATAGTAAAGCCTGATTTATACTTTGTTGAATGACAGTATCAGTATAGGGTTAGATGTGTGCAGGATCCAACTCCCTCTTTGTGCCAAGAGCCATTGATTGATTGAAAACTTTAGGTACGGTTTACAATGATTGTTAAAAGGATAACACAAAAAAAACCATGTGTAGTCAATTCATTAAGACATTTAAAGACATACAATAATATATAATAAACAAGATATAATCAACACAGTAGCAATGAATGTATAATATTAAGCAATAATAACATAACTCGAATGGCGCTGAGTCGGCTCTAGTGACCTTCGCAATGTTCGGCGGGCGAGCGAGTTACCGTGTCAAGACATTGTAACTGTTTTGTTTTGCCTAACTACTGCTGCAGTATTTTCTCACCAAGTGGGCAGAGTGGCATTAAAACCAGGGGGTTCCCCAGCAAAATGTGTTCATCACAATCATTTTGACCATATTTTATACTTATACTGGCTATTCAAAGATTTTTCAAAAGTAGCAGGTACAGTAGCAAGTACAAAGTGAGCTTGTATATCTGCTATTTTTTAAACATTTTGAAAATGTCTTTGAATATAGGCTATATATTCTTTTTTAAGGGAATTTTTTTAACTCAAATCTTTTAGTTGGGGGTCCTTGACATGAGCACGTTTGGGAACTGCACTGCTGGCTTCTAGATGGGACAGCTGGGTTGTTTGTCTGTGAAGAGAAACACATTTCATTCCATTACTGGGTGTCCTACTTCTTCGATGGGTGTCCTTTCTCTGCTTGGTGCGTGTCCTTTCTCCGTTCACCATCTTTCTTCTTGTCACTCCCACTGGTCCATAATAACCTCTGGATTTGCTGATGAAATAATACTTTGTGAAGCTGCCGCAAAGCCAGCTGATCTTTGTGTATTTATTTGACCCAAGAAGTGATTTACCTTAAAGGAAAATCCGATAAAGCAAACAACAATGACACAACCTAATTCTCCCAAGGATGATTTTCACATCAGTCGATCGTAAAAGAGACTGTCACTAGACCTATAGTATATGAATATGATTATAATATATGGTGTATGAAACGCTTGAGGGCTTTTCATTTGAAACAACTTCTGAGGACGCTGAGGATGTAATTAAAGAGCCCTAAAAAGACTGCCGGGTTACAGTAAACAGCCCCTGATGTATTAAAGAAAACATTTTGAAAGATCAACAACCAATGAACCGATAGGAAAACAATGAGCCAGCCGACCAAATGTGTAACTTCATCAGTCAGTGTTTCAGTTATAGAGCTGTCCCAGCTATTGTGGTAAAGCCAAAAATATGTTTTTTTTATTATTTTTAGTCGCAGACATACAAGGACTACCTGACAGGCAGACCGTTTGTGAGGCTACAGAGCTGTGTGTGTGTGTGTGTGTGTGTGTGTGTGTGTGTGTGTGTGTGTGTGTGTGTGTGTGTGTGTGTGTGTGTGTGTGTGTGTGTGTGTGTGTGTGCGTGTGCGTGTGCGTGTGTGCGTGCACACACGCTGGGGAGTAACACCGGGATCCCCGAGGAGGAGGGAAGTGTGCTATCTCCCTTCCTGTTCACCAGCTACATGTCAGACTTCAGACAGGCACAACTCCGTAACCACGGAGAAATCAGCATGAATACTCTCAAAAATATTTCTGGTGCTGGGAGTAACTCCCCTTAGATAATAAAAAAACCCCACAAAAACATACTTACTTCCACACACAATTGTCTGACAACTCTGTATCCTGTTCAGACATATGATACTGTCATTGTTGTGTGTGTGTGTGTGTGTGTGTGTGTGTGTGTGTGTGTGTGTGTGTGTGTGTGTGTGTGTGTGTGTGTGTGTGTGTGTGTGTGTGTGTGTGTGTGTGTGTGTGTGTGTGTGTGTGTGTGTGTGTGTGTGTGTGTGTGTGTGCAGAGTAGTTAGTTGAAGGAGGATCACTTTGTAAAGTCTCTGTAAAGGAAAAGCACCTGCGGCTGAATGGTCAAAGACTGTGCAGATCGTGGTGGACAGACTGGACACACCATGAGGAAGAAACACCCGCCTTCTCTTGTCCGCATCAGTGGGAGTGACGACGTGGAGATTGTCAAGAGGCGAGAGTCTAACAAGCACTTTGGTGTAGAATCTACAGGAAGCGCCTGAGCTGACTTTACTTTATCAGAAGACTCTGATCTCTTGCTGTCTGCAACAAGACACAAGACGCTCACCATGTTCCATCAGTCTATTGTTGTTGTGAGTAGCCTCTTCTATGCTGTGATGGTGTGTTGTTGCAACGCAATGGGACACCAGCGGACTGAGTAAACTGAAGGACGGGTCTATCATTGGATCGAAGCTGGTTTCACTGGAGGAGGGGGCTGGAGACAGAATGCTGGCAAAACTGCTGGAGATCCTGGTCCTGGATAATGCCTCCCACCACTACACAGCATGGCAGCCAAGCTAAAGAGCACCTTTAGTAACAGATTCGGTCAACCCTGGTGTGTAAAGGAGCTGACATTGATCTGCTTTGGACTAACACTGTCTTTGTTATTCATTTCAACACTCTCTAACACGCTCTTTGCACATCAGGTCACTTCCGATCCCCATTAGCTTCCACTGCCATAACGGTTGCTAATCTTCCTGGGGTTCACACAATTTTTGAGGGGCACTAGCCCCTCCTATGCCCAGCTTTGTGTGTCTGTGTGTACCCCATAGCGATGATTTGATTGACTGAGTATTGTAATGTGTGTACCCCATAGCGATGATTTGATTGGCTGAGCATGGAATGTATTATGATGTATACAGTATGATGATAAGAGCGCCCCTCACTTCACACAAGTGTGATTTGTGATTTTTTTTTTGTACACAAACATGAAAGCATATTGACATTGAAACAGACAAACAACATCAACTAACAGCCCATTAGTCTAGACAGAATTTACATAATTAAAAGTCAAAGTAATCTGATAATTTAAACAATTCATGTACTGTATACAAAGGTTATCAGACAAACTAATTACTGTAGTTGCAAACCCAAACAAAACAACATGACAGGTGCCATCACTCCTGTTGTGTGGTCGGTCATTAGTTTATGTTTGAGTACATTTTTAAATACATATTTTGCTCCTAATGTGTTTGGAGGTAATTAGTTCCACCGGCTGGAGGCCAAATCTCTTCGCCGAGAATAGCCGATCTACAAGCTCACCCAGTGTTCACCTAATTATGACATGCGCAGAATAGGGACACCAGGCTCCATTTGGTTAAGTAGATTTGATCAACCATGACATACTCTGGTATGAAGAATATATCTGAACCGCTTTTTATAGCAGACTGAACACTTTTATTTACTTTTATTTAATCACTTGCTCTTTGCACACTGTATTAATGTATATGACCATATTAGATTTGTCTGTCTGTCTGTCTGTCTGTCTGTCTGTCTGTCTGTCTGTCTGTCTGTCTGTCTGTCTGTCTGTCTGTCTGTCTGTCTGTCTAGAGGATATGATCTTTTTACGTTTTCCTCAATGGTAAACCACATTGTTAATCACTTCCTAGGTCTTGACCACTCTACAACCAAGTACTGTTATCCATAATGTTCTCATAACCATAACTACCTGTGAAATACCTACTGTAATATAGCACGCTACTTTAAATAGAATTTAAAGAAGAGTAACATACGTAGACTTTGAATCAGTGTCATCATCCAAATGATCAGTCTCCCAAAGGTCATTACAACAAACACAAGAGAGCCACTCGCTAGCTATGCTTTTAGGGTCCATCTTTGGATGAGAAGAGATATTGAAAATGCTAGAGTCTTCATTCCCTGCAATTTATAGGCTTTTTTTTTGGGGGGGGGGGGTGGATTAATTCCCTCGGGTGGTTGAAGTCAGCGCAGTATGACGGAGATCCCTGCCACAGTAGTCTCCAGAAAAGGATTACACTTAGTGCTTCGTTGCACTGATGTCGCAGTCAAACGTGAAGGGATATGCCACCTGTCTCTATAGCTAGGCAGCAGACTAACTGACTGGCTGGATTGCAACGGCACAGATGTCTGCGACGGAAAAGAGGTATTCCTGGCGTTTTGCTTGCATCCATTATCTTCCTTATGGGAAAACAGTGTGAGGCTTTTTGGGGAAAATTGTTCCCCAAGTAATAATGCTCACAGAGGCACCGACCGAAGACTGATGGTGTTCCCTCTGAGAAAGCCAACTGAGCTGTGCTATCTTCCTCTCTCTCTAGCAGCACGAGCACAACACAAAAGCATGCCGTTCAAAGGGAATAAAAAGCTGCTTTATTTCCTACATCCCCAAAATCAATGTGCCATCGTTCGTAGAACAGTGTTTTTTGAAAAGCCAGAATCTGTCATTATGTGTTGGAGAAAGCCTGTGTTCAAAAAGGATTTTATACGTAGAAGGTTATCAAAGGTCTCTTTCACACCTGAATACAAATCTTTGTGACAGGTGCGTACTGTGCGTTGGTGGAGTAGACGAACGCATGCAGAAAAGGTTCAAATGGAAAACCATGGCTTCCTTTTAGCTGACTCAATCCATGATGAGATTACATAAAGATAGGATCACAACATTCTTCCACAAGCGTAATGCTTTGCAGCCCGGTACCTGGGGGTGTCAGACAGGGCCAAACATCCAAGGATTAGTGAGAGGCAGTGGGAGGTGGCAGTGCATCAGGACAACAGTGTTCACCTACTGTGCACTATTAATCCCATATCCTTCCCTTTGTCTCAATGGCCTGTCTATGGACAGAAGCACAGAGGAAACCTCAGAAACTGTCTTTGTTGAATACTACAGTGAACGGTTGTAGTTTGCCTGTTGAATTGTATTTTTTTATATTTATTTTGTTTTAGTATTAGTTTAGGTTTCTTTTTCTTTATCTTTTTAAACAAACCCTGGATTGTGCTGGGGGACTCAGGACTGGACAATGAACTAGGATTAAGTGGTTATGTGTACATTTCTCCATAGGTGGTGTTGACGAGCATATCCTTAATTGTTCAGACCTTAGTGGTGAAGGCAGTACATTACAGTACAAGGTGGGCATGGTGTGAATCAGTGGTGGGAAAAGCACTCAAATGTTTTACTTAAGTTAAGTATATCAATACTGTGCCACATAAATGTGTGATAAGTATTTCCTGTCCTGGTATGAGTATTGAAAGAAAATGAAACATAGCATACTGGGTGATAACAAGGGAATATATTGGTTAAAATATGGTTGAATATTTATCCCTAAAATGTAGTGTGTTTTGTTTTGTGTAGTTAAACCATGGTCATTCATTTTCTGTTGACAAGGTTTGCTCATATGGGGAGCTGTAGGGAAAAAAGCATATTTGCAATAGTTCCAGGAAGTGAGGTACCAGGAACAGCTATAAAAGAAAGTGAGGAACGGGGTTCCATATAGGTATCAAAAAGAGTGTTTGGTGGTGTTTTGTCAAAGAGACTCTTTTAAGGCCAATATTAAACCTTACTGTAATCAGAAATTGATACCACAGAGTAGTGGGGCCGGAAAACCTTGAGATCTGAAGAAGAAAGGTTTGGTCAAGGAACATATTTCTGAGTGTTTAGCTCCCTTCAGAGCATTTGGACAAAGGGGAACTTGCTGTGGCCTCCTGACTTGAATGTTGGGTGAGGAATATCATTTTTTCCCTTTTTGAGCAATACATTGCCTTTTTATTTGATGACTGTATCGATTACTAGTAATAGAATAGAAATTTCCGGTTGTTGGCAAAATGTGTATAGGGCTGTAGTGTAGTGTAATGTAGCCTATGTTATGTAATAATAATAATCGAAATCTACAAATTTCTAACTAGTAACTAAAGTTTTCAAATAATTGTAGTGGAGTAAAAGTATATGATAATTGTTGGAAATTAGAAATACTCAAGTAAAGTACAAATTACCTAAAAATTGTACTTGAGTACAATACTTGAATAAATGTACTTAGTTACTTTCCACCACTGGTGTGAATGCAATGTACAGTCAGAAAACTGCAGATGCTATCAACAGACTTCACACAGGGATCACGCACAGCCTCGCTATATTCATCCAGATACCCGCTGCTGAAAGTCTGTCTGCTGACATTCTATTCCTTCCCATATTCACTGTTGATAGACTGTACTCGTATACATTCTTATATCCATTGCTGAGACTGTAAGTATATTAATTGAAATCATATATCCACTGGCGATAGATGTACAGCGATAGATCCACTGTATATTCATTAATATATTCACTGTGTACATTTAAATATGTATTCATAAGACTGTACGTAACATGTTCACTCATTTACTTATTCAGAGATCCACTGCTGCTACCGTATCTACTCTGTTATAGGGGGACCAGCAGCTCAAGGTTTTATTTTACCTTTACTTGTATTCATATTTATTGTTGTTATAGACTCTTGTTGCTCTTGTACTAATCTACCGTGTTTCATTCTCACTTCTGTTGTTGCCATGACTCCTGAATTTCCCTCCAGGGATCAATAAAGGTTTATCTTATCTTATGTTTAAAAAATGTCATCTGTCAATAACAGCAGTGCTTGGAGACTTTCGTCTTTGATGGGCAGTCCATAGCCTGTAGGCTATAAAACCAACATTAACACTTAACAGGCAGTACACAGTAGATGTTAGTATTCATGCGTGCATGAGCTTCTTGTTTACATCCATGGAAGATCTATTAAATGCTTCAAGTAAAAGATGGCTTGATATCAGTACTTGTTAAATCTCAGGTGAACCTACTGTATATCCTCAAAGCACGAAGAGTGTCAAGTGATTTTCCACTTCAGACTCTTGGGCCCCTCATATCTTTTTGTAAGATTTTATTTTTATTGAAATACCGTGCTTATAATTTCCCCATCCTTTTCAAAGTTTGAAGTTTTTTTTTCTTGTGGACTAACTTGTATGCAATCATTAATTGTGACAATGTTGTGAAAATGTTACTTCCAGTATCTTTAATATTTGTTAGAAGTTTGCAGAATTACAGTACATTTCAAGCACAAACTCAATACAAAGGCTGTTAACTGTGAGTGGACGACCCAATTAAGCATTACACTTGTTTACAAGAGGGTCCACCATGTTCAATTAATCAAAAAACAAGGAGTTGGCGGTCAACTCATTTGACTTGGGGGACTCTGACCCCCAATTTGTTTTATTGTCCCAATAACACGCACAGGGCACTGACTGCAGATTCAAAGGGCTGTATTTTGCGTGTCTTAAGTACCAGGTCTTATTACTTAACTTAAGACCTTGAGGCGTGGTCAATGCTCTTTGGCCACTCAGAATAGCCAAATGGCATTGATCACGCCTCCAGGTCTTAAGTTAAGTAATAAGACCTGGTACTTAAGACACGCAAAATACAGCCCATAGGCTCTATATAATCCTCCTCCGCAACAACACATCACACACTAACTCATAGAGTTGAACTTGCAACCCTGACATTCACAGAGAGCTGACTGCTGCTACACGGATGCTTAAGAAATATGACATGCAAGTAGAGCAGTGGTTCTCAGACTTCTTTAACGTTTTTACTTTATAGAACCATACATTTATGTCATATTACGCTACGGAAATATTGAAATCCCCCCCCCCCCCCCTGAGAAGATACAGTATGTCACAAGGAAAACTTCAGAGAATATCCGTTTCCATTATCGGACAGAAGATCTACAGTAGGCCTACCTTTGGCAAACAGATTTTGATTTAGACAAAGAACGAACCAAGTTGCCTACTGTGCAACTGAGGTCCGTTTTTACAAACTATAGACTACTAGCCCTTACCCCTTGTGAGATATTGCCCCCCAGGTACTGCGCCCTGGGTGCGTTTTCGCATTTTTAATTCACTAATAAATTCATTATTAATTTATAAGTTATTAAATTGGAAAAAGGGCTTCGTTAAGACCTCCATATTATTATGGTCAATGCCTGTGTGAAAAGTGGGAGCGATTGGTACAGGCAGTGAGGAGCTACGGCAGTTACAGTGACACACAGACACACATTCATTCATTCATTCATTCATTCATTCAGACATTGGCTTAATTATAGTATGATAGTCTAGTGGGTCTAAGTGGTTAAACTGAAGAGATAATGATCAATTCCAAATATTATCAACGCCCAAGTCCAGAGGGTCCAAGTCCACCCTAGGGTGCCACGACACCCACTTTAAGAAACTCTGAAGTAGAGGCTTGCGAGCACCTACAGTAAGTTTCTAGATTTGTATGCCACCACTCAATCGAACAAATTATGATTTACTGTCATTTACCTTCAGTGCAGATGTCTTCTCTTTTCCACTCTTCCCCCATACAGTGGGATAATAATTGGTCACATCTAATAGCCTAATTATTGCCCTTTGAGTCCAACCACCTTCTCCTCCTACACACATATACTGTAGCTTCCTCCAGGCGTAATGTAATTACTGTGCCGTTCCATTTTGCAACCTGTACAGTCACCTTTTCAAAACATTTCCATTTTAAATCGTTTCCATAACTTGTGGTGGCATACCGATTTTAAGTTCCATTCCTCTGTGGAGGTAATTCAGGTGAACTTCAAAGGAATCCAGGCCAAGGCACACAACACCGATATTGTTGTCTACTAGTACTGTATAAATCAGAAATCGTACCTAATCCTGCTGTTGCTCTACCTTTAGGATTCAGTGAAATAATCTTTAGTTATTATGTTATGTTATGTTATTATGACAATTCTTGCCCAAATGCAACGGAATGCATCTATTCTCCTACGGAAGCTACAGTATAATGGGACGTTTGCATATCATGCATGCAAAATTTGACTTTGGGGTATCCATCCACTGCGTGCAATTTCAAAGTGTCAATTTGTATGCAGATTGAAGAGACCTGTTGATAAATAGGCTTTTGAGACCAGAATGTCTAGGTCTAATCAAACAAGCCCTATCATCCGCTCCCTCGCGTACATCAACTTACATAGCATGCTAAAGCAGAAATAATTACCAGGTTCTACACTTGAAAATGTAAAGCATGTCCTCCTGAGCTGTTTTTGTTAAGAAAATAAGGAATCTCAATGCCAACTATACAGTATAATAATGACCTATGATAGGTCACCCAGTGAACGTGGTCTAGCTGGCAACCATGATGAAACCACAGCAATGCCCTGCTTTGAGCAGATGATCAATGGGAGGAATGTATGAGCATGTCAGAGAAGGACTGCACAACATGCCAAAGCAGGCCACACGCTCCCAGGAGACCTCGCTCAACCCTCTGTGATTTTGGAGAGGCAGAAGAGGTTAACACGCTCCGTCGCACATAAGGAGACAACTTGTCGTGCCATTTGTCAAAATCATGCTGTTGTTTCCTGTATACGCTCAATGCGTCCTCGCCAGGAATCCCTCAATAATATGGATGCTGTATTACCTATACACCGTATGAAAAACCTGTGTTGTCATTTAATTTAAATTCTTTGAAAAATAATACTGTATATCATCATTTATACTGCTTCCAATAACACGAATATAGCGTGTTGGGATAATGTGGTTTTGTGTCCCATATTTGCCAGTCTGGATTTTGCCCCAGATCTATAAAGAAAGCAGCCTGCTATGTAGTATTTGTTGTTCCACATTATGTTCAAATGATACAGAGCGTATCTGCAGTGAGACTGATAAGCTCATGCCGTACCCTTTCAGTGAAATCCAAACATTACAGCAGTGGGAGTTGTCCTACGCTATTCATTACTAATCTGCAAAACACCAAACAGTGTAATTAAACGGCAAACTTTTCCAAATAATAAGTCTGGAAATTATGTTCGAGTAAACAAATGAACTAATGAGCCTCATAGTACCGCGGAGACACCCGTAACGGCGTCACCAGGCGAGGCTAGCCAAACTAATTAGCGCTAGTCTTCAAAGTAGGACAATAAAGCTGAGGCATGGTCCGGTAACACACTGTATGCATTAGCTAGGGTTTAGCCAGTGGTGTAAAGTAACCAAGTAGGCCTACATTTACTCAAGTACTGTACTTAAGTACAATTTTGAGGTATTTGTACTTTACTTGAGTATTTCCAATTTCCAATATTTTTGAGTGGTGCAACCACTCCAACGAACAGCAATGTCCGATTGTCCGTGTTCAACTAGCAATGTCCGTGTTCAACTATGTGTGTTTGTGTGTGATTTTGTACACATTTTGAACTTGTGAAATGGGACATTCTGCAATATGGGTACTTTTACTTTTAGTACTTTAAGTACATTTTGATGCAATGCAGATACTTTTATACTTTTACTTGAGTACATTTTGAATATGGGACTTCTACTTGTAACGGTATACATCTGCACTGCAGTATTTGTACTTTTACTTAAGTAAAACATTTGAGTACTTTTTCCACCACTGGCATTATGAAATAATAATTATGGCGGTGAGCTCATGCATGGGGGTGAGGGGACAATTATGGGTGGGGGTGGGGGGGGATTATGACAAAGCTATTCATATCCTAAGGACCTAAGTAACCGTCTGGCTGACACGATGTGGCTTGGCCTCAGGGGAGGTATAGCAACATGAGGGACCGCGGAAGCTAACAAGGGGAGAAGGAAGGTGGGGTGGAGGGCACAAGTGCAGATAAACAACCATCTAACAATCTCTGCACACAAACGGCATCGTGAGCACACAGTGTGAATCTATAATTAAAACACAAACACAGAAAGACAAAATTCTATACTTTGTGGTGGCATTCAGTGGATTAAGGCTTTTGGCTATACGTGCACTTACTGTAGCCGGTTAAACACTTAAAAACACAGCAGAGACATGAAAGACAATGTATTGCCCACAATGTCATAGTTCACGCCAAAGCACATCATCACAGACTAAAGGCCCAAAACAAGATATAAAACGTGTGGTATAGTAGATAATGATAATGCTGTGGGACACCCTAGAGGCATAGTTAAGACAAGAGCTCCAGCATGTTATTTCACTGCACATCACTCCCTCGGTGCAAAGGTTTTTGTTTCCCATTATCACAACAGCGACAAAATCCCATCAACACATTGTGCGCTCGTGTTTCTCATGAATGTATAAACATGAAAACCTGTTGTCCTTTCGATTGGTGTAACTGGTTGTCAAAGACGTGCTAATGAGGTTTATTTAACCATGTACGGCCAACTTAAACCCGAGTAGGCTACACCTGAAATCAAAGTCTCGGGTTCTGCATGATCAATAATGGTTCAATCATCTGTCTCTCTAAGGTTCTAGATCAGGGGTTCTCAACGTTTTTGGCTGGGGACCCTATAGTGTCCCTATTCTGTGGAGAGCATGTTCCAATTCATACAATCTCATTTATAGATCTCATAGATCTATATTCTATAAGCTTATGGATCTGCTACTTTAAAGAAGATATTTTGTGTGTAGAACCAGAACAAAAAGAACATGTTCCTGCCTTTACAGTAATGTTGCAAGCTGAAACAATGTTCTATGTGGTATAAAGTTCAAGTTCAAGAGGGGACAGAGGGAGGTTGGTAGAGCGGAGAGGGAGAAGAGGAGGGATGGAGAGGTGGAGAGGGAGCCTATTTTACCCGATTTATACTTAGTCATGCGCCGGTGTTGCACATCGGAAATGGCAGTCTTCCAAGCGCACACCGCGTCACACTGCAATGTGCTGTGAGCTTAAAGATCAGAGCTATGCTTAATTTCGCTGCGCTTGGTGATGCGCAACCAAGTATAAATCAGGCATTAGTCCGTGCCACTGGAAAAATGATGCTGATGTCTGAAATGTTCTGCCTCCACATGGACATGGTGCACTGCACAAGGTGCATGCAATGTATTCAGCATCCACTCTCTCAACTCCTTCTCCCCTATAGCACACCTCAACAGTTTTGAAATCAGCTCAGAGGTTTTACTGTATTACAGTAGACTATGCATGTGTGAAATGGGGGTAAAATCCCTTAGTGGTGTTCCAGGAACTGTTCCAAAGCAGTAGTACTCAACCTGATTTTGTGCGGGTCCCTAGTTGACAGTGAAGTGACAATTTAAGGACTTTTAAGAACTTTATTGATACATAAAAGAACAAGATAAGAAAAAGACCATTACTGCATCAAAGGTAATCATCAAACTATACTATAACTAGAAAAAGTGCCCTTCTGGGCACAGGTCTCCACCAGGAGGATAGGAGTGTGTGAGATGTGTACCGATTTGCGTGAGATTTGGATGAAATCTGTGCGACTAACATAAGCAATGTGTTTAGCAGAAATCGGCCTCATGGTGGCGCTATAACCGGCAGATGTGGAGGGATGCAGGGACAATGTTTTTCCATGGCCTCTAGGGAGTGCGCATACATAAGTTGTATACAGATTGATGAAGTTATAGCTAAAAACAGGAATTGGCCTGTTATAGCACCACCATGAGGCTGATTTGGAAAATAATGAGTGGCATGTCGTCCTTGGCCTAGTGGAAACGTGCGTGTATAATGTCACGGAAATTGCACACTGTGTTTGTGATTTGTGGCATTTTGTTCGAAACGGACCAATCATGTGAGCTTTGGAAGCCAATATTAGCCAATCAGGATGGAAGATGGGAAATTGTGCAGATCTTTGTTGATCACATGACTATGGAGATAGTGTATACCGAATTGTGTGATGTATGGATAAAATGTGTACGAGTAATCTACAGAAATGTGTTTTGCCTAAATCGGCCTCATGGTGGCGCTATAACAGGCCGTTGAGGAATATTTGGGGCAGAGGTTCGTCGTTGGCATCCATGGAGTGTGTGTGCAAAGTTTGGCATGGATCGGGCCAACGGTACCGGAGATTAGCTGATAACGGACGGACGGAAGGACGGAAGGAAGGAAGGAAGGAAGGAAGGACACACACACGGACGGAGTGCAAAACATACTCTCTCCCCATGCCTTCGGCCTGGTGGAGACAATTACTGGTCAAACATTGGCCAAATTGTCAAGCAATAAGAAAGAGGCAAACATTGTGAAAATAGGCGATCTACAAGCTCACAACGCCTAGCTTGTATGCTGTTTTCACACTATCTGTGAAACCGGGGCAAACGAAATGTAATGCCTCAACTCCTACAATTCCAAGTGCTTGTGGGTGGGTTGGTGTGTGGGGTTAAAATATAATTTTTTGGGGGGTCCGGTCAAGCCTTGAAAGGGTTAAGAACCACTGTTGATGTGTCAACTGACCCAGCTATTTCACATTCATTCCAACAGATGGGATGAGCTGGTTGAAATCACCATGAATCATTTCTGACTGGTTATTTGAATCTACTTTTGTTCATATATTGGGTCTGATTTTGATTAGGTTAATTATTACTTAGCCTCGGAAACCATTACTAGTAGGCTATATATAATTTTTTTGTACTTGATTGGGTTTTGGACTATAGAAAAGCCTCCTGTGGAAATAATTACCTTGTTGAAGAAAACAGTATCCTCAGGAATGAAAGTAATCTCATATTCCCATGGTAGCCATTGTAAGTGAATGTGTTTATTACTACAGCAACCAGGCCTTTCTTATACAGTGAAACCATATTGGTATTCCTTCAAAACAAAATCCAAGACCATTTGTGGTGGTGCCCAAAAGCTGAAAGGAGAGCCAGAATTGAGTTTAGAAAATAATTTCTCATGGGCAGGAAGTCAAAAGTGCAGAATTAGTTTAGCAAGCTTAAAAAAATAATAATAATAACTTCAGCAACACATCTATACAGAACACTTTAATACACAGTGCTTGGTTTCAGATTTGATGGTTTGTGTGCATGTGTGTGTGCACGGGGGAGGGTTGTGGGGGGTGACTAGGTTGATCAGATATTCACTATGCTGTTAAGATAGTTTTTATTCTTTTTTATTCAAGTGAGTGGAAGCAGCAGCTGAATGAAAAGGTTATTGAAATAGTCATCAAATATAGATTATCACCCAGGCATTCGTTGTCCAAGGTTATATCCAATGGAGGGCCGGCAGCCTGCCTGAGGTCGGCTACCGCGGGCAGAGATGAATGCCGGGTGGTGATTTGTTATTATCACATATCTGTAGCCGTAAGTTTATTCACTAAGATGATGATAAACACTTTCTGTAATTAAATCATGAACATTACAGTCAACGAGTACTGATCCAGTGCTATATTACATCCATTTATGAAGCTTTTCAGGGAAAATAATTGCTCAAACATAAAAATAAATAAATAAATAAAACCGTATGTAGCTACTAGTTTCCGAGATATTGATTTCAGAGTCCAAAGTGTGGGATGGACTGACGGAAGGACCAACCGAATGTCATCGTCGCCATCCTTACAGCCCTGCCAGGAGTGGGGCTAAAAACAGCCTACTGGTAGCCTATAGTTCATGTTTTAAAAACAGCCTACTGGTAGCCTATAGTTCATGGTTTTGGTTCTAGTGCAATCCAGTAGAAAAGGTATTCCTGCTTCGTCAACAACCTGTCGGATATAGGCTGGCTGTAATGAGCTTGGCTTTCTGGAAATGGTATTTCACAAATGTATATTTATTTTATTTGTTAAGAGACCTTCACAAGAGAAATGAAGGCTAATAGCCACAGGGGCTCGGGAGCTGTCGTTTGATATCTCTTGTGGATCGGAATGATTGCACAGGCTTTCCAGGCCCGTAAGATACTTTTAAGGCTGGAACAGCTGTGGGAAAACATTTTGTTCAGCGCAGTGTATCAATGTATGTCCATATAGGCTTAGTGGCATGTGTTCTCATTAGACCCCTGGGTCCAAATTTAGGTCATTCGTAAGAGTATTACAGGAAGTGCCACTCTGGATTATGATGGAGGATTGGGGGGGCGTCTGTCTCGCAAATTTGTTTTAGGCTGATGTCATTTGGGGTAGAGTCCGCTGACAATAACCCCAGCTGCCACCTTCTGGGTGAGGTGGTTCCCTGAACTTGCAATTGTTTCAAGTTGTTCTTCTTAAGCCTGAGTTATATTTCTCGTCCCTCTTATGCAAGAACTTCTGGGAAAACAGATTTATACTTATGCCAAGATTTCCAGATCTACAAGCTCACAACGAATCGTACAACGCGGTGTGAGCTTGTAGGCCTACATCTGCTATTTTCCGGTTGCAACACAGGTATGCAACTAAGTATAAATCAGGCTTTAATGTTTATTTTACTTTTCAATACCATCTCTTTAAATCCGAGTCCTAGGGAAAATGCCTGCAGCTGTTACGCAACAGGAGGAAGAAAATGTAACTCTAGGCTTCCCATGAGGAAATTATACGAAATATCATTATTGCATTAGGTGCAATATTTCTCACTTTCACACACACACACAAACACATTTAAATCATTTTAATATATCCATATAAGTGCATTGCGAAACAATGAATAAAGATGTCCATTACACTTACCGTACACTACTAGTACACGTATGCAAGATTTGATTTCACACAGTGTGAAATTGAAAACATTGTGTATGTCTCAAATTATTGCAGTTGCCAATAAGGTTATTTAACAGATGCCTTTGTTGCAGCCCTTGTCACGTACCTCCAATCAATAAAATAATGTGAAAAAATATTATTTTTAAATCAAAAGACATTTACAGCTCTTACTTATTGATTGTAGAGGACCAATACATTTAATCAAAAGCAGAATGCCCCATATACTACCATGCTTAGTTTGTACCCATTCTGCAGCTAAACACTCGGGCTTATTGGCAAATCCTTCAAATGTTGGCACTCACATCATCAGCTGTATTATTGATTTGATTCTTTAAAGTTGGAGCGTGCGTGCAGCACTGATGGACAAATGCACACTGCAGTGTTTACTCAAATATACCCCATTTTCAGACAAGTACAAATTACCTGAAATAAATCAATATGAATACAGGGAGATTTCATTAACTGAAGAGCCCCTGTGACATTCTTAATCACTTAAGCCCTATATACATTGTATGACGAATAGCGAAAATAACCGATATCGCCTATAATGGCATGCCCAAAATAGGTACGCTAGAATGACATTGGTAAGAGGAAAGATATAGGCAAAACGAACTGAGCGCAATGCAACGTGAAGACTTGTATATACATTAATATGAATTATAATAGGCTTTAGGGAGGGGTGGGGCAGAACAAACATCCTGTCTGCAACCTATTGCCATGTTTCCAGTGTCCCCTAAGTCTTTGCGTTTTGTGTGTGTGCATAACATCCTCTTGCTGTTGCTGCTGTGACCAGTGTTTCCAGATTTTGCAAGTGGCCAGGTCTATGAAAACAAGCACAAATTAAAATTGCAGATCTATATGCTCACAGCGACAAGTTGTGAGGTTGTACATTGTACTGTACTATTATTTTCAAAAATATTGAGAATAAATTGAAATATTTCGAATATGTTTTAGATATTTTAATGACACAAATCTTGTATGGGGGTCCCTGGCACAAAATATTTTCAGATGGATGTCCGTGGACAATTACATATTAATATGGGGTTCCTTGACGTGAAGAAATGTGGGAACCACTGGTTTAAACAACATTAGGAAGCAAGCCCAGATCTACACTTTAGAAACAAGCCCAAAAAAACACAACCAGCAACTACCAATATTTTCAAGTGACTTTAAAGAAACACAAGCCAAAGGTCGCTTATAATAAGCAGACAACACTGGCTGAAGGAAGTGAAGGACACACACAAGGAGCCCCAGTACATTCCCGCCCAAACAGGTGGATAGGGTCTGGCTTTGTGCATAACTGTAGTCCTGGGTCACAGTCAAGCAGTTATGTACATAGTAGCCTATTACATCAGGGACACTACAGTGGGGCTGCAACTATCGATCATTTTTTTCGATTGATTACATTATTGAGAAGCATGTTTTTATATATCAATACCTCGATTAACCACTTAATCGATATTTCATTGCACAACATTATTGTTGAGTTTAATGTTTTCATGCCCAAAATAAGGCTGGTTTATTAATCAATCATTTAATAGTTATCAATGTTGTCTTAAGTTTGATTAACCTCGACGCGACCCATCTACGAATTAGTGGTTGGACATGGATGGATGGATGGATGGATGGATGGATGGATGGATGGAAGGATGGATGGATGGATGGATTGATTAACCGCTCACAGTATCATCATGAGGTCCATGCATGGGTCAAATTGAACATAGCACTGATGCCCCGTGTTGGGATTTGCTTTGATGTGGATGATGTGGGTGGTTTCACATGGGAAGAGTTGAAGCAAATCCTCTCTTCTAATTCCCAGAGCCATTTACCATACAATTTACAGAGCTTTAGTACATGAATAGATAACGGCCTGAAAACAAGAAAGAAAAGCATTTTATCTTAAAATGATATACCGTACATCCTATTTATGTTTATTCTCTTATCATTTTGTCTTTGACCTACTGTACCACTGGCACTGCCATTGTGCCTGGCTGCAACTGATCTGAGAACGCAAGACTGCAGCTGTAGCTAACACATAATCACTTGAAAAAGGCTATATCGCAAATTTGCAATCATCAAAATACTTTTTACTATATCATACGTCTTCCTTGGATTCTAGGAAATAATTTCAGCACATTTTGAATCAGAATGGAAGTAATGAGTCCGCCAAAAATGTGGAATCTATCCTGGAAATAATAGGCAAACATTCAGCAAATATTGGTGAAAATGTATCAAAAACAGTAGATCTACAAGCTCATAATGCTTTCGCTTTGTGGACGTGAATCGGCTATTTTCGCAGAGGACATTTTTTGCAGAGTATAGACCCCTGGGCGAAGTATATTATATATAGCAAGAAGAATATTCACTACTGTAAACTGTATTGTACTGTATGAACATGCAAAGTTTCACCACAGAGATAGATATGTTTTTTATTTGAACGCCAAACATAGCCACATTTTCAGGAGAATTGCATATTGTCTATTATGGAGGCGGAATAGTATAATGGTTAGAATAGACTCTAACCGTTAAGAGTGCCAATACTGGATAAAAACAACATAGTTGAAAAACATTGGATAAAAACAATAGCAGTGCACATGTATTCAGGTGGACAATCTGGCCATTTAATTGATCCACAGGTGATTGCCATAACATATGGCTCTTAAAACCAACAAAGCCCAAAGATAATTTCATTGAAAGATAACTGAGCCAGAGGTACTCAATGGACATGAATTTGGCTGACTAACATAAATATTTGTAAGACTAAGAAGCCAAATACACATGAATATTGTATTTAGTTCATATAAATATATAAAAACTCTTGAGACAGAAAGGAAAAACAGAAAAGACTTCAATGAGGAACATCATACATGTGGGCCAATGCGGAACAGCACTTGTGAAATGTTGAGAAGTCCCTTCACCATCTTAATTATGAGATACAAGCACATCCTGTCTCAAAAGGATAGACTTTATAAGGACTTCATTAGCATAGAAGATATCCTCCTTTTTTAATGAGAGCCAGCTTCACTCATATCCGTAGGTATTCTAGTGTTACACCACATCATGATGAAACTGGAAAGTGTTTCTTTGACCAACATGAACCCCACAGCACCCCTGGCTCTTGCCAGGGGGAGGGGACTGTTGCTTGGCTTGTCAGATTTCAGCCCTGCCAAGCTCTCGACAGACCAAAGGTATGGACTGTTCACAAACAGAATTTTTAAATCTGGCCAGCATCAAAGGCATGAATAGGAAATGACAATCAACTGGGAGAGAATGTCAATGATGGGCTACATGAATGGCATTAGACGATATAGGTAACGCATGGATGAAGTTGGATCTTTCAGTTTGAGAGATAATTAGTATACTGCAAAAAAAGAGAGTAAAGAACAAAACCTTTGCTACCCGCTTCACTCCACTGGGTTTTCTTGAACGAAATAAAGCAACATTTAGAATTACATGTTGTTTTCATGATAAATAATAAATGATAAAGTGTTACAGTACATGTTATTCCAAATAACTGATGAATGTCTAAGAAATCGGGTACCATGTTTGTTTAGTTACTTCAAAACTGTACTTCAGTATATTCTATTAATATCCGGATTGCTTCAAGTAGACTACGTTAGAATACCCATGACATTTTAACCACATGAACCCCTATTCTGGGCATAAGCGAATGTTCATAAAAAATGAATGAGTGGTGGAACTATACTTTTATTGTTATAGTTACTGCATGTGTGTTATAGTTACATAGTGACTGTGTGTTATACAATACTGTGTTATAGTGTGTTGGTGTGGATACGTCCCATTTGCATCCTAGCGATGTTTTTTAGTTCTTAGTTCTTCTATTTATAGTGACTCATAGGAATAGATTATGTGACAACCGGGAATAGTCTGGTGTCCACCCGAGAGATGGTTGGCAGCCGGAATTTAGACGGCACCCTGGTAAGCAGTTTGGGTTAGTGCCCCAGCCTGTGTTCGCCGTGAGGAGGACGCCCAAAAAAACCACGTGAGGCCTTTAGGAGGGCCATTCAAGCCGCAAGTGGAGTCTGCGGCACCACCGTTACCTTGCCAGTGGAGCCTGCGGAATCCACCATTCCCAAATTAAGTGTCTGGTGCTGGGAATCTGGTGCAACGCACAGGTCCTGGGTGCACCTGGTGAGAGCAGGTGAGACGTAGGATGTGCGAGATGCCAGGAGTCAACCCACAGTGCCTAATCCCTCCACGCTCCGGATGGCCCGCCCGTTACCCGCCGGATGGCCCGTCCAGTACCAGCAGAGTAGTTCTGGAGCAGCGGATTGTGTGTCCCTGGTTTTTCCCTAATGGAACTGATCGAGGGGAGCTACTGGGACGTAAGTCAGGACTTGATCACCCCGGCTGGGTCACCCGAGTGAGGGGTATGATGTTGGAAGACCCGAAACCCAGATGACCTTGGGATACATCACTGAGGATAAGTCCCATTTGCATCCTAGCGATGTTTTTTAGTTCTGGTGCCTTGGAGTGCCTTGGAGCCAAGCACATGATGTTGACTTAAAGGGACACCAGATCTTATTTTAATTATGTTTGGGAGACAAACACTTTCCTGCAGGGGTTTTTATGTGGGTAATATGTGTTTTTAGATATTTTAGTATTTCAAAGTGCCTATGATGTCATGGGCACCTCCTTGTGGATAGGGGGAGGGCTGTACGTCTTACTGAGACAACATGTAAGTCCAGGAAGTATAAAGTGAGCCAACTGCAGGGTCAATCTGTCCTACTCAGAGGTCAAAGGTCCTACTCAGACAGGGGTTAAAAATAGGTCATACTCGGACATAGGGACAGATAAAAATACAGACCTACACACACACACACACACACACACACACACACACACACACACACACCTGTTCATAGGAGACAGTGTGCCACCGCTCAAAAATAGCCAATCTACAACTTGCATGTCACATTCCAACACATTGTGAACTTCTAGTTAATTTTGCCAAATACAGAGTGGAAAAACGGGCGGGACAACAGACTCTGGTCAAAGGAAATAGGGTTTAAGGAGAAACAGAAGGTATACAACATGGACTCTTTTTCATTTTTCCATATTTATGCTTAAAATAATTAATTCATGCATAAAAAGGCAATGTGACAAACAGAATTTCAAGAGACATACAAAACAGAACTGCAATTGAAAATGAAATCAATATACATTTTATAATATGGTTAATGTGCTTTTTTATGTTATACCGACATAAATAACTGTATAGGCACAAGCCAAAAATCAACCACATCAGAAGCACTCAAACAATAGAAAATAAAAGTGATTTTTAACTAGTTTTCTATAAACTAGTTTTCTAATAACATTGTTTTTACTTCTGTTCTGTAAAGCGACTTTACCTAGAAAAGCGCTATATAAATCGTTATATTTATTATTTTTATTATTATTATGGGCAGCCCTACACATAACTGGTACGCCAGTTTGCATGCGTCGTCAAAATGGCACAGGAAGTCCGTTTCAGTTGTAAACAACCATGACTTTTGAAACTGAAAGGGAAAGTTACGGTCTGCTGTCAAAGTTCTAGTCGCTAAACCACGCGACCATATTTACAATATGAGGGGAGGGGAAAAAGGGGGTGGGTGTGGGGGGGGACCTGCAGCAGTAGGTGAGTAATACATTTTATCTGTGTTGGACGTTTGTCGTGGTTTCTGTGGTTAAGCTGCTAACAAACGTCCTCCTGCTGCTTAACAACTACAAATAGTCAAATACACTGCCTGTGACTCTGTGTAGCTTAGCATCTTTGTATCTTTTGCATCTGCCTGCGTGGACAGCATAACATTGTGGCAGAGTAGAAACGTCCGTATCCGTATTAAAAAAAAACAGTTTCAATGTGTATCTCAATCCGTAACAGGCCTGCTACGGATACCTTTGAGGTACGCATCAAAAATTAAACTCTTGTTGAAATGAGTGAAGTAAAATATTTAGGACTTATCTTGGATAAAAACCTAAAATGTTACAGGTAAAGCATATATGCAAGAAGGTTAAACCAAATTTAAATAGTTTTCCTCATATTAGAAGGGACTTCTGTGCTAAAACTGCACAGCTGTAAATGCATGATTTTCTCACACCTATCATACAGCATTACAACATGGTCACAATCCTCTCAAACTGTCTTAAAAACAATAACATCAATATACAAACAGGTTATAAAAATCATGGATCAAAAACCGATGAGATGGCATCTTTGCGGGATTTAAAAAAAACACAACCTTTTTACGTTTTTTTTTCTACTATCAAATTGTTTTTTAAATGTTTACATGGTCATGTTTCACCTTTGTTCTCTGGGCTGTTTGACAGACTCCGAGCTCTGGTAGAGATACTACACGAGCCTCAACAAGTGGTAACTGTATTGTTCCCAGGTGTAACAACTCATTCAGACAGTCTGCCTTCTCAGTAAAGGGGGCAATAAACCTTCGGAACTCCTTGCCTCGGTACTAAAACACGAGACGGATGGTAACGTGTTCTACAGAGGACTCAAACTATGGTTGAAATCAAATCAACTGTGCTCACATTTATAGTTTCTGACTTATTGAGTTATCCGAGTGATTATGTTTACTTTGTTTTGTAGGTTACTGCATGTAATTGGTACTGTACTTTTGTTGTTATTAGTATATATTCCTTTTCTGTACTTGATTGGTTTCTTTTTAAACTAAAGTTTAAAAAGTAAGCAATGCATCTACTAATTTGTACAATTGTGCAATGAGCAATGTGATTGTGATGTCTATATCAAATAAAATAAAAATAAAAAAGGGAGGTGACCTGTTGCCATTCAATTCAATACCCTTTTTGCAGGATCCATTACTAATAGCTTCTTCCAACAGGCCAGATACTATACCTCCTAAACAAATCAAATTAAGTGCTCGGTGCATGCACTATTCAGAGGGCTTAGGGCAGGCAGACCGCCCCAAGAGATGCTCCATGACTTATGAAGTTGATGAAAAAGAGTTACTTGGGTGGACTTGGTATGAAAACATGTTAATAGTTTACATAGTACTTGAAAAATAACTTCAGCACCTCAGTCAAATGCAATTTCCAATTACTATTAATGAACAACACACAAGAAAACGGCTCCATTCTCCATAGGGGTTTCAGGTTTATTTCAGGCCATCAAATTACCAAATTAAGTTGGTAGATTTTAGCAGACCGGTTTGATTGATTTATTCTGTGGTTATGTAGGCCTACAGCTAAACATAATTTTCTGTTTACATTTTGAGCCATGCAATCAGAGGCTTAAATTATATTAAATTATATGAGCCAAAGAAGTAGCATCCTATCCTCTTTCGTCACTGCTACTGTAACCCAAATCAGAAAAAAATAAAATAAATGCCTGCTACTCTCAAGCCTCACTTGATTCGATGTTCTAGAAACATTCATTTGTTGTTGACATGGTGCTGTCTTGCAGAAAGGCAACACTCCCATCATGTCACTCTCCACATGATACAGTCCCAATCAGAAAAGCATTAGGCATTCTATCTGTACCTCAATTCCTGTGGATCACAAATACCTCCCCCCCCACCTGTTAACACCATCTCTTCAATATCCAATCTCAGTAAAAAATCACACCTGTGTGAACTGAGTGGTGCAATTCCGTGTGGGGGTCCCTGGGGGTCCCCAGAACTTCCCCGCAGGAACACGCCCAGGGTGCCGGCCCGGTTCCGGCGAGCCGCCCGCGTCCGAAATGGTCTAGAAATGACAGAGTTACATGTGTGGGGGAATTAGCAGTGTGTGTCTCTCTCTCTCTCTCTCTCTCTCTCTCTCTCTCTCTCCCTTCCCTCTCTCTCTCTCTCTCTCTCTCTCTCTCTCCCTTCTCTCTCTCTCTCTCTCTCTCTCTCTCTCTGTCCCCCCCCCCCCTCTCTCTCTCTCTCTCCCCATCTCTCATGCACGCTTCACATTGTAATTAGCAGGCAACAGTGCAACACTATCTCTCTCTCTGTTTCTAGCACAACATAGTGCCACTTTTGCCCCTACTGGTACTCTAAACATAGGGACATACTGTACATAGGGACGGGCGGACGGACATAGGGATGGACATAGGGGCGGACATAGGGACATTGCTGTTCCTTGGAGTGGCTGCACCACTCAAAAAAATACAAAAAATAAAAAGACCATGCATTTGGCCTACATTACATTGACTGTAAATCACAGATGTTAAATCGTAATCAGAAACCCTTCTGCACACACTTTAAGGTGCAACAAGCCATGGACTTTAATATGTGGTATACAGCCATATACATAACCCCCACCTCACCCGCCTCGCCTAGCCCCCCTCCTTTTCTTGGGGCATAGTGGCATAGTGAAAGGAGCTAACAAATTAGAGCACGGTTAAAGCTGGAATATTGCTTAGTTAGAACTTAGAATAGTGGTGTTGCCACAATAATGTTCTGTCAATTATGTGTAACTTCAAGCTTTATTTGTACAAAAATGTTCTGTTAAACCTTCCAGAAAATATGGCAGCCAAGTCTATGGACTTTTAATGATGTAAAAGAACCCCCCCCCATGTGATGTCATGTGGCAGCCAAGTTTAGAGTACTTTAAACCAGTAAGACGCCTGAGGGCGAGAAGCGACCTCGCGCTAAAGGGCGAGGTCGCTTCTTGCCCTCAGGCGAGAAACAGCAGAGCTTCTTAACAATCTCCCTGCGGATAATTGATTACCGTGATATATGGTTCACTGCAGGGATTTACACTAACCTTTGAAGAAAATCCACCTTAAATTGTCCGGTTTGAGATTTCCGGTTACATCATCTCAAAGCGTCATCCTCGTCACGATGTCCGAGTGAAACCACATGTCTTAAAAGTTATCAAAAAACCGCGAATTGGCCCGGACGGTTAGCTCAACCGTCTGGGCACCTAGGCTGCCAAGCCAGCCAGACGGCATGCCACGGGTTCGACTCCCGAGCCCAACAGCCTTTGCCGCGTGTCACTCCCCATCTTTCTCCCCCTTTCCTGTACCCTATCAATAAAGGCAAAAAACGCAAACAAAAAAAAACGGCGAATTAATCATATGAAACTAGAAAAAGTGCCCCTCGGGGCACAGGTCTCAGGCCAGGCCAGGTCAGGTTGTGGCCTCCTGGTGGCACTATAATAGGCCAATGTGAAAAGGGTGTGATATATTCCTCAGCCTAGTAGGAAAGTCCGTGAACGATTTCTTGTAAATTGCACGCTGCGTTCATGATTTGAGGCTTTTTGTTCAAAACGGGCCAATCCTGTAAACTTTGAAAGCTAATGTTAGCCAATTAGGATGGAATCTGAACTATCGGACAAATCCGTCATGAACACATGACTATAGAGATACTGTGTAACGATTTGAATCTGGAGGAGTAATGTGTTTTACAAAAGTCGGCCTCCTGATGGCGCTATAACAGGCCGTTCTGGAAAATTTGGGGCAGAGGTTCATCGTTGGCATCCAGGGAGTGTGTGTGCCAAATTTGGCATCGACCGGGTTAAGAGTGCCGGAGATCAGCTGGTAACAGACGGACGGACGCACACACACACGCACACACGGACGGAGTGCAAAACATACTCTCTCCCCATGCCTTCGGCCTGGTGGAGACAACAAAAGACGGGTTTAGCATGTTTAGCAGGGAAAGACAATGGGAAAGAGGTTGGGTTTAGCGGGTTGCACAAGTCAAGTGTTAATATGGCACAGTTGAGAAGCAGGAGTTAAACTATTAATCTGGTGTCAGTGAGGTCAGATGTAGAGTTGCTGGGCGGCTCCATATATGCACCTATGTCAAACCATGTATGGCTATCCAGGGTTTGATGAGGTCAGTGTCGTGATCTTCACATATGGAGATCCAGGTGATGATGGTCAGCTCCACATATGGAGATCCATGTGTTGTACCAACTTGGTTCATTTGCAAGTGTGACTCGCGTCGCGGCAACCACAGTGGTTATCATAAGACTGGCACAATATGGCCATATTGACATTCCTATATATGGGCTTAATATTGATGACATCAGGGATCTCCATGGTCATATTTATTTTCTTTTTTCTTTTTTTTAATTGACGTTTTCAGGCCTGAAAAACAGAACTTCTTAATATGGCAGTTGAGAAGCACGAGTTAAACTATTAATCTGGTGTCAGTGAGGTAATTGACACTGGGTGAAAAAATGGGTTGCAAAATCGTGGGATAAAATTTTAAAGAAAGTCTGAGTCGCGTCGCGGCAACCACAGTGGTTATCATGAGACTGTCACAATATGGTCATATATTGACATTCCCATATATGGGCTTAACTCTTTTATTGCGGCTAGCTGTTAGCATAAATGAAGTTAACCTGTGCCACCATCAGCGTTCACTTTAGGAGAAGGAGTTTCCATCCTCCGCCAGCCCCATACACACACACTCAATACACACACTTTGCTATCATTAGCCTTAGCGATTTAGCGCACACCATTTACCAGAGTTAGTTTAATATCGCAACTCTTCTGGGTAGGGGTAGGCTACTGTACAGTTTTCCAATCAGATTACAGTTGGCTGCTTGTGGCGGGCATTTCAGTTTTTCTGTGACTTTGGGTGAATCACACACAGTGCACAGCCCAGGTAGGCTACTTCCACAAGAAATATTTGGACAATGGACATTTTATGTTAAGTTTAATTTCAACATAGTAGTATAGTAGTAGTAGGCTATACAACCACAACATGAAATTGACATAGTGTGAGTTAGTTTGTAGTTCTATCCGTCGTGGCACTGGACTGGTAGCCTATATGGGCTTGTTCGGCCCTCGAACGTCAGCGAACTGGCTATAAGTGGATGAAGAGAGAAAGAAAGAGACTCCGATAAGGTAAGACATGTTTTTCTTTTCTATGCTAATGTTATTGGCATTTGAGACATAACATGGGACACAGGTGTTGCTAATGATATAGCCTAGCTAGCAGCACCCCCCTGACTGATTTGACATGAATGGAACGATAATATGTAACCTTAATAATATATTAATGGCAATTGTAACCTTAGTACCGTTGTAACTTTGTAACACTATACTTGTCAAAATGAAAAAATGAAAATGTGAGTATACCTACTAATGGACTGTGCGTTTTTTGGCACATGCAGACTGGTTAACTTAATTGTGCCTTGGCTTTTGGTTATGGCACACCAGGCTCTACCAGGTCATACTCATATTTGAACACTGTGTGGCGCTGTACGTTCTGAATTGCAGTGGTTCTCAACCTTTTCAGGCCGAGACCCCCCACTGACAAGCACTTGGAATTGAGGCATTGCATTTACTTTGACTCAGTTAGTTCCACAGATAGAAACAAATAAAGAAATAGCCAATTATATTATTTGATCATTTGGCCAATGTTTTACCTTTTTATTTTTTTATTAAAAGTCCTTAAATTGTCACTACTGTAATTTGGCAACCACAGGTTGAGAACCACTGCTGCATTGGATATGTCTATTAATCATTGGTGACTGGCAGTGGCACCATAGTGCATTGTTTTAGCAAATGTGACATTATTATACTGTCTTGTCAATTGTAAAAGAGCACCTGTTCTCGTTATCACTATAATGTCAATGGGCTACATTTATTCAATATTTTTGACACCCAGTAACATAACATCCTCAGCATTAATTTAACTCTGATGGACCCACAAGGTTCCACTAGGTCTCATTTGTGCACTCTCAGAGTTACAAATTGGTGTTTTACTAACCTTGCGTCATCCGGCTTTCCAGTTTCCACCTTGGTTTTACTGTAGGCCTACAGGTTAACTACGTATTGTACAGTCAAGCAGTATACAGTATAGGCCAAGCACATTTAGTCTTGGCATTGTTCACATGGAATATTAAGATGCTTTCTATGCAAATGCAGATCATGCAAATAGAATATTTAGGGTCCGACAAACAGTATTTATATACAGGATTTGCAGGATACATTTTAAATACTGTATCCTGTAAATGACTGTTTCCCAAACAGTGGGTCTGGGTCGGGCCAAATGTTATGGGTCACCCCTTTATTTTACTACTACTACTACTTACTACTACTTTTCTTTTAATTCCTTAAAAATACAATCCATGAATACTTTTACGAAGTGGTGAATAGCAGAAATTGGGTATAGAAATTGGCTCACTTTCAATGTAGGGTCATTTTAACATTTCTACGCTGGTTTTTGTGAGCACCCTGGCCTGCAGCCGTTTTTAAGTTGCTTGATTCAGTATTTAGATGTATGATCTAAAATTTTGTTTTGTTTTGTTGTATTTTTTGTAATCTGTGGACCCCCTTGAAAACGAGATGATTCATCTCAAGGGGTTATTCCCAATAAATAATTTAAAACATGATATGAATCAACACACACCCCCTTCCTATAGCCTAAACCCACCTAAAGCCTATAAAACCACAAACTTCAAACTACATTTTAACCATGTTTGATCCATTGGAAACACCCGTCCCTGGTTCTGGTGACTGATTTTGTCCTTCTAATGCGTGATTGAGTCACGTATTATTATTATTATTATTATTATGTTATTTTCTTAGTTTACTGTCTGACAGTTTTGTCAGCTCTATTATTATTATTATTTCTTTTTTATTTGGTTCTGTAAACCAAGAGGGTAGGCAATTATAAGCTTTTAGCTTCAGCTTACACCTTTTCGGGCCACTCAAGTGTATAATGTATTATGTATTGTTACATAATACATGTGAAAGGTTCGAAATAAACTAAACTAAACTAAACGTGTTTTTTGAATATATGAATATCAAATATTGGCATCTAAATACTGAACCAAGCAAGTGTCTGGCTACAGTAGACGTTCAAATGACCCCAAACATGTTTTAAAGTGAAATATCCCATTCAACAAATCCTGTTGAATCAGAAAAAAAACGCCAGGCGACAAAATGTAGGGTTATTCCTGTGGAAAAATGTTTGTACTCTCCATTAAAAAGACTATACTTGCCCCCCTCCTGTTTTTCCTCTACACAAAATATCTCTACATGGCCTGGGCCGTGGCTCAACGGTCCATGCAGGCACCTTGGCCGGTGGTCCGAGTCTGGCGGTGTGCCGCGGGTTCGGCTCCCGGTCCCGGCGGCCCTTGCAAAAAAAACATTTAAAATAAAAAGATATCTCTACATAAGCTCAGACCACATTGAGGTATGTTGCGAGCTTGAAGATCTGCTATCTTTGTGGTTAAATAGCATATTGGAAAGAAATTGCTCGAATATACCGGTATTATTATTATTATTATTATTATTGTTGTTGTTGTTTTTCAGAGGAGTGACTCTTACACATGAACTTTAAAAATCCAGCATTCGGGTCATTAGCTAATTGGTTGGCATAAACCCAAATGGCACACATCCTATAGAGTCAGGTGGCTTGCTAGCCAGCAAAGACAAAGAGTGGGGAAAAGGCAGCTGGGAGAGAAGGGAGCTGGGCAAGAAGTATGGTAGCAGATGGGTGCAGATGGGGACCCAGTTTTATGGAGGAAACGGGAGGTTGCATTTGGCCATTGTGTAGCACACAAGGGGAGTCTCGGCGAGGAAAACGAAAGGCACACACTAACACTGTGTGGGGGAACAGATACAGATCCACACTGCAACAGGTTAGGTAGGCACCGAGCTGCACCAGGGGCAATAGTACGCTGATGGATTAGGTTGTGGCTTCACGCAGGTGAGCACAGCATATGTGCCCCATTTTGGAAGGAGAGCTGGATGTTCAACATTGATGAACTTTTGCAGAATAATGTTTCTGAAGTACAGTACCAATACTTAAAAGTAGGCTATACAGATTGCTTTGCCCAGTAAACAATGCATTGGCTAAGAGGATTCCCATTCTCACTCACAGTGTAGTGATAGAGATTGCACAAAATCTAGCCTTCAAGAGGAAAGCTATCAATAATATCATTCACGCCTGAGCCCAAATTCATAGTGAGGTTTTGTGGCAATTCATCACTTTGCAATTATTTTCTCTGTCTGTATGTTAAGTAAAAGTAATAAATTTGGGATTGTGCTTTGCTATTTTCAAAATATTTTTTCAGTATTACTATAGACTATAAGGCACTAAAGCAGGGAAGGCAATCAGACAGTGTCTATTGAATGATTGCGTTGACATTGACAGTACTGGAGAAAGTGTTTGAGTTTATTGTTTGATCGAACACAGCCGATTTGCTCAGACACATATGACGTAAATTCTCCATTCATTGTCAATGAGATTTATGGGAATTTAATGTTTGTGTAGAACTAAAATAGCCGATTTGCTAAGACACATATGATTTAAGTTTGTGTAAGACGAAAATCTACACTAATAGCTGAATATAGAAGGGCCTAGCACATCAGGGGGGAAATCACACTTGTGTGAAGTGAGGTGCGCTCTTATCATCATACATCACATTCCGTGCTGTGCAGCCAATCAAATCGATTCGTCACTATGTGCCGTGGTACACACAAACACACAAAACTGGCCAATCAAATCATCACAAATGTGGCGCACACAAACACACAAAGCTGGGCATAGCGCCCCTCAACAATTGTCTATTGTTTATGTACGGCCAAGGCTATGAATAGACAATGACAGCAGGGATTAATGGTGGTATGGTCCTTCTAACTACATTGAATATTATTCATAATGGTATGGTATTAAATAAACTATTTGATAAATGAGATGCTGTGTTTCACAACAATGTAATGCAATATGCACACTGCACCTAATTTAACGTACTCTCCTACATTCTCTGTGTACTATGTTCTTCGTGCAATAATGTTTCCAGTAACTGTCCAGTGTAGTCTCACTTGACTTCCAATATAAACATCAACTGAACAATGACAGATCTCATGGAACGAGACTGTCTGGGAAGCGATCTGGTTGACCTAAATAAACACCTTCCAGTTTTGCTGTACTAAAAAGCACATGGCATGTCAACACTGACAGCAGTGATTGACAGAAAGGGAAACTCAACTCATGCGCCAGCCAGAACAAATAAAATGAAGCTCGTCATGGTTCATAGTATTGCATACAGTGGATCCACTGTACAGACATGTAACCACAACACAACTTATAACCAGTAGTGTAAAATAACTAAGTACATTTACTAAAGTACTGTAGTGCAATTGTTAGGTATTTTATTTTACGTTACTGGAGTACTTCCAATTTTCAATACTTTTACTTCTACTCCGCCACTACATCTCAGAGTCAAATATACTTTTACTTCACAATTATTATTTTTTACTTTAATTACTTTGTTGATTACTAAACATACAGTAACCACTTCACCCCTATATAAATGTACAAGCTTACAATGCGTTGCATCAGCTTGTACATCTGCTATTTTCAAAAGATTTTTATACATTTGAAAACTTGTGAAATGGGACATTCTGCATAATGAGTACTTTCTACTTTTTGCTGCTAATAGTACTTTTATTCAAGTACATTTTTAATTCCAGACTTTTACTTACTATACTTTATTTGTATAACACCTTTCATGACATGAAATGCAGCTCAAAGGGCTTTACAGAGCAATGGAGAAAAAAAAGAAAAGAAAAGCAAGGCATAAAATAACTTTAAGAAGATCAACTAAAAGCAAGGGTGTATTAGTAGGTATTGAGCTGTGCTTTAAAAATGTCTACCGAGGATGCCTATAGAAGCCACGTGGGTGGCTGTGGGACTCAGGAGTTTGTTCCATGCCATCGGCCCGTAGAAGCAGAAAGCTGCTTCACCGTGTTTTTTAGTTGCCATTTATTTAGGCACATCGAGCAAGCCAGCTGTGGATGACCTGAGCGGGCGGTTTGGGACATATCTAGGCAGGCAGTCATGTAGGTAGGTGCGAGACCATTGAGAGCTTTATAAACAACAAGTACAATGAAAATAAAAACAAGTTGAAGTAAAAAATGTGAGTACTTTTCCCACCACTGCTTATAGCCACCAGAAATGTTCAGAAATGCATGCAGTAAAGGTTGGTAAATAGAGAATATATAGGCCTATAATTTTTTTTAAATGAACATTAAGACAACAAAATGCAACGGTCAACAATGACACAAAATAAACACAATTACACATGATTAACATGTAATAATTAATTCATAAAATGAAATTCCAGTTTTAAAGATATACACACTTTGAATCAATTAAGGAACATATATCCACTCCAAGTCCATCTCTCCACAATACTAATGTAGCCTACCTGGCTGCAGGCTGCAGCACATCTGCAGCCCATCTGCATCGGTTTTCTGCATGGGAGTAAGATTCAATAAATGAATGAATGCAGACCATGCTAGGCAACCAGTTGACTGCAAATGAGTAACAATAAATTACATTAACAGAATATTGACTGCACTAAAAGTAACAGTTTTTTTCCTTTGTTTCTGAATTGATGGAGTCATAATGTATTGCCACAAATTGATTTCTTATCTATTTTTCAGTGATGAAGAGTTAAATGTAGTCTCATCGAAAAAAAAAAAAAAAAGGAATGTGCGTGTGCGTGTGTGTGTGCGTGTGCGTGTGTGTGTGCGTGTGTGTGTGTGTGTGTAAAATAAAGCCGCGTATAAAATATGATCAGCATCCTCATGTTTGTCCTCAGCCTCCCTCAGTATTTTGCAACAAATCTGTCTGGATAGTACCCTCCCTTTCATGCATCTCATTAAACGCAGCCCCGTTGTACTCTATAGGTGAAGTAGCCTCTCTCTCTCTCTGCCATACTGAAGCAGGTGTCCAACATGGCGATCACTGGCGACGGCTCTTTCGCAACTATCCTCGTTTTATTCATGATTCCAGCGGCTCTTCACAAAGGTACGAGTTCTCCTGAGTGTTATTTTACAGTGTAAACACTTTCTCCGGGCTTTATCCCGTTGGTACGCGAGCGGGAGCATCATGTTTTCTTTAGCGTCTCTGAGAGGAGGGCAAGCTTTCTGGTGGTCATGCCTGGAGAGTGTGTTCGTATAGGCTACTGCATGGATGCTAGATTGCTCGGAAATACTTCAGACAGTGTAAACTGTCCCTAAAGTTGGACTAATACGATTTTCCCCACCGAAGAAAGACTGAGATGACTTTGTGCTGATCTGATTGTTGGAGCGTAACATCCATCCATCCATTTAGAGATGTTTATGTCGCTCAATGCTGCGTCGTAGGAGAGAGTAGAGATCGCTCTGTCTCAGCTCTCTCTCTATGTAGCCGTCGCACCACAACTCTAATAAACATGAATTATATGTATACTTATACGTCTCTATAAACAACGTGGCCTTGATTCGGTTACAGACAGGGAAGAAATAGACGTGGAATGCTCGAAATTGTGTTCATTTCACACATTTGCCCCGCCGCGCGTTTACTTTTGTGCATGGTTTTGGACGGTGTGTTACAGCAGCCTATGTTGTTTTAATGCACAATGAAATGAATGAATGCATAGCGTCCTTCTGCCTTTATGCGACGCGTTGTTGGCTCGTAGGTCGGCTCCATTCGGCAAGCGATGCACCGCCGTACTACACATCATAAATTAGGCTTTATTATAGGGATAGGGGCCACGCTGTTCAGTTGGAATAAAGGTGTGTGTGTGTGTGTGTGTGTGACTTGGCGGGCTGCGTTGAGCACGTTCATTTATTACATAGACCACGCGAACTGGTAAAGTGTCGTTAAATGCACTTTTTTATGGTAGAAAGTCCGCTGTGTTTGTTAAGCGATGCACTGGAGATGCTACGCCGAGGTCGTTTTGCGCATCGATTAGATGAGAATAGGTTAAAGTAGAATGCTCAGAGTCGGAGCTGCTGTTGTGTCCAGTCCGTCCATTGCTTCTCGCAAGCAGATGTCTATAGGCTGATGATGGAAAATGCGTTTTGTTGCGACAACTGTCAGTCTGTCACACAATGAACGTGATGTTGTTGTAGCCTACCTAATAAGTATTATTTCAATCTGCTGTCCCCGCGGCGTGCACCAATGATTCACAGACTCCTCGAGAGACTCGTTTGTCACACGATGAGTATTATCTGTGCAATCCAGGTAATGTACCAAATGTGTACCCCATCAAATGCCCACATATACAGAATTGCCTGAATTAGTTTTCCTCCTCCTCTATGCGAGTTTAACTGACAGTGCGAGTCTCTTTCAAACTTACTGTTTTTTTCAGTGCATGGTGGTCAATGTTGGACAGCCCGCAACGCAGATTTCAGACAAAGCTTCTGGGCACACTTGCACAAAGCATATCAATTATTTACCTCCAGAGTCCAGCACACACACTGTAGGCCTACATTATGCTAAGCATTGCAGAATTTCCTCTTTTTTTGTTTAATATAAATGAAGTTGCGGCAGTGATGGTGAATATTGCAGTGTAATCAAGCTTTATAAGACGGGCTGTATTGGTTCATTTTGCCAACTATTAGTAGGTTATATTTTGGTGCAGGCTCACACCATAGGCTACCACCACTGCTGTCATCAAATCTCAGAAGTGCTCCAAATTCAATCGATTTTCTCAAAGCATTCAAAGTCCACTGAATTACATTGTCATCTCAAATGTTTCAAAAAAGGGTTAGAATGGATCCAGTGTAGCTGAAGGATAACATTTACGCGTTGAAATTAGGTAAAGCATTGAAAGCCATCTAACTCGGTACTAGTGATGCAGTATGGATTTTCTTGACCATATTGAAGGATTGGGGATTTCTTTATGATCTGGTAGGGAATTACTGGGCTGGCTGAACTTGGCTCAGGAAAATAGCAGAAAGCATGTCACAGTTGTCACACTAAAGTAGCCTAGACGGTTGAAATGCCAAGTATTCAGATGGTATCACATAGACATAATAGAACATGGAAATTAGGGTATTAAGACATGGGTATAAAGGTCTTATCATAACAAAGTGACATTTTGGATTTACATATCAATAAGGTGCATACTGCATAGTAGATGAATGGAATCAACAGATACACAATGTTAATGATACATGATGTATCATGAACATTGAAGATTGTGGGTTACTTTTAGCTTTAGCATTTTGTCTGGAATAGGAATCCAGGAATGGGGATGTATGATTAATAATACCTTTAATAAAACCCCACAGACGGCTTAACCTCAGTTGGCACTGAACTAAAATACAGAGCCCCCCCCCCCCCCCCCCCCCTCCCTGAAGATGCTGAATGGGGATGCTTGCTTGGAGTAATGGATTAAGATCTCTAATACCTAGGAATCTGTTTTCATCTGTGTTGTCTAACCTGTCTAGGCATTGTAGTCGTCACAATTTATACTGGAGATTGAAAGTGTTGTGTTTCTTTATACTAGCATCCCCTTGTTTACAATTCTCACAGTAAGAATGGTGAGAGGAACATACATATGGCAAGAAATTGAATGTTTTTATGCAATGGAAGTCAGCTTGCACACTAAAGTTATGCTGAAACACTCCCCGATACTTGAAAGTATTTCATATAACTGGAGTGGAGAATATGCATGTGATATTAATCTTAACTGCAGAGGGGAATGGGGAGTCGATGGGAGGGAAAACATCAGTGAAGTGAGTGGTGCGTAGTGCATAGTCGGTGATGTACCCAGGCTGGGAGCCTCGGGATTGGTTGATTTCTCTGAGGGAGCAAACAGCTTGGAGAGCTGTGCATAACAGTGTGCCATTCTGTGTGCAAAGTGGATTTGTTTCTTCTTCCAGTTCCTTTCATTCATGAATTCCATGAAATCTCTCTTTCCTGCGCTCTACGGTTCAACTGTTAGCCTAGTTGGGACCCATCCTTGTCGATTGCGGTACATCAGTCAAGGCATTGGGTGTGTTGTTAGATGTGTAATTCCAAGTTCACATTGTCTTTTGCTGCTCCTATGCAGGTTGTTGGTCCATAGCAGGTGTGTAAAAGTTAACTGAAAGTAATTTGCTTCAATGTTCATTGTTCACTCCCCTCACTGAGCTCAGAATGAACCAGGACCATTTACTTTGAAATAGATTTGTGTAGCCTAAATAAAATTGTAAAATATTGTTTCAACCAATATGCAAATGAAAGACACCTAAGCAGAAGCCCACGATGAGGAATGCTCCATGGATAAAGTAATGCTAATATATATTTTCTACAGGTTTAAATTTGCATGTATGAATTGCCTCCTGGCTCTTGTTCAAGACAGTAGCGGCCTCAGTGATTGAAAACCAGTGTGAAAGTGGACCTGTACATTTGTTGTTCTCCCTCTGTGGAGCCCTCAACAGTAATGAAGAACAATGGCTTTATTTTCGGAGGGAGCGGGCCTCAGCCTCACTGCATCACCCCCTGTCTCTTGTCAGACTCCAGCAGCGGTCCTGTAGGCAAGCTAACAGATGACGGGGCTGGGTCGCATCTGGCCTCAGTGCACTTAGTGTAATCAAAGACAGGAAAAAGGCTTATAGCCCACTTGTTAGTGAGCTGCCAACTGATGGGATGTCAAATAAGACCCCTGAATCCCCAGAGGTGGCAAGTGTGTGTGTGTGTGTGTGTGTGTGTGTGTGTGTGTGTGTGTGGGGGGGGGGGGGGGGGGGGGGGGGGGGGGGGGGGCACGCACGCAGGCAATCTGCCATTTTGAAAGTGGCCTTACTGTACAAAAGGCTTAGAATGGTGGGGAACCTATTAGACTACCATATATAGTAGTAGCAATATCTTCAAGTTATAGTGCTCAATACAGCAGGCTTTATGCATCCATGTCTCGTTCTTACATTCAAGATAAAAAGAGCAATATGTAATTTCTATCCACTAGAGGGTGATTATGTTCATCTGTTGAACTAAAAGCAACCATAATGTAACATTTCTACTGCAATACTAGCATAAAATAACCTGGATCTGTAAGAAATGTTGACAAGAACTGATCAATTATCAGTTAATTACCAGCGGCTGCCTTATCTCCAGAATTGTGCTATGAAATGTAAATCAACACATCCATTTAACTTTCAAATATCTGTATGTAGGCCTACAGTTAGGCAAATGACAAGTTCAGCTGCAAATAATACAAATAAAATATATGGTAGGCTATGTCCTCTGATAATATCAATGCAGCTTATATGAACAGTACAACAGTGATCAATTTAACTCAAGCCAATTATAACCTCAAAGGGGTACATGCACAATGAGAGACAGACAGAGAGAGAGACAGACTTGGTACAGATAGTAGTACTTTACTCACTGTCCCCTCAACAAGTCAGAAGAACTTTTGGTTGCTAAAGCTCTATCTGGGTTGTCCACTGTGTCTTGAAGTCTTCAGGTTGAAAACGGCAGACTGTAATAGCAGCTTTAGCAATAACTAACGTGTTTGTAATTGCTTAATTCAACGCCACCACCGGTAATTAATAGGGGGCGGCTTTTTATTGAAGGAAGGAATGTATTTGAGGAAATATGGTATTAAAGAACATCTCTCATATGTGTCAAAATCGGCTGGTCCAACGGAGGTCCCCGCGGAGGTCGGCGTGGGGGTCCACGCCCGCGGTAGTCTGCGTGGGGGTCCGGGGTTACAGTGTCTCGACTGAGACTCAAATGTGTTACTGTTACCCATTAAATCAGCGGGTGTCACTGTTTTGCTGCGCTGCATTGTTATGCTGAAATTAATGTTGTGCTGAAATGAGTTAGCCTAAATAATTCTGAGACATCATGTCGGTGGCGCTGTTCAAGCGACCATTTAGACGATGGCATATTAAAAGTGTTTGGTTGCATAGAGACGAGGCAGCCAATCAGAATTCTCGTCAGACTAGCATGTCATAGACCAGCGCTGTTCAAGCCGCTGGTAAAAACAATCACTTCAAAACCCACTCTTCTTCAAAAACACATGACGTGAAAAGAAACAAAAAGAGATGAAGAGAGTTGGCAGCAAAGGGGATAAAGTAGGATACCTGAGTTTCAAGGTGCACAAGTGAGGAGTCCATGGAATTAATGTTTCAAAACAAAGTTTTGTTTTATTTCCAGTTTATATGTTACGCTTGTAACAAAGGTAGAATATTTGACAATGACATATTGTACCTTTTAAACTAGATTAGGTGAGGTCAGTTAGTTGTCACCTTTTTCAAACTTTGAATGAAATATTAATTTAGTCAAACATCAGAATGTGCCATTATTCTGTTTTAAATAATGCTGCGTATATTGTACCACGCGAAGTCATCGATGTCCTTCAGATCAAAAGGACACACTAGCAGTACAGGTGCCTTTTCAGTGCAATAGTGAAGTCATGTAACATTATCATAACCCATCATTCTTTAGAGAATTATTAAGTTATCTCAAAAAGGCTAAATTGAAACCCCTATTATTTTATACAGCTGATAGCAAAGTTATGAGTTTACTGCAAGACTCCAGCCACCCAAAAGACTCATCAGCTTAACCATCTGGAGCGAGTTTGAACTAAAACACAGTGGGTGCACTGACCTCATCTTGCTGCTGCTAGCTTTAAGCCATCAGCTCCCCTTTGTACCATTTACTGGATTTAACCCATTTTGACCTGACGTCGAAAATTAAAAAAAAAAAATCTAAATCATGACAGTTTCTGAAATACCTATGTTTCAGTGGTGCTCTCAATATTTCATGTCAAGGACATGTTAAGGACCCCCAGAATTATGTGTATTTGGCAGCCGACCCCAATTTGAAAACATGTTGTTCCAGGGACCCCCCCCCCCAGAAGCAAAGATTTGAGTTAAAAACCTTCGCTCTGAAAGAATATATATTCAAGTATATCAAATATACATATATATATATCAAATGGACTTGAAGATAAGATTTGCGCCACATTTTCACGATTTAAGAAAAATAGCAGACCTACAAGCTCGTAGCGCGCTATGAGCTTGTAGATCTGCTATTTTTCAATAGCTAAAGCATAAAATAATGCTTAAAACACCAACAGGGGTTCCCGCCCAGAATGGATTAAGCTACTGCTGTTGTTGGAATGAAATGTATGCCCATGCTGTGGGCTGTTGTTGTCGTCTTTTCCCAAAACCATTGGTACAGTAGGTTGTAGTTGAAGATGCAAGGTTACATTATTGGACAGGCTATGCATTTTTTAGGCAGTGCATGCAAAGCATATTGAAACACTTGATTAATAACGGTTACAGTAAATGCAATTATGCAGTATTGTTTCACTTCCCTGTAGGTATACTCTACTGTAGTGTTTATGAATGCTTATGATTATGAAAAGGAAATTGATTATTTGAGACATGATCTATTGAAAACTTGAATCATATGTGGTTTGGATGCATCATTATATTCTATTCAAAATGAGTTCAGCCCTAATAATGGTGCCTGATCTGGTGTCCCTTTTTATAAATCTCATACAAAATGGGTAGGCCTACCTTTTTAGATTCCCCCTTTTTTCTCATTTGGAGCTTAATCTTGCCCTTGTTATTGAATCACAAAGTGGTCGGGGCACATTTTATGTTCGTTACACAAGTGGGTATATTTTGCCAGTATTGATACAAATCACACAAGTTCAACAATTAATGAATAAGAAATGAACACATCATTTGTGCATACGCCTGAGTGAACAATACATCTTGTACTTTATTGCACCGTCAGTGGAGAAATGAACGTGTCCTTTTGAATACAATATAGGTATGCATCAACGAATCATGCCTTGTAGGCTTGACTGATCAGTATTCTCCCATCTGGCATTTGCATAACACTCTAGCATGTATTACATCCCAGTGCATGAAACCCTGCAGGCTGCTACACTGGCTCTCGTAGAACTGGACCACATCTGCCCATTGTGTTCAGTTCCTGCCCATTGTCCCTGTCTTGTTGCCTTGGCCGATGCTAGATGCTAACACCATGCAGCTCCTTTTTCTTCCCAATTTAGTCGTTATGCCAATGATTTTCTCCCCACACAAATTTGTGTGTTGTCACTGCTGTTGTATGCTACTACTCACTCACCTGCCAGTGGGGGAGCCCCCACCGGGAGGACGTAGATCCTTCGTCCTACTCCTCCCTGCTGACAGGTGTCGGTCGCCCCAGCCCAACACTGCCTGCTGACAGGTGTCGCCCCAGCCCTTAGGATTGCCAATGTTTGTATAGAAGCTGGACAAAGCCGGATGCACCACGGTTGATTCGAACCCACAACCTCCGCGGGAGTGGGCACTGGGCATGCACTTTACCACTGTGCCACCCGAGCGCCAGCCCCTATTTCTCATGCCCCCGTCTGATGTTTTGCAAAGGGTGAGTCGACTGTAAACAAACGTGTTGCCCTCCCCTGCTGTCAAAACCACTGATGCTGAGACCACATAGTGACAAAAAAAAGAATAATTCTGTTAGTGAGACCAAAGCACAGCAGACAAGGACAATGTTCTCCCATACCAGGGTCCAGGTATCATAACCAGTATAGCACTCAATACTTTTCATATTGGCTAAACCCTAGTCCACCATGCCCCAAGATGAGATGCTCAGGGGAAACATAAATATACAATGATGTTTCCTGGTTCTGGGATTAACAATGTTGAGGCTAATGTCTTCCACTTCACTAGAAATGAAGGCAGTGTTTGAATGTGGCTGCTTTTCGAAGGCAGTGCCCTGGCTCTTTGAAGTGTGTTGCATTTGTCTGCCTCCACTCGGGCTGTCAGGATTTTTTTAATACCTTCCAGACTGAAAATGGGGAAGGAGCAGTTAATCCACGTACTGTAAGAATATTTCATTGTATGGCGGCTGCAGCAACAAACGGCCTGCTTATTGATTTGTCAGCAGGCACTGCAAAATTGACAGGGCATGGTAGGGTCCTCTAATTCCTACTCTGTTTGGACAAATTGATAGATTACCGTAGTACTTTTTTGCAGACTGTTTAATTTTTTATACTGATGCTACAGTGTCATCAATCAGCCGAGTGGTCACAGCAATATCAATATCAAAGTGTTCCATTTTTTTAAGATATTGTCTGTGGACGTTCTAATCTATATGCATGAATGGACGTAGCAATTTGAAATTATATTCTTAAAAAAGTGCTTTTTGTGTCCTCAAATAATTCCTATATGATGAAAGTGAACTGTGGAGAGGCCCAGGTTGATGATGTGAGTTGTACACATTGGTCCCTGCAAAGCTTTAGTTTGTTAGGTGTAATTATGAAGTTACCAAGATGTGGCAGTGGCACCACATCATCGTCTCCTTGTCTTATTATGCGACAGCATTGGAACATTGAACATCAGTGTCAATTAGCAAACCTGAGAAATTAAAGCTTTACACTTTCCATATTTACAAGTAAATCGACCAGCCCTCCACCTTGAACACAGGCTGGAAATTTCCAACCACCCCATTAATGCATGGTTTGATTGCATCTAGTTACTGTAGTTAATGACCTAAGTAATTGAATTTTCACATAGTGAATTTGGAGTCAACCCCACCCCCACCCACAACTACTGCCACTTACACAGCCGATCTGCCTGCTCCAGTCTCCGTTCAGCCCCCATCTCAGCCTTTGCTATTCACTGACCTGTGAACAGTGCTACTATGTCTCCACATACATCATATTGCCTCCCACACAGAATGAACTCTCAACGATTGTAGCTTGTGAGGATCTTATGAGTGCTATTTTAAATCCCATACAACATCCTTATGTCTCATGTAGCAGGTCAGCTCCTCCATATATCACTGAGTTAAGCGTCTGTTAAGTGAAGCAAGACTTTGTGCCAGGTTTGTACTTAAAGTCTTAAAGTCGGAAGACCTTGCTCTCATTATTGGTGAAATATAGACTAAAACGTCTACCCTTGCTTTCCAGTGTGATTGCCACTCAAGAACATAATGTTGTAATTACAATCAACTGAATTGTTAATTGCCATTTCATTTCTTTTTTTTCACTTTTCAAACTAATACAGTCACTCACTGATTTGATTTGTGGCATTGCACAGACGTTCATAACTGGCCCCCTAATTCTTTTCACATCGGACTGATGATTACAAACCACTTGCGAGATGACTAATATTCAGGAAAAATGAAAAGTGCCTTGTTTATAAAACCATTTTTTTTATATTCTCTTGTTAATCAATGATTTCCTAGAAAGAACACAAAGGTGAAATTCTGATGAAACTCAGCCTTGTGAAATGCGACACCAGATGGTAAATCAATCCAGTGGTGTCATTTCACTCCTCCTAATATTTTGTCACATTAATGACAAAAGTGGCAAGTGTGTGCCCATTTCAAAGTAAATAATTGCAAACATGGATGCGCACTGCAGTGTGACAGACATGTTTGTGTGGAAAGAGGTTTGTGTGCACGCATTTTATAGCAAAGCCAAAAAGAGCAAAGGCAAATGGAGCATGTCAGCAACATCAACAATGCAGCCCTTTAACCACTTAAGCCATAAATATGATGAATAACAATAGTAGAAATAGCGGATCTACAAGCTCACAGCCTAAACGAAAATTTGAACATTGTGACATGAATGTGAGTGAGGTATCTGGATTCTGGATATGCAATTTTGGGAGAGGTCATACGTTGCATAAATCCGGGGCTCTTGTACTTTGAATAGACTACTAGAGCATGTGAACAAAGATGACTGTGTTGATGTTTGCCTCATGTTATTTACACAAGAGATGAAGATTAACAGTCAGGGATCAGACATGGTTGCTTTATGGAAGTGAGGCTGCCTGAAATATCCGGTGATTTACTGTAGTTTGGTCAATCCATCTTATTCTATCTTGTTTATTATCATATTTCATATTTGTTCCTATGCATTTCCAAAAAACGATTGACAAATGACATTGATTTCAATGATAATGAGACATTACCTTGTTCCATGCCAACCTCGAGATATCTCATGTAAAGATATTAAAGCCATTTTAGCCAAACACGAGAACATAAGATTTGATAAAAGAGCATTAATCTAGCTTTGAAAATATTTGTACCTTATTTTTGGTTTTGACGCTGGACCCCATAGGACTCCCATTGTAGAAACAGGCCACATCCCAATCCTCGGTGCACACGTGTGCACATGCGGTCATAGTGGTTTTAGTGCTCAGAATGGGATAAAGTACGATGTTGGGAGCTTAATAAAATATTAATTCGAGGTCACATTAACCATATTAATAGAACATATATCCGCGACCCTGTCACCACAATTGGAGGACTATCACTTCTTCTCTGCTTATGTCGTTCATTCTGTTGGCACAGGCCTCACGTTACCGCCTATGGTAATGGAAGGGATTATGTTAATAGGCTATGGAGAGTTGGACATTTTCTTTACATTTTTTATTTTTTTAAATGAACTGGTTATTTTAATCGGATATCAGAATAACCACAGTTAATCATCAGACAGACAACATGCATATTGAATTCTTACCCCAATTATTAAACATGGCTCCCCCCCAGGCATTCATTTGGAAATTGATTTTCAGACTTTTCTGAGACCCATGCAGAGCTTATTGTAGTTTTAATTTTATTTGATTTTGCCCTGATGGCAGCGGGTCTCTAAGGATTCCGAAGTCGGTCAGTCCACCCATCCCATCCATCCACTACTTTGGTACCAGACAACATGAAATGTGCTTTGCACTTTCACACATTAACCCATTGAAACTGTGAAAGCGTCATTTTAGATTTGAGCTAAAAAGCAATTATTTTATATGTTGGCTATACAAAAATAACAAGCTCGTAGAGCTCGAACTTGTAGATGTGCTATTTTTGAAAAAAAATTGCAAACGTTTGAATATAAAATATTTTGAGACGGGGCTCGGCGGCCGAATACATATCATTTTGGGGGTCCTTGACATGAAAAGGTTTGAGCACTACTGATATAGCAAAATACGTTTTTCAGGATTTAGAAGACATTTGTAGAATCTGTTAAAGATGAAATGTGTTAAGGATGAAGCTGCTGTCAGGCAGAAACCTTTGTCTCCATATTTCAACTTGTTTTTTCGTCGTAAATGAATGCCCTACTTCTTTGTGCCAACGTGGTGTATACGTATATACACACTGATGAAGGCTGGATAGCCGAAACGTTTGTCCGTATTTGTTCAAATATGAAATAAACTATTTGAACTGCAGTCTTGGTGTGTGCGACCCACTACCTTTATTTTGATACGTATATACGTATACAGATACTATACACCATGTATACGTTGTGAGTGAGCGAGCTTGTAGACCTGTTTTTTTTAAACATTTTAAGCTATGCACAGCTTTGTGTGTATGAGCACGGAATGTGATGATTTGATTGGCTGATGAATGATGATGTATGTCTTGTATGATGATAATAGCGCCCCTCACTTCACATGAGTGGGATTTGTAAAGTGAAAGTGGTTATATGTGACTGTGGGGTTTATAAATATCAAACAAATGGAAATTACTAAATAATAACTACATTGGATCCACTGGAACACTGGCAATGTTTTCCCATTTCCTGAAAAGTTAACTCTTGTGGACAAAGTACACTTGGACATGTTGTTCACCCGACAGCGATGAGGAATGCTACTGATTTTTGATGACCCCAACATGGCCTTTCCTCTAGTAGTGTGACCCTTAGATCTCTCAAAGCCTAATGGGCTGAGTGGCATGGAACTCACTGACCACATTCATGCCTCAGTCCTGGAACTCACTGACCACATTCATGCCTCAGTCCTGGAGGATGAATGAATCACACATTTTGAGTGACGCCAGGATCTTTCTTGTGCCATCGGGTGGCTGGTGGCCAAAAATGACAACATTGACCACAAGACAGATCTCATAGCTTAATAGGCAGATTACTCTTTAGTCTTGTTTCATTTCCAATATATATGAATGCACAAATGAACATGGCAATTCTGCAGACATATATTATCTGTTATGACTTAACACCGACTGTCTGGAAAATCAAACAAAGAAACATACACAAACATCTCTCACCTCACATGCTCACTATTGCATCTCTATCTATATACCAGTATTGATACATTTGAAATTGCCAGATGACAGAATTCCTAACAAAACACAATTTTGACATGCTGAAAGATTATTCCCTAAGATTTACAGGGTGAGTGCCAGCCATTGAAATGTCCAAAAAGACTCATAGGCTTGTTGTTGCCACAATCATGCTGTACGGCCGCTGTCACAGAACGACCACAGCAGTGACAGCAACACCGCCCTCGAGCACGCGGATCAACTGGCTGTCGTTTAAAGCAGATCAGGGCAAAATCGCAGTGTGACAGTATGACAAGAAAACAACGCTGATGTCAAGATTTGCACTTTAGTCGATTTGCACAATCCAACATGCAAACAGTCCTGTGGTGGTCTCAAGGACACATGACTAGTGGTGTACTTGGACACGGCTGACACAGCTACAGTAACAGTACAGTGTCCTATATGATTCTGAGCTCGTGCCAACGGGTAATTGACCATGGCAAGAAGATGTACAGTGTGTTCTGTGCTCTCCCAAAATTAATGAGCAGTTGAAACAATCAGGCTTTGTTTAAAACCATTTCCACCTAAAGCATAATAAACCTTGAAATCCTACTGTAGGTCGATCGTTATCTTGAATTAATGTTTCGTGATTATTGCCCACTGTTATTTGAGCTATAATAAAGTATGAAATGTTAGTCCTAACGGTTAGAAATGTGTTTTTTGTGAGCCATACATATTTGATAGAGACATTCTTAAAAGAATGTGTCAGTGGTTAGCAATGATAGTGTTAATACATTACTGACATTTTGTGGCTATTTTATGTGATTTCATCTTGAGAGTAAGAGGATTGGAATAATATACTATTATATACGGGTGTTTCAGTACAGTGCCGCTCAGGATCACGTACATTGCTTCCACAGACAACTGTGCTGTGTACTGTAAGTGGTTTATTTGCTTCATTTCTCTCTATAGAAATAATCACATCTCTCTGAATTACAGGGCAACAAACTGCATTGTGGACCGTTGTAATACATTATGGATCAGAGATCAAAACGCCCACCACTATAGATACTGTATCACATCAGGCAAGTTGAACTTCAGGCTTATAATAATTATAATATTTAATACTTAACTCTGAAGAAAGGAGACACTGGGACTGGGATTCTTTAGCAAGAACTGCACAGTATATCCATTCAGCTATCATCGCTAATTAACCCACCTTATCATAGTTCAGTCAGTATAAATACCACAGGCATTTAATTTTGGCTACGGTAAGAAAATCTATGTAAAATAATAAATGCAGGTTTTGCATTTCCCTTAATTACAAAATAGCATAGAGCTCTAGATCCCCTCTACATCCCAATATACCCTGTCACTGACGTTCCTGACATGGTCATGTATGTATCTACAAGCTCGCAACACAGCACAAAGTGACGGGATGCATTGTGCACTTGTAGATCTGCTATTACTAGTTTGTGTGAAAAGTCAAACGTCTAATCTCTCTTTTGGGTCTTGACCTGAAAAGTTTGGGAACCACTATTTTCAATAGCAATAGCACATAGCCAAAATTTGCATAGACAACTGGCTATGAATTTTGGTTGTTGATTTTTCTGTCAAATCCCATATTCTCATAATACATTGTATGTAGAATGCCACATGACAAATTCAGTACTCTCTCCAGGCAAAGAGAAATTTGACTCATGCTGCTTTTCTCCCATCGTACAATTTCTTTGGTTTGGACAATTTTGAGGCTGCCAGTGGAATAAAGCCTAATGACATGCTGAAGCTGATATGAAACGGCAGCAGAACCCCACTCTCTTACCGAAGAGCCAAACCATGCATATCGGTTTTGCATGGTTATTTGACAGATCCCAGGCCAAATGGCCCCAACACACGCTAAATACAAATAATCTTGTAATATAACATGTAATTCCGCTAGCTGTAGGTAATTTACTGTTACTAGGAATTCCAACATCCAGAGTGTTGGAGCTGCAGTTGATAAAATGTCTCGACAGCTATCTGTGTGTGGATGTCAACAGGGAGACGGTCTGTCCCCGGTGGTTAATTCATGCCTCGTTTCCCCACTAACCCAAAACAATTCCTATCGCTGGCATCTTTGAAGCTTTGTGCTATCAAAGTTCCTGCATGGACAACTGTACGATCAGGACCCCCTTGGAAACGAGGGGGATTATGGTGCGCCCAGGCTTGTCTTTGAGAATAATCAGTCAGGCCTGTGGAGAGGCAGGTCTGCTGTAATTTTCCCCACAAGCACAGCCAGCACTATAGTATCCGCATGTGCTGCCTGGAATACATTGTGCATTAGTCTGCCTTGGCTCCAACTCCCTGCAGTATTCACTACCTGGCTGTTTCTTTGCATAGCTCGCAGCCAGTGGCACCCATCAAGTCCTAATAGTGAAACCCAAAGTCTGTAGCAGTTATGGTGCAACGCATGGGTGGTTGGGGCTTTTAAATGGACTTACTATAAAGTTTGGGACTTGAGCTTGATAGCTAGGCCGGTTCCTAAAACTGGAATGAGTATTACACATTATAGAATCCAATTTAGACTGGATATTAAAAGCTTCCTACTTTCATACAAAGCATAATGTGTGATTGTGTTTGTGTGTCAATGCACAGTACTGGGTATTATAGAGATTTGTATTAACATGTTACCGTAAGTAAGTTCACATGACCTTAACATCTCCATGGAAAAAAAATAAGCTATTGCAAGTGCGATCACAGAAATTGAATGAAAATAGGGTACATTGCACATTCGTACAGCCTTACCTTTTGTACGAGATTAATATTTATATGGTGTTTGTCTCATCTTTTTCATTCCTTGACTAACTTCATAACCCTTAACGCTTTTCCCCTACCGTCCACCGCTGATCAAAATGTTTTACCATAAATAATGTATCATTTCAAATCACCCTTGTGCACACACAAATCTATTATGGCAGCCCAATCTAAGCTCTCATACTGCTTCCACTTTATTGTGCTTTGAAAAGCTTTGGACAACATTCTGCCTTCTGCATGACTGGGATTAGGCAGACTCCCTAGGTTGAAATTAATCTCTAACTAATAGGCTCCCCACTGTCACCAACCAATAAACTATTTTATGGCCTCTGTGGGCCAATTCACCGTTACAGTAATATATCTCTTTTAGTAAAATAAATAAATGCAATAAATAAATTATGATGATCATTAAATTCCTATTAATAGCATAATCATATTGGTTAATATTCCACACAGCCCAAGGTGGTTTGCCATTAAGAGTAAAAAGGAGATGTGATATGGCAGGATCATTAAGTTGTTGTACCTCTTAACCTCACACACATCTCACAACATGGATTTCGAACATTTTCAATGCATCATATTCAAGGCAATTTCATTCCAGCCTAGGAATGCCATGATAATGGGGGGACACATATTACAGTGTACATGGTGACCTACAGTGATCACAAACAAAGCTGACCTTTCCTTACTGTCGCATGCAATCACTCACGCGTCCCCAAGCAGAGCACCAAGCATTAAGGTTCTGCGCCTGCACTTAGAAATATTAATATTTGATAAAGGCTAAGATATTGTGTCCTTGTTTGCACCATGGAAATACTTATCTTTGCTGACAGGAAAATGTCTGGAGCTCAGCTGTTTAACAGTAGCTAATGAAATTTCCTTCCCACCCCAAATGTATTGCAGTATGCATATTCATTATCTTGCTTGCTCTCTCATCCAGTGTCAGCTTTCAAAAGACTATTTATGAGCCTATTAGAATGCATTATCTTAGTCCTGTTATTTAATGCTACTGGAAGACATTTTTGTAATGAAACAGTGGATGAAGAAATAGTCTAAGCCACATTTTTGAAAGGATTGCAAAAAAAAAGTGCCGCAAAGTGCTCATGTTTGAGTAATGATTATTGAACAGAGGACAGTATAGTATATGCACATAGCAAATGGTTTCTAAAGCATTGCTTGAAAGGCATAGAGTCCCTTGTTCACTAAAATGTGAGGTAAGCTGTTCTCTATTGTTCTTAAATGACCATTTGTACAGATGCATGAGGCACATTGCTGATCTCCAGGATAAAGCTGAAGGAGAGAAAGCTTTATTACAAAGCACTTTGAGAAGGTTTAGACTAAACACCTTATCACAGTGTATTGTGAGCCTTTTCCGCTGTGTGACACGATGTGAGTAACTCAGGCTTTAGCCATACATAGTCGGCAGATAAAGACGAATCATTTTTGCTGCATCATGTACATATCGTCTACACCCTCTGTGAGTTTGATATACATACATGTTTCTCATTGTAGGCTGAATGATATTTGAAATGAAAATGTCTTTATATTGTACCATTGTTCAGCCTGTCTGGCTCAGGCAGGGTAGTGTGCTCAAAAAGCAAGAGGAGGAGTCGCCACACAACTTCAAGTGATTAAAGGTCGGACAGCCCAAATAATTGAATAGATAATATACATCCTCTTAGGTAAAGATTGACCACTCATCGATCCAGGCCTATATAACAGGAACTGGCGAACACAAAGGACGACTGAAAGTGGAAGTTTGACAAAACCTATCCCTGGCTGCATTACACTTTCAATTGGAAATCACAGTGTGCAATCGCTGTGACATTTATTGCAGCCGGCAAAGCGTGAAGTGTAATTGCTGGGTTGAAAAGACAGAACTGAGCGGAGCCATGACCGGAGAGTTTGCGGATCCTATTGGTCTCAAGTCAGTGCACAAAGTTAGTGTGCTTGGACCCCTGTAGCTCTGTTGGTATTGTGTTAATAATGAAGACGTTCCCTCCAGTTTCAAGCACCCCCATCTCTTAGCATGTTTAATTCTTCAATAATCACTGGAGTATTAAAACACTTGAAATAGGAGCTTAGGTTTGGAATGTGATGAAGTTTGTTTGATCAAGGAAGTTTGAATTTGGGGGTGTTTAATAAGCTCACCAACCCGATGCTGGGTGCAGCGGGTAGGGTAGTGTGCCAACGTGGAATATGAAAACTCTGCTCTTGGATAGAATTATCCTAGTTTTGTCTAGACTGTTGAAAGTGTGAAGCTGCTTGGTCGACACATTGCAGCCCATTATACTAGCTTAATTTTGTAATATCTGAATGGCACTTAGGAACATGTCCCGTGATTGTCAGCAATACCTTGAGCTCAGAACACAGTGACAGCTCATAATCAAATAGTCTGGGAGAAGTGGATTGAATTCAGAACGCCTCTCTCTCTCCATGATTGGCGTCTGTCAGTCCCCGGCGGCAGGTGTTAATCTGCATGCTAATTTCAGTGCTATGCTGTTGGCTGGTGTTCAGAAATGAAAGTGGATAACTCTTTTACTCAAAGGAGGGTTACGATATTAAAATGCTTAAAGAGGTTAGTCTATGTATTTGGTGTAATCCGCATATTGACATGAGTAAGTAGTTACTTACAATGTACATGGTGTTAGATTGAATAGTATACTTTATATTAGCTTAGCTATGTAATAGTTCTTTGGTGTCCATATGCAGCAATGTACTTTTGCACACTAAATCCCCTTCTTATCCAGTATTATAAATCATTACGGTAAATGCTGCTTCCATTTGTCATCATTTAATAAGGCACACAAGCAAGTCGATCGCATCAAGCTGTGCCAGCAATGTTCCAGGAAAGTCAGTTTTCTCAAGCTGTCTATATCCTCCGTTTCTGTCTCCTCGCTTCTCTCCATATCCTGTCTTCACAGGAGAGTGGAATAGTTCTCTTTAGAGGGAAGCGAGTTCCTACCGATCAGTATGTTGTTTCAGTCCACTGATTTTGCAATGGTTTAGTAAGCAGAGGTTTGTCTATCATTACAAACACAGTACAGTAGCTGAAGGCAAGGGGTTGTTTTTATTCCATGCTTCAGCATAGTTTGGAATGCAATAACGTAATGGGTGTGGCTTTATAATTGACAAACTGTGGCTTAACACATGCTAAAATTATGAAGACTATTAAAACATAAGTGCAAAGAGCAGCAGTGACGTTTTCTGTCATTTAAAAGTGGTCCCCCCCAACCCACACAGTTTCTCCAGCTCCATTATTCACAGCTCCACAGTTGAAGTCAATTTTAGTTTTTAGTTTTTTTAGTTACTTTCTTCCTTCTTTAACCCATTCTGGGCGGGAACCCCTTTTGGTGTTAGCATTATGTTATGCTTTAGCTATTGAAAAATAGCAGATCTACAAGCTCATAGCGCGCCACCGAGTGGCGCGCTACGAGCTTGTAGGTCTGCTATTTTTTAAAAATGACTGACATAGAAACATAGCTTTTTCAGAAAACTGTCAGGATGTAGAAGACATTTTTAGAATCTGATTAAAATGGGTTAAAATGTTTATTTTTTGTGTCATTTAACAATTTTTGAACAGCTCGCTTCGACATGGAAAATACAATTATCTAGAAATATAAAAACCACTGTTGCCACTGTGTCTGAACTCGGAGGTCAAATAAGAAATTTAGATGCGTGACAGGCTACTGGTTTATTTATCCCTCAGTGAAGGAACAGGAGGAAGCTAAGCGTGTTTTCACTTTTGGAGTCTTTTGGAGTCTGTATGAACTGCAGAGGATTATGCAGCCTGTGCATCTCTTCTTATCCTCTTGGGCACACTGTGAAGGTAAAGCAGATGGAACTAGAAAAAGTGCCCTTCCGGGCACAGGTCTCCACCAGGAGGATAGGAGTGTGTGTGATGTTTGGCAAGGATGTTTAGGAGGATGTTTTTTTTTTTTTTTTGATGATTTGAGGCATTTTGTTCCAAAAATGTGTTTTGCAAAAATCAACCTGTTGGTGGCGCTATAACAGGCCAATGTGAAAAGGGTGGGATATATTCCTCAGTCTAGTAAGAAAAAGTGTGAAAGATTTCACGTAAATTGCATGCTGCGTTCATGATTTGAGGCTATTGTTCAAAACGGGGCAATCTTGCAAACTGTGAAAGCCAATTATAGGCAATTAGGATGGAATATGAAATATCGGACAGATCCAACTTGAGCACATGACCATAGAGATACTGTGTAACGATTTGTGAGATTTTTGGACAGAATCTGGAGGAGTAATATCAAAAAATGTGTTTTACAAAAGTCGGCCTCCTGGTGGCGCTATAAAAGGCAGATGCGGAAAATGCAGGTCAAAGGTTTGTCCTTGGCCTCTAGGGAGTGTGCATGCAACGTTTCACGCAGATCGGTGCAGTTGTAGGTCAAAAATGTGAAAAGCTGCCTCATGGTGGCGCTATAACTGGCCGTTCTGGAAAATGTGGGGCAGAGGTTCATCGTTGGCATCCAGGGAGTGTGTGTGCAAAGTTTGGCATCGGCCAGGTTAACGGTGCCGGAGATTAGCTGTACACAGACGGACGGAAGGACACACACACGGACGGACGGACACACACACGGACGGAGTGCAAAACATACTCTCTCCCCATGCCTTCGGCCTGGTGGAGACAATGAAGGATGAGGGTGTGTAGGTGTGTGAATTCTCTTGTCTTATGAGCTAATTAAAAGTCCATACTGTAGTCTGGCGGCATTGACGATGCATCACAGTATACTCTACATAGGACTGGGCAATTAACAAAAAAAATAAAAATAGAATAACGAATAATTGAGAAGCAAGGTTTATTCTTAAATATCTTTTCTTCTATTATATAAATAAAAACGACTACTAATCCTTTTTTTTAATATATAAATGGTTTAGTCTGATTAACACATTCCACGCATTACTGCCGGGGATTGAAACGAATACATTGAAAGTCACATTTTAAAGTTGCAACTTTATTGAATCATTACCGGGTAACAATTCAATAAAGTTTGGCAAAGGGAGCTACTTGTATTCTTTGATCTTAATTCACCTCGGGGCCAGCACCTACCATCAAGAGGTCGGATGTGCACACTACTACTCTTTTGATTCTATAGCTAAAAAGGAAGCCATTAATGGGAAATGGTCTTTGTTTATGTATACGATACATGTCCGAAGCTGTGAATAGAGACAGCACTGACTGATGGCGGTATATGGTCCTTCAATTTCAATTTATTATGGGGTGATTGTTTGAGGTGACCTTTGACTTACAGGGTTAGACCACGTTTGCAGCCTCCTCTGCAAGTACATTGTCTTTCCACTCACTTGTCAGAGGCAATAACTGCACACTTATTGGCTGCCTTTTTCCGGAACGTAATCTCACTAAGGTTGAGCAATGTTTAATTGCTATGCCAATGCTTCCGTTATCTACCATAGGAAGAAAGAATTTAAATTTACGCCAGACAGAATTAGGGCTCTGTTATGTGGGAATTCATCCTCCAGTATGGCTGCGGCACCATTAATTAGACCTGACAATGACAACCCGAGGCTTCCTGCAAAACAAACCCATAGCTGGATGTTTAATCTGCGATGTGGACATACGGGTTTGATTAGCTCATTTTGCCCGGCGCTTAACCTAGTGCAGTCTTTGAAACCTGGCTTCTTTCAATGCTGACCTTGTCCATTGGCGCAATCATGGATAGAAGTGGCTCATTGAAATGAAAGTCAATGGGTTTTGTATGCCTGGCCTCTATGTGATTAACAGAGCCAATTAAGTTGGCAGTTCTCCCTGGAGTTGTGATGTGGGGATAAAGAATGGAGACTGAATAAGGGAACACTCCAATTCTTTTTTCTCGCGATTTTTTTTTAGGCGAGTCACAGGTTTGAGTTGAGTCAAGGGTCTGGCTTTTGCGTGACTTTCTCAATTAATGAGGCAAATCAGGTTTCTGGGCTTTGATAGGTCCCTTTGTTATCCACTGGCTTTGTCAAACTAGTCCATTCAAGCCTATTGATTGGGACGGCATTGTCTTCTCACTCTGCCCATGCATTTCATTTGCTAGCCCTTTGTTTTGACCTGCAGGGTGGCGATGAACCAGAGCCGCTGAGTCGAATCTAAGACAGGGATTAGACCGTTGCCTTTCTTTGTTTGGGAGCTCGGTGGTCAAAAGCTGAAGGAGGTTAGGTGAAACAGCTCTATTGGAATCTACAGCTAATAATCATAGTTGTAGCTTGTCTGAGCTATACATTGTCTTTACCTCTTCCACAGGCAATGTTTTTGAGGGGCGCTACTAGCGACTCATGTCTAGCCCCTCCTATGTCCAGCTTTGAGGGTTTGTGTAAACACAAACATTGTCCTAACACAAACATTGAATGCCATTGACAATGAATGGCCAGTTTTGAGTGTTTGTGTAAACACAAACATTGCGTAAACCAGTGGCGTATTTACAATTAGGCTAGGCCAGGTGGCCGCCTGGTCAAATCCATTTGAAAAACACAACTGAGAAAAAACAGAGGACAAACACCAGACCTGAGAACTTTAGTGGGCAGCCAGGTGTGGGGGTTGTCTGTGGGCGTCTGGCAGGTACAATCTCAAACTCCCCATCAAAATAGAAGCTGTGCAAACACTCATTTACTTACTGTATCAAACTTGGGACAAAAGACAATTCCTTTTTTGACATCAGTGTATTCATTTGCAGAATAAAAGGTACCATAATTATAACTTCTGGCACAATGTGCCCCCACCCCCCCACCCCTCAAAAAAAAAGAGAAAAATGTAATTACAGATTTAGTCTGCATTACAGCAACAAAGCCTGTTTTTGGGATTGGGTTCAGAGGGAAGGCTGAGCATCCGCAGCTCTGGGATGGAATCGCTGGCAGAGTTGCATGTGAATTAAAGGGTTCCTTCCACACAGCTCCTGGTGGGAGAACTGATCTCCTAATCTTTAAAGTACCAAACCATCAGCTTTCAGAGGCACAGCAACTCACAACCCGACCTGCAGAATTCAATTTCTCCCACACACTGCTATTTTTTACATTTACATTTAAAAAAAGGAAGGAAGAAAAAAAAGATCCACAATTGTATGACCCGTATTGCTGACACATATAAAAACAAATAAATGAAGCAAACAAAAAGCGGGGCTGTGTTTGGAAGATGATGGTTCACGTTTGTGTGGTCACATTAGCCCATTTTGCTGCATGCTCACTCAGCTGTGAGGCCTCGCCTGACAGGAAGAAAACAAACAAACAAACAAACAAAGGCAATGGAAAGAATGAAATGAAAATAACGGAGGAAATGTCAGCGGGCACGGCGGGAGGACTTGGATCGATGCCAGCTAATTATCCACTTTATTTTTGGTCTGTAGGGTCAATTAAATGACTCCGCTCATTTGGAGGTTGCTCAATGCCGATTTTCAAAGGGGGATGGAGGGGGTACTCTTACTTTTGTTTACCTATGTTTTGACATGAGACTAGTATGCAGGAGTTTGGCTTTGTGAACTTTTTAATGACCAGATGCGATTTTAACTCTATCTCTACCGCTAGCTGTTAGCATAAACCCCAGTTCCCACTCAGTGCCAGCATACGCGTTCACTTTAGAAGACGGTGTTTGCCCCCCCACACATTCACCACACACACTCTAGTATCATTGGAACACGCACACACGCTTTACCTTTTGTCAGAAGCTTTTACATGGCGGCAGCGTCGCGGTACAAAGGCACAAATTAATTCCGAAATGTGGATGGCAGAAAATCCACCAAGGACAGCGATTCTAGAGTCGGACTTTTGAAAATCCTCCCTTCCACTGGTTTGCACTGTGAATATATTTGCAATCCCATAGTTGGAACGGTGGGGCGTTGCTATAGGAACCGGTCTAATGTTAAAAGCTTCCGTAGGCATCAACCATTATATAGACGGAGTATACGTTGGGGTACGTGTATATATACGGACCTGGGATATGACGCCACCTAGCGTCGACATACAGCTAGACTGTAGAACACCCTGTCGGTGCAACTAAGGTTGGCACCATCCTTGGTCGCCGACACTGGCATCACACACTGAAAGAGTTCACCAAGATGCGATCCAGACCCGATATACACTGTAGGCTACATAATTTGTTTTTTATTCCAATTCATTTTGACATCTCACACACGTGCAGGATGGCGTGATACAAGCGTGAGACCGACGCAGGACGCCTCTCTCTCTCTCTCTCTCTCTCTCTCTCCGTGCATGCCACGCACACAGGAATAGCCAGGCTACACAGCGAAATGTTTGACAGCGTGTAGCCTACATGGGCTGCAGCGAGACAGGACGTTAAATCTTGATTTTCATGAAATAACTCTCCGTCTCTCTCCACACACACACACACACACACAGAGCGAACAAGGTCCAAAAGTTTGCTCCGATGCGGTTTTATCAACATTATTCAAGTGAAAAAAATTAGTTGATTTTATGACTATTTAACAGCAACATTGGGCTAATATAGCTACCATGTACGACACAGGACAGGGATTTACCCAAGGAATAGGTTATATATATTATCATCTGATCATCTATCGATACAGTCGACACGACAGACAGACAGACAGACAGACAGACAGACAGACAGTGAGCACAGCTTCCTGTGCTCTCATTCGCTGTAATACAGGACTTCTCGGGATGCGGTCGCAACCCATTTCATACTGTACAATGTCCAGTCAGAGACGGAGCCAAATATCAAACCTGCTTGATATTCAGAAACGGTCGGGAAGGCGTCGGCGAGCACTTTTATCGCCGCAAAACAGCAAAACCTCAGTGATCAAAGCCAGATCTTGCGTCAGATCGGGAGTTTTGTCGGCGAGCGCCAAAAATGGTCCCCGACAGCAAAATATTGTGCAGTGTGTACAAGCCATAACACTAGACTATGCATGTTAGTAGTAGCTGTTTGTGTCTCTGTTCTACAGTGCAGTGACAGCAGCAGGCCCTTCATTCCCCAGGGACTGTGTCATCCCACCGGGGTAAACAACCTTCAACTCAGCATGGTGCAGAGTCCTTGTTCTGATAGGATATTTACTGAACGGGGAGGGTTCATACCCAGGTTTTATTACGGCGTGTCTGTCTGTATATTCAGTCTGCAGAAATTAAACTGTTTATTGTGAATTGGAATGGGGGGAGGGGTGTGTGTGTGTGTGTGTGTGTGTGTGTGTGTGTGTGTGTGTGTGTGTGTGTGTGTGTGTGTGTGTGTGTGTGTGTGTGTGTGTGTGTGTGTGTGTGTGTGTGTGTGTGTGTGTGTGTGTGTGTGTGTGTGTGTGTGTGTGTGTGTGTGTGTGTGTGAGAGAAATGGACATGAATCCTTGCATGCGTGTGCCCCTGTAAGATGCCGCACAGATGTTTGTGTATGGGGTTCAGAAGACGCAGTGTTTCTGTGCATGTGTAATTAAAAGGCTGGTTTGAAGTCGTTGTGTGTGCTTGGCCACTCTGCAGAGACAAATGGGGGATCTCGGCCAGGCCTAATTGAAGTTTAAGCCCCGTTTAAAAATGCCCACTCCTTTTAACATTCAGGTTTCATGCTGTTCCTTCACGGCGGCTGACTGCCAGCAGTGAGGCAGGCCGGTCAGCAGAACAACAAACCTGGTATGAGGTGTCAGCAGGTACAGGGGTTAGGCATATCTGGACTGTCTCTGTATGACCTCCCCTGCACGCGCCCGCTTTCTTACAATTGCGTTTTGAAGGTCGAAGTCTCTAGCAGCAGATGTCACAGGTAACCATGGGACCACGGCGATTCTGCAAAGCTAATTAGCGACATTGGCAACAACAAAGTAGACGCTGGCATCATTCTGTCATACATGAGGTGGCTTCAGAGACGGGGAAATATTGTCTCAGCTTGTTCCATTTGTGCTGGCCGGCTCTTAGGGTAATAAAAGCATCCCGCATGGATTAATGACCGGCTGCCGCATCACCGCTTGCATTTGGATTACATTTGGGTGGGATCTAAAATGGTTAGTGCTAGACCCATTCCAAAGCCTTACCCTCACCATAACGATATAAAACCCCATGCCTAAACTTAACCATACCAACTAAAATTAATTTGTCATTTAATTCAGTAAACCACACTAAACCCATGCCTACATTTTAATTGAATGAATTATTTATCTCATTTACTGACAGAATTGTTTGTCAGTAAATGAATAAATTAGTCGTACATATGCGTTTAGTAAATGCTTTTAGCTTCTACCACGTCTTTTCAGCCCAATGTTTTATTTTGAAAACCCCAAATTCACGACCCCTGAACCGGAAGTGAATTCGGCTAGGCTAATTTCAGACGCAATCTTTTAGAAGTCACCCGAAACGTTCATATTGTAACTGCAACAAGGCAGTGAAGCTTTAGTTATGAGCCGTTAACATCGCCGTTTTGATCAAAAACCTCAATCTGGTAACTGGTAAATGGTTTTAAGATTTCAGTTAACAATGGCAGTGGACAAGGGGGAACCATTTCACTGACGGACCATAGCCTAGCCGAGCATTGCCTCGCAATGGAGAGCTAAACCGAGGGTAGCGATCTCAAACTGAATCAATAAAAAAAGAAAAAGTCGTCAAAGTCGTCTTTGGCGGAGTTAATCAAACCCTGAATGCCTAAACTCAATTTGTTAACTAAATCAATTAATCGATCCACACCAAACTCGTACCTAAGCTCATCTCAAATTAATGTCTTAGTTCGAGTACGCTGGATTGGTCAGTGGGCGCTGTCTCCTGTTCGTTCCTGTATGAAAACAGCAGCACTGCTGGTTGTGACGGACGGTGTGTGTGTGGGCGTTCGGTGTCCTTGCCGACTGACTTCGTGTTGGGACCTATAAAATAGGGAATCAGACACCTCTGTCCCCCTGCTTTGTTCCCTGAGATGAATGGACATCTGCAGCCCTCGCTCTGACAATGACGAAATGAAAAGCAGTGGTGTACAAAGGGTCAGAGGGCTGAACAGGAAGGTGTCTCACCACAGCCCATGGCCTTGGATGACAAAGACCGTACAGATACTGTCACTGTCGTGTTGGAGACTTGTTCCATGACATCCACACAGCAGCAGTGGTGGAACATTTACTTTAGTACCCTTACGTTGTAGGGTTAGGTGTTATACATTTATACATTTAAAAACTTGAAATGAGTCCTTCTGCATAAATAACACTTTCTACACTTGGTACTTTAAGTACATTTTGATACCAATATTTTGTACTTTTTACTCATGTAAAAAAGAGTTCCGGACTTTTACTATACAGTATTTCTATATTGCAGTATTGATACTTTTACTCAAGTACAAAATGTGAGTACCACACCCCCTCGGTAGCCCTGCTGACAAGGACCTTGGCTGCTCAGCCATTTATTGGAACACCCACGACTTCATCATTCAACTCTTTTGTTCCTGGAGAACAACTTAACTGGCACGTGCCATCTGAGAAAACTATTCACTACAGAATAATGACAGCCGGGGTCAAGGAATAATGACCAAGCTGCCGTCGACTGCCTTGTGTTGCCTCTAGCAACAGGGTGTTGGTGCACGTTTAATTTTTTATTTTTTTATAAACATTCATTTCAGCAGGGAAGAAAGGGTGATCACTGGGCAGTGATATGTCTTGGGCAGTTGTGCTGTATTTAGATAAGAAACCAATGTAATCTTTTTCATTTTGTTATTTAAACCCAGGAGTGATTATAAATTCTGATTTGTAATTGTCAGGGACTAGCAAAAGGAAAATGGAAAACTAACAAAAACAAATGCTCAAGAAATGAAATTAATAAGATTAACAGGCAGGCTAGTCGGGAACAGCAGGCATCATAAGTGTGATCAAAGTCAAGTGGAACTAATGAAAAAGTGCATAAAAAGAGCCGCATTAAGCATGTCACATCTTTGAAAGCAGAAAGAGGGATTGTATGTCAGCAGTCTATCTATTTCAAACTTTAAAACTCTGCAAAGCTTTTCAAGATTAAAAACCAAGGAAGTTCCCCGTCTGCTTTGAATTCTTCAAAATCTCTCAATGTCACCACACTTTGTAGGAAAGCACCACATACAGTTTGATATGTAAATGCGGTATTAGGCTAGGTTATATAGTTACATCGCACCTGTACGTAAGACAACCTCAGATAACATAGCCACTGGCTATTATACTGTGCTGTAATTCTGAATTACCATGACAGTCTAAACGCTTGCCTATTGCTCTGGTGAGGCAGTGAGCTGTTATGTGGGGGATCTAATCCTAGGCTGAAGTAAGAATGACCATGTGGTAGCTTCCATGCTAGACTCTAAGCCTGGGGGGCCCTATTGGCTCACTGTAGATATTTACTGCATACATTGGCTATGGTTCTTCCCACAGCTGAAACACTGCAGAGAGAGAGAGAGAGAGGGAGAGAGAGAGAGAGGGAGAGAGGGAGAGAGAGAGAGAGAGGGAGGGAGGGAGAGAGAGGGAGGGAGAGAGAGAGAGGGAGAGGGGGAGGGAGGGAGGGAGGGAGGGAGGAGAGAGAGAGAACACCTGTTCTAATGGATTGCTAGTACCCCTCTTACTTGCTCTGAGTACTTTAATCTGTGTTTTGGAAACTATATAATTGGCATTCCATTCAAACATGCCAATGAAAACGGTGTGTTGATTTGGGAAGTTGGCAGAGGATTGTGAACTTCAAGTGAACTTCACTTTATTTTTCATATCACTAGTTTACAGGTTTAAAAGAGTGGGTGGAATTATTTTGCACAAGCTACCCACAAATTACAGTTAAATAAATAATAGAGGAACAAACATCAAAACAATGTTATCAAATATAAACATAAGGTGTGTACTAAAAAAAATAAAGTACCTCAGTCTTGTGCAAATGAAAGATGTCTCGTTGCAGCAGATGTCAAATAATGTATAAAATGTGTGGGAATAGAGTGTATTCATTGTCATGTGTTGGGCAGAAAGATCTTATCTCCATATTTCAAATGAATGCCCTACTTTGTCATACTACACAACTACAGTGTCACACAAAAGCAGTAGAAAACGTGTCGTGAGCTTGTTGATTGGCTATTCTCTCTATTTATGAATTGTTTGTAAAGTGAAAGTGGTTGGTCTGTGCGTTTTTATAAATATTTAACCAATAAATATTAACAAGTGCTTGTGACTAAATAATAACGGCATTGGATCCATTGGAACACAGGTTGTTATTTTCCAGTTTCTGAAAAAGTCAACGTTTCGGACATACAAGGTTTCCACCCGACAGCAACGATGTACATAAAGTGATGGTACCAATGTAATGGGTGCATGTAAGTTTGACATGGTGACAGCTTGCTCTGCGCCTGTTCAGCAGCCTGATGTCCTGGCCCGTGGAAATGGTCCCTTATGTCTGTTGGTAGTACGACATTTAATGCTGCGGTATCGTCTGCCTGACGGCAATAGCTACGTGAATAGATCGTGGCGGGGGTGGCATGTGTCTTTGATGATCTGCTGTCCTTGGCTAGGCACCGCTTGGCGTATAGGCCTACTACGTTGCTTGCACTAGTAGTGACTCCTACTTGGGGCATCTATTCATCATCACGCAAGGGGTGGGTGTGTGGGTTGGTGAGTCACACTCTCCCGGTAGAACTCCTCGACGACATCGGCTGGGAAGACACAGTGGGTCTCTCGGCAGAGGCATGTGGATGTCTACACTCTGTACAGGGAAACAGTGGTTGGCAGTGACAGGGACTGCAGAACACATGGGTAGGAATTGGCAACGGCAAAATTCTGAAGAACATGCCGGGGGGGGGGGGGGGGGGGGGGGGGGACAAGCTAGCTTCACTGTCACCGTGTTATACTGGTAGGAGTGTGTGTGTGTGTGTGTGTGTGCGCGCGCGTGCGTACCCAATGTAATGCATGAAAGGACAGTGGAACACATGCTTCTTGATCCCCTCACTAAACTAATAAGGCTGGTTGTAATTAAGGCTAACAAGTGATTAACTGTAGGCCTATACTCTTATACCAAAAATTAAATAATGGCAAACTATGCAGAAGACTAAGCAGTATTTGTGTTTCCTTATATTTTAATCCCACTCTCACCTTGCTTCTTCTTTTTTTTCTATTGAAACTCACGTAGACTCTAAATCTCAGAACTCTGTGTTCCAAAAACATACAAATCAGCCCGGCTATTTTGTCAGGCATGTGACTCTGTGTGACTGTGTCGTTTATGGTATTGAGTTGTATATTTTCTTACTTTTGGATAATATTTTTACTTTTTCCAACCTCAGTTGATGCTTCATATCCATGAGTAGAATCGACGGGCTCATTTGTGTACTTTTGGAACACAGTTGACGCAATCTAAAATTTCTCTATGGGATTTTCATTAGAAATAATTACTCCATGACCCAGGGGAAAAGCGGCCACTAGTGGGCAGTGGCAGTGATATCAGACTTTTGTGCTCTTTTCAAATGGCAGCAATGCATACTCACTACTAGCTTGCAATGTGTTTATTGCAGGGCTCCAGACTAACTTTTTCACAGGTAGTACTGGTGCCACCTACCTTTTCAGTTGGTAGCGCCACCACAAATTGGGTAGCACCATTTATTTCTTTGTATAGTGTGGTATTAATCCACAACCTTATCATGCCCCCACATCGGGCGCAATTCATTTATGTAGCGGTTTCCATCATTAAAGGTTTGAATCATAAAAACCGCTACAAAGGTCATTGTGAAAATAACAGCAACCTACCTGGTTATACTTCAAAACACTCTAAATGATTTCAACCCAACACAAAGTCACTCAAAGTCAATAAAGGCAATACTTATACTCCACACACAGAAAGTCAGTTTAAGGTTTTGTGTTGAAAATTAAATGCAGTTCAGTACTTCAGTTCATTCACTTTTATGTCCACCCAACACATTTAAACTCCACTTCTAAACAACAAAGTAAGTAACCCGGCTGCTGTCCACGGTAAGAAAACTCCACCTCTGGATTTTGTTTCAACCAAAAGAAAACCAGTCTCCACATGTCAGCAGCCTCCCGTGCCTCCATTCATACTGAAAGCTCCATGTCAGTTATATGGACTGGGCTTCCGTGGAGCAGCCAACCAGCCCACGTAACCTCAAGGATGTTTTTTTTTTCTCCTTCCACTCATCCTTCCTGCAAGTCGCACCGGTGCGACCTCGTTAAATTTTAACTCGAACCGTAAGAAATTAAAGGAGAATTTCGGGCTATAAGGCTTTCTTACCTTTATTTGTAGTTGTTACGTCCCCACCAAACAGGTGCAGGTTTTATTTTGTGCAAAAACACATTATTGGCTATTTCCCCTACCATAAGCCCTCAATGGGGCGTTGGGTTTTAGTGCTAATTCGCTTATTTCCATCGAAATAAGTAGTAAAGTGTGCCGCTTGGTATACTATTTACATTATGAAGAGAGGATCTATTAAAAGATATATTTTTGAGCGATGAAAATAAGCAAATTAGTACTACAACCCAACACTCCATTGAGGGCTTATGGTAGGGGAAATAGCCAATAATGAGTTTTTGCACAAAATAACATCTGGACCTCTTTGGTGGGGACGTAACAACTACAAATAAAGGCAAGAAAGCCTTCTAGTCCGAAATTCTCCTTTAAGTATCCTATGCGACCTATTCAGTTGCACGCTGGAGCCCTGGTTTATTGTGAATATAAACTGATCTAGTATCGCAGCTATCATAAAGATATCATCTGTCATAACAATGTTGGTGTCGTACAGTACATCCTCTTACATAATGGCATTAAAAACATCACTGCCAAAGATCCTCTTAGATTTGTTTTCACAGTGAGCCCAATGTTTTATGGGCACCATCACGTTGCTACAGTATTCCTCCAGTCGGTCTGCTTTGACCGCAGAGACACCCTTACTGCAGTTAATTAGTTATCGGAGTGACAAGCAGTCGCTTGAGAGCCAGGCGCTCTTCTGCTAGGTATGTTTTTGTAGTAAAGCAGCTCAGCCAAATTACAGTCAAAACGTCTCTTTATGGCCATGATTTAGATAGTGGGAATAGAAAAAAAACACCACACCTAGAGGTGCAAACACAGCCTGCATCAACAAGTCTTGTTCTACGTTCTACGGCATCCTTATATCATTTCTCAGATTATGTAGTTTTTCCTTGATTACCTTGAATATTCCCTGTTCATGACGGAGGCCTTAATACATGCAAAGCCAGATGTGTTCTTTGGTTTTTCTAGTAATTCACGTAACTGATTGGATTCTCCTCAAATGTCTTTGTATCCCCCACAGGACATATACTTCATGACTAACCATGCCAATTAGGCTAGAGTGTGGAAATCCAGTTATCAAATATCAATGTAAAGTAATGTTGATTGCCGATCTTGCATTAAAGGACCACTTCACCACTTTTCAACCTATCTTCATATAATCCTCGATGGGGAATCCAAGCTAATAGAAACTGCATGCTTTCTAGTCCTGAGAAGTTGCAATGCGAAAATGGAAGCCATCGTTCTCACGATAATACAAATCTAAACATTTTTGTAAAAAAAATCTTGTTTAAAAGAAATCTGCCTAACGATGATGTCACTGGTGGACGGGTTTCTGAACTGCCCGCAGCCCTCCTATGAGACACAGACTGAGTAGAAAAAATGGTGCCATTTTATCATGATTATTAGTGAGGACCTATTATATGAAGATAGGTTGAAAAGTGGTGAAGTGGTCCTTTAATACCATCGTTTGGACATATGGACAGGCATTGACCAGGCATTAGCAGCAGACAGAGAGGAAGCCTGTTTTTCACTTGCCGAAAATGTAATCTGTTTATTAGCGTTTTTTGTGTAAACACCGGAGATTCAGAGTTTGGGCTACGGGATCTGTCGTCCTGTTTACAGCTCTGCAGGCTATGGGATCTCTAGCCATTGGCTTAGGCTTCTCATACAGCTATGGGGTGGCATAGCTGAATGGTGTGTGAGCCTGCCTGGGGAACCGCAGTCCCCAGTGGTCCCAGGTATGATTCCAGGCCTGGTAAATTTGACTGGTCAAAGTGTCCTTGAGCAAGACACCTAGCTAACCCATAATTGCTCTGCACCCCTTGTGGACAGCGATGAGCTGGGCTCAGCTGAAACCGAATTTCCCCGCAGGAGCAAGGTCATCAGTATTACAACAGCAGAATGCACAGACACTGCCAATGTATAAAGGACATTAATTTAGGGCCCATGTCCACAGACTCCACACAATACACAGCATGTTATGAGCGGTTGGATGCTTTTGATATAAACTAGCACACAGTTAATTAGTTACTTTATTGACACAAATGTATAAAACATTGGGTCCAAACAATAATCGAAAATCCATGAATAAAAACTTTAAAAAGGTACATACATTAAAATATACACAACACAAAATCCCTTTACAGCTTTCTATTGCTCTAAAAGTGACAGGCAGGCATGTAGTATACACAAATCTCTCTGTTAGTGCACACAAAGAGTGAGCTAAAATCAGTACACTCGTGTCCATATTTCACTCTGTCTTGTGTGAGGGGACACCAGTAAGTGCTGTTCGTTTTGTATACCAGTTTCACATTGACAAATACGCTGCTCAGGTGGTATGCGACTCCATCTTCCCATTTCCACACACAGTCTATGAGCGGACAACCGAAACCGTGTAAAGGTTATCCTCAAAGTAAGGTGTGCTTCTGGTGCTGGTATAGAGTGGATGGACAGCTAGATCTGCACATTGACACGTGCTGTGTTCGAATCCAGGTTGTGTTAGCTTAGCTGAAAGTTCTCATGGTGGTGGGTGGCAACAACTCCACTTCGGCTCGTAATTGTCACACTCCCACGCAGTGTTGTTTTTGGCAGCAAATTTTGATTTTAGTATTAGTCATAGTCTCTTCAATAGTTTTCATTTAGTTTAAGTCACATTTTAGTCACTCGGCATGTTTTAGTGTTAGTCTAGTTTCAGTCGACTAAATATAATAAGATTTTAGTCGACTAAATCTACAGTTGATTTAGTGAAATGCATTTTGGCGGGCCTTGATGCCGTCGTAATGACCGATCTACAAGCTCACAATGCGTCAGATTGGCTATTTTCAGCATGCAACCAATTGTAAAATGACATACTGGATCTCTTGTCCACTAGTCCCTTTCTAACATTTTAGTCTAGTTTTTATTTGTTGATGAAATTGTCAATATATTTAGTCTTAGTATTAGTAGTCATAGCTTAGTTTTTTATTTAGTTTCGATTTAGTTTTCATCAGTGGAAAAAGGTAGTCGACAAACACAGTCGTCTGTGCACATCGCCGGGTATTGTTTTTGTATTTCTTTTTTGCAGTTCTGTGCTGTCGTTTTCCAGGCTCATGGGAAACGGTCATGAACTGAAGCTCACAGTCATTCGTCAAAGGACCTCTGACCTTTGGATCTCCCAATGAATGAATTGTATGATCTGCTCTATCCACGCCTGACGTCAAAAAGCAACATCAAAAGATTTCCGTAGCCTTGTTAACCACTCCCCCTTGAAATCACATTTTCATTCATTTGTGTGGAGTCTGGACCCGGCTAATGCATCAGCGTAACAAATATGTGTGTGTGTATGTGTGTGTGTGTGTATATATATATATATATATATATATATATATATATATATAAAATGTGTGTGTGTGTGTGTGTGTGTGTGTGTGTGTGTGACTGTGTGTGACTGTGTGTGTGTGTGTGTTAGGGCATTAAGCAACTAGTCGACTAGTTTACTAGTCGACTAGTAAATCCACTAGTCGACCTTGCTGGTACTAGTCGACTAGTTGATAAGAAAGAAAAAAAAAGTTAATTTTTTTTATTTTTCTTCCCCCGATTTTGTAGGCCTCAGGTTCAGGTAGATTATAGTTATAGTCACCAATGTACACAGTTTTTATGTACAAATATTTATTTTTAACATAATAGGTGGTTAAACAACTAGTCGACTAGTAAACTAGGCAACTAGTCAACTAGTAAAAATGACTAGAAGTGAATGCCCTAGTGAGTGTGTGTGTGTGTGTGTGTGTGTGTGTGTGTGTGTGTGTGTGTGTGTGTGTGCTCGAGCTGAATTAAAACAGTTGCATTGTGTTACAAAAGCCGAATTGCTCAGACACATATGAGATGTAAATTCTCAATTCATTGTCAATGGCATTTAATGTTTGTGTTGCCACAAAAAGCCGATTTGTTCAGACACATACAGTATGACGCAAATGTGACACGTGTTACGACAAAAAGCTGTATGGAGGGGCTCAAAAGTGACGTCATATCCAGTCTCAAACCTCACTGCGAGATTAGAAGACAGGCAGCATCCGCAAGAGAACTGATGGGAATTGACGAGGAACTTATTTTCTTTTAATAAGAAGAGGGACTTTTATGGCTTGACCCCGTCTTATCGCTGCTTACAGCTATACTCATCATCCCCATCTGTTCTGGCACCGTTTAGGCATACGTAGGTACCGTTTAGCACTGGTACTGGATGAAAACCCAATAAAACGATACCCAACCTTAATTCTTTCAGCACCATTGCCGTAGAATGTAGGTCAATTGAAGCCTATTTTTTTATACTACGCTTACCACCATTGCCGTTGATTAATGGCAATTGTGATTTTATAGTGCATTCGATCGATCGAGCCATAATGCTACTTACGTTAGCCGGTTAGCTAGCTATGTTGTTAGCACAGCACTGGATCGCCCATCTTAGATCGTCGTCGCCATAATAATCCATTCTATCTGTTTCTTTCAATCGCCTGTATCTCCTATTCCTTGTCCCAGATGGCATTTTGGTCAAAACAACGTTTCATTGACGGCACAGAGCCGACGATGTGGAGCTCTCCAGTGCCCCGGTTTGGATTCATATTGTAAACAAGGCCTGTCCAGGCTCCGTTCAGCTTCCTAGGTTAATACTACTTCCGGTAGACTGGAAATGTGGCTTTTCAAAATAAGAGCTCGACTGGAAAAAATGCTGGTGTGAATTAGATCCTAATTTTTCAATAAATGCTAGCGCTGTAAGTGTTAAATGTCACCTCCTGCTCAATGGGATGCAGAATGCAGTTCTACTGCAGCCGTGGCACCACAGCACTGAAGAATGTTCCTACAGTCTGTACCAGCATGATCTAACTTGACGAGCTATTTCTTATGCAAGACTTGAGACCCATGAACATGCCTGGCCTAGACCTGTCAATCAACAGTCTGACCTCATATTATTTTGGTTGTCTTTGGCATGAATGTTGCTATTAACTCGGTATATAAGGGAGTCTCTCTTCATCCCGAAGAGGTCAGGATGATGTGTGCCGGCAGATAACTCTCTTGCAGTTATGCAACCTGGGCAGCCAGTCTTTTGTTGGCCTCGCCTCGTGTTGCAGAACAATCAAGTTAGACGGCAAACAAAATTAGGATGAGGCTTCCACGTGCCAAGCGTCGTGCCATGGCCCTACGTTGTCAACTTGTCATTACCTGCACAACCAACATGGGGCAATGGGGCATAGACCGTGTCTATCCTGAGGATGTCTCTAGCATGCACATATCAGACCCTATGAACGTCAGGGTATTAAAGGACGACTTCACCACTTTTCAACCTATCTTCATATACTTGGTCCTCACTAATGATAAAAACAAATGTCCTACTCAGTCTGTGCCCACGGGAGGGCTGTGGGCAGTTCAGAAACCGTCTTCCAGTGACATCCACGGGGAATCCAAGCTAATAGAAACGGCATGCTTTCTATTCCTGAAAAAATGCAATGCGATAATGGAAGCCATCGTTCTCACGATAATATATATATATATATACACACACTATATATAATATATATATTCCTGAAAAATTGCAATACGATTATGGAAGCCATCGTTCTCACGATAATATATATATATATATATATATATATATATATATATATACACACACACACACACACACTATATATAATATATCTTGTTTAAAACAAATCTGCCTATTGATGTCACTGGAAGACGGGTCATTTGGGTCATTTGTTAATCGTAATCGAAACAAAACTTTGAAATAGCCTTGACTCGTGATATCGCCCGGCCCTACTACTTCAGTGGATTTTAGCAAGAAATCCAAATGCAATAAGATGCCGGTAGGAAGCAAGATGGCACAGGATGTTGTGGATAAGTGGATAATTAATAAGGTTGGGGTAATGTGCCTTTCCACAGAAATAATGCACACCATTCGCGCCACAAAGTGGTAGGAGGGAAAGGAAGATGACAGGAGCAGTAAGGGAAAAGAGGGAGAACATTCTCGGGTCTGGGGGTGGCTACTGTTTCATTGTTTTCCCACCGTGCCCCAGTTCCACCCGTCGTCCCAGTTCTTTGTCTCAAGCTTGAGAAGCCTGGGTAAGGCTGACGTGTGGCTCCCAGGCGCAGCAGCAGCCAGAGGCTGGGAACTCAGAGAGGGCTATTCCATTTGCCAAGCTGATGATGTGTGTATCCCATCTCACGTCCAAACAAATGATTTCCACCACCATTTTGTGACTAGGAATACATTAATACATGGAAAAAACGTGTGTGAAAAAATATTTACATATGTTAATACAAAATAAAATAAACATCATATGCTGTCTGGCAGAAACCTTGTATGTCCAAAACAGCTACTTGTCACCCAGGATTCAAATAAAAAACAAAATGGCAAAAATAACATCAAATCACAAGCTCACAACGCGTCGCATCGTGAAATGGGGCATTAATTTATGTAAAAACGTAAAAAGTTGAAACATGGAGATATGAGGTTGCTGCCCGAACAGTGACAATAATAAACTGTATGCTTTATGCATATACTGTATATTCTGCGGTTCCTTTGAATGACTCTTTAGAGAGAACGATTTGATTTATGAACACTGTCAAAAGGGAATTTAGGTCAACTTCGGCGTTACAGGAGCTCAGGTCAGGATGTGCAGGGGTTGTAGCCGAGGTCTCCAAAGCACTTGCCCAGCGGGAAGGTAAAGGTCATGTTTTACCTGCCCTAAGGTCATGTTTGTTTTCCTCAAAAATCGTTTTTTTGCTGCAAAACACGCACTGAGTTTGATCATTCTGTGTGTGTGTGTGTGTGTGTGTGTGTGTGTGTGTGTGTGTGTGTGTGTGTGTGTGTGTGTGTGTGTGTGTGTGTGTGTGTGTGTGTGTGTGTGTGTGTGTGTGTGTGTGTGTGTGCACGCAAGGGCAGGTGTGCAGATTATGCATACACCTTTGTGAGTGTGCTTGTGTACACTAGTGCAGTTAGTTATTTCCAATATTTTTTCAACAGATTATTTCATAATACAGATGAAATGAACAATTATGCAAAAGTAATTGTGATCATACAGCACACGAGTTCTTTAAAAGTTCTATACCTTGTTCCTCTGGAGAAACTGACTTATCTCCTCCGTGGTAAGAAGGTGGCGAACTTTAAAGAGGGTCCAAGGCAGCTCTGTGCAGTTGAAGTAGAAAAATCCTTTATTTCATGATTAAAAAACAAGGATTAAAAAACGACCAACGCGTTTCGGCCAGCATGGGCCTTCATCAGGGTCAACTGAAGCTTTGCCGTTGCTTGGTGTCCCATTGGCCAGAGGAGCCAAACAGGCTAGGCCGTCAGTATGACTAGAAAGGTTAGAAGGCTAGAAAGGTTGTCTAGTTTTCATGAGCTTTCATTACAAAAAACAAATCTTATCAATGGAGGTTTGTGGTCTAATCAATAAAATGTGGGGTCTTTGAAATTAAGGTTGAGAATCACTACTTATGAGTACCAGTGTGGCTCCATTATGTTTATGATTTTGAACTTTGATACTCTGGCTTGTACAGTACTTGACCATTAAGTGGAAATATTGCTAGTCTTTTTCTTGAATCAAAATCACACTTTTGGCAAATGCAAACATAGAATTTGAGTCCTGCTATTTAATATGGGAGATGTGAAATTGCTGCATTCATACATACTACCCTTCACGACAGATGTCTTTTTTTTAGGTTCTTTTCTAGGCAACGGAAATCAATAGATCACCAATATTAATGTAACATGACCGCCAAACTACTTCGGAAAAGCAATGCACCAAGACTCATTTTATTAAATATTTTCAAACCGTCCTTGATGCAGTATAGAGGCGCCTGTGATATTGAGACTATACCGAACCAATAAACAACTTGTGAGAAGAGAGGAATATCTCAGCTACAGCACACACACGCAGGCATAGAGCGACAGGTAGCGTTTGGGGTTAGGACATGGCAAATAAAACTGGCTCAAGACACAACAAACTGATATTTGAGAGGTGAAAGATATTGTTTCTCAGTTTGCTGTTGCTCCCAGCAGGTCAGCTAGTCTTGATTGAAACGTTATACAGCGACACAATAGAGGAAAACGTCTTTATAAGTTATGCCAGGAACCGATTGGGCGGCTGCATGTTTGTGTGTCCGTCTGGAAAATCACACAGTGCGAGAGAGAGAGAGCTCTGAGGAGGGAGAGCGAGCGTTCGAGACGCTTTAGTGTTGATGGCCAGTTATAAGTAACTAATATTGTGTAAATAGTAAACAAAATAAGGATGATCCAGTCTCTACAATCATTATTGTTCTCTTATTTGAGTGTTTTAGAGGCCTTTTGTCCTTGTGGTGGTTGATTGAGAGTCCCTTTTTCCACTGACTGGCTTTGTGCAGCAAACATGACCAAAAAAGGGTAATGAGGAATGTCCAGACCAGAAGTTAAAGTTGAACTCAAAAGGGTTTATTCCATCCAGGTTGAAAACAAAACTACTCCTCCTACAATGATAATAATGAAGTTGGGGGGGAAAAACAAAACACTAGCAATGGGCTATATGCAGCCAACACTTCAGTGTTCAGTTTGGGCCTCGGTCGGCAGCCACTCATTCACTGTGAACGTACGGTTGTGATTTTGTAGGATTAAAGTTCAGTTCTTTAAACAACACTATTTCATTTGATTATGTGATGGCGTAGTTTTTCATAGTTTATATTATTTGTGTTGCGACGTTTACATGACATGAGGTAGAAATGTCTTAAATCTCCTTCATGGATTTCTACAGTTGTTACCAGTGTTGCCATGTCCGCTTGTTATAAGCGACTTGGGGCTTGTTTTTCATTAAAGTTGCTTGAAAATATTGGTAGTTATAGTTGCAGATTGCGGGTTGTTTCTAAAGTGTAGTTGCTTATTTAGGCTTGTTCTCTAATGTTGTTTAAACCTGTGATTCTACCAAGGACCCCCATGTATCTGTGCACACGGACCCCCATCTGACAAATGTTTTGTGCCAGGTTTTAATTTTTTATTTGTATAAAACAAAAACTATTTTGGAAAATATCAGATCTACAAGCTCACAACGACACATTGTGAGCTTGTAGATCTGCTATTCTCAAGTAGATGCCGATGTATAGTCTTAGAGTATAAATATATAAGTGATAGTAGCTCATTTGTGGAGTGGCTTCTTTTCATAGAACTGGTTGCTTATTTCTCTCACACACCGTTTGTTACCGTTTGTATAACATCTGGAGAGACGCTTCACAGAGGAAAAAGTCTGTCAGCCCAGGACATGGCAGCTTATTCCTTTACATATATTTGTGATCGTATTGAACTGTATTGTATTTTCGCTGTGAGGTTCTATAAATGTATTTAATAAGTTTATTTGGCATAGTGACAAGGACTTAATCTTCCATAATTCATTTGTTATTGACTAGAATTTTTTTGCTAACCCATGGCAAGGCGCAGGAACAGTATACTGTACTGTGCTGTACTGTACTGTACTGCGCTGTACTGTAAGTCTTTGTTTACTGTACTGTACTGTACTGTACTGTACTGTACTGTACTGTACTGTACTGTACTGTACTGTACTGTACTGTGGTCACTGCTGTACTGTACTACTGTGTTGTAGTCATTTGTACTGTACTGTACTGTACTGTACTGTACTGTACTGTACTGTACTGTACTGTACTGTACTGTACTGTACTGTACTGTACTGTACTGTACTGTGCTGTGCTGTGCTGTGCTGTGTTGTGCTGCTCTCCTCTGTACTGTACTGTACTCCTTTGTATTGCACTGTACTGTAATGTTCTCTGTACTGTACTGTACTGTGCTGTGCTGTACTGTACCCCTTTGTACTGTACTGTACTGTTATTGTACTGTACTGTACTGCTCTATTATTGTTATTATTAGTATTTTCGTGCAAAACTCATGCTTGGAATGGATTCAGCATCATGAAAACCCCCTAGTTTGACATGTCACATGCTACTTAAAGTATAATGAAATTTGGATTTGTTTTGCCTTATATTGGTTGATAATGGTACCCCAACTTTCAGCAGCTGGGTTTTAGGAGTTGGGTTGGAACACATTTTTCTGTGATAGTAGACACCTTTATGAACACATCTGTGAAGAAAGCTAGTGGTAAGCATTTATTTTGCAGATTTGCCACAACTTAAGCTAACTTTACCTAACTATAAGCCTACAACTCCTCCCTAATGACCCAGGAATGTGAGACAGATGTGGTTGTATGACTAGCCCATGCTCTATATGTGACATTGTGAGTGACTTGAGATGTTTTGCCACTATATAGTCCTATATAGTCCAAATTGGCACTTTGGCTGTTCGACATATTGGATTATTCTGCCGTGGACCGGCACCACTAGGACTGGTGTGAGTATATAGCATCCTTCCGCAGCTGGAGAATAAGTAGGTGGAGAGACCGCTTTTTCATAGCTTTATTTAATATTATTTCACATGGCTTCCAAACGCAGTAAAACCACCTTCCAAAAGCGACAGGACAGTTCATTATACCACTGCGGCACTCAGCCAAGTTTAACTCCTTTCTCAAGTTTACTCTGTGGTGTTTCAGACTTTCAGTACACACCTGAGTGCTGCGCACATCATTAACGGTAAACCTCGGCAGTTCGAGTAAACAACGGGTGAAACGGGATGATTCCTCCTCCATTGTTGCAGTCCAGTCACTCCAGTGTGTCTGTCCACTCGTCTCCACTGTTCCTCATTTTGCTGGGGACCCCAAGGAACCCCCTCAATGACCCCTGGGTGTCCATGGACCACATTTTGAGAACCGCTGGGATAGCTGATCCTTTTAATTAGACTGTACATTTTTTGTCTTGTTTGTGTTTACAACGAACTGGCATCGTGCATGAGGTTCCTGCGTTTCTCAGGGCAGATAGATATCTGGGAAATAGTATGTATTTATTAGCAAACGGAATCTGTTTATTTTCTACAAACATGCTGGCCAAGTTTCCAGTTATTTAAATTATCACATGTCTCTATCTCTGTCTCCCTGTGTTAACCTGCAATGCTTTTTGTTTTGTTGCTGGGTAATTGTGTTGGTACAATTTGAGCTGTTGTGGAGAAATACTGTGAATACAATTTGAGTGGCAGTTAAAAGCTCAACAGTGGAACTCAAATAAATGCCACAAATCTGGGAGGAAACAAAGTATACTAAAAGTGAAAACACACACACACACACACACACACACACACACACACACACACACACACACACACACACACACACACCAATATATGTAAAGCGCCTTGGATAAAGGTGCTATATAAATGCACCATTTAAAAATGCACCATTTACACACACACACACACACACACACACACACACACACACACACACACACACACACACACACACACACACACACACACACACACACACACACGTATTGCCTATCCATTTAAAATATTGTCATTTGGAATGCCTGAAGACTCAGCCAGTTAGTGCACAGACCACATGCTCCTTGTGTGCGGTTCAAATCGAACCGCTTTCTTGTGTTGTCTCGCATGCCGCTCCTCCCTCTCTGCCCTTGGTATACTGTCTCTCTGCACTGAAATACAGTGAAAGAATGCCCCAGAATGCCCCAAAAAAACTATCTTCAAGAAAAAACTTATGGTAGATTTAACAAAACCATGCCTTTGATTCCAGCATCTAAATGCAGCATATTTGAGCTTCTGTGGGATTAGTATATTCACTAGCAATGACCCTGCTAAAGATTCTTTCCCCAGCCGCCTGAGGATAAGTAGTTAACCTGCCAAGGTGGCTTTAGAATTGTTTTGACAGGCAAAAGGCAATTTGTTCATTTCATAGTTGTTTTGAAAGCTAAAAGGATATCCGGGGCAAACTATGTCATTCTTCGGGACAGACAGTTACTTATATACTTTGAATAAAGCATAACATCTCGTCTGGGAAAGGAGAGTGTACTGTTAAAAAAGAATACAGCAGCAGAATCAAAATACCACTGATTATTATAGAGGCAAAGCCTTTTACCGGCTGGGCACTTCAAATAGTCTACCGAGTAGTCTAATTGATTATAGGGTAGTCACATTACCCCAAGTATAACATTGGAGCAAAAAAGAAAACTGGACATGTGTTGCAGGGGCTGACTGAGCATCTTCCTCCGAGTAAACACTCATCTGAAGAACTTGGCTGAATCTTCACTTTTGGTACCAATAGAGAATCGGTGTTTACTGTTCACTGTTGGCTCCTCTCAGACCAGGCAGCCAGACCCTGCATTGATCCGTGCAACTGTTGGAGCAGCATGTCTGCTCCCATTGGCCCTCATTTATCAATTGAGTGTAAAATCTGCCCCAAATTCGAGTGTAGGTTTCGTAGTACACCCACGTCGCCACGGCATTTATAAAGTGATCGCAAACAGCTGATCCTTCCTTAATTTCGTTCCGACGTTAATAAATGTGACGGCTGAAATCTATCTGGCACGCCCTATGAAATCAAGCCTCGCCCTCGTTTTTGGGACATGAACAACTACAGTACGACCTTGGAAACCATAGTTACATGACGAAAAAAGTAAATAAAAACGTTGCTGCCCGCCTCACCCCCCCCCTCTCATACACACACACACACAGACACACGCACACACACACACGCAACTTGCAAGCAACTGTCACTGTGTGTTGTTAGTTGTATATACAATTATTAAAGTGTTTATTCATTTAATATACAACAAGATTCTGTGAAGCATTAATTAAATAACATTGCTCACGTCATTGGAATGAGTTTGGACACGCACAGCCCGTGACAAATGCAGTTTTGCAAATAGCTGCATCTCCTCCTCCGCTCCTGTTCTGTCTGTCTCTGTCACTGTGGTGACCTGCATGCACGTTTATGACATTACTGTAGCCTATATTAGACTGCCTCCCTGCGCAGCCTAAACCTTATGTGGTACTGGTGGTAGCAGAGACGAAATGTTTTTATAATCGTCATGGGGGCCCGCCCGGCCCCCATGACGGGGGCCGGGCGGCCCCCGCTTGGGTTTCACACTAAACCCAAGCGTTTAGGTTCTAAACACTTATTTGTAAGACTTTTTAAACGTGTCACAGTGTTTAGATTATAAACAGAAGAGCATGTTTAAATGCCATGATTGCAGGCTAGTCCTGTCCGCCTCGGCAGGTTCTGTAGAACTGTCGCTGGGGCGGCGGAAGGTTTCAACAGCAGGCTGGCATCGCTGTTGCCAGCCAGGGTGTTCTTGCTGGTGGTGGTTTCATATTGTGATCAAGTAGCCTAAGCAGAGTAGGCTACGCTACAGTACTGTATGCATGCATACCTGGCAGGTGAAAACAAGCACCCAGATTAGCATTTCAATGCCTGATCTGCATGTGTACAAGGGACAGGCAACGCGGTCCACCCCCCACCACGGACAGTGAGGGGAAAAAAGAGGTGTTAAGGTGCCAGACTTGGATATAGTGGCGGTGGGCTCAGGCTGGCTGGGTTAGCCTACCTATAGATGCGGATGCGGTCACTTGCGCTGGCTCGGCAGTCACATTTATTGGCATTCGAGCGCGTCGGGTTAACAAAAAGGACGAGACGTAACGCTACTGGTATGCGCTCATCTCATGCAAAACACTGTTTAAATGGCTTAAGCATCTAACTTGCAACATTGTTTTTAATTGAGCGATTTTAATTGCTTGTACACGTGGAAATATCCTACCAATTTCATATGACATGCCATTACAACATGTATTTTTTTCACATGTATTATTAGTTTTATACATTTTAGGAGTGAAAACATATGTTTAGATGCCTGTGACAGCATGTCAGCAGTTCAGACAATGCTGCTCCGCTTGTGTACGACAGAAAAACAGGTGAGGACAAAGCGTACGACAGCTCCCGACCAGACGTGATTTTTGTCCTGGCGCACGGTCAAGTTCAAGGTTTTGCGGAAATGGTAAATGCCGAAAATTGCGGTAATTTCGGCGTGCACCCATATTTTGGCGTACGCACGGTTGATAAATGAGGGCCATTGTCTCCTCCTTTACTCATGCTCAGATTGAGCGTCAGTGGTGGAGAATTAGGGTTGTTGAAAAAAGTTGAAAATCGACTCGATTTTCGACTCATGCCTTCCGCGACTCAAAAACGTACGAGTCGAAAAATCGTTTTTATTTTATTTTTTATTTTTTTGTAATGGCTTATTATAAAACGTTATAAACTTTACTGTTTCAAATGTTTTCCAAATGGGAGAGGTACGTGTTTGTCTGTGTGACACTGCTGTGCTGCGCCTGTCAGCGCCGCTCCTCACATGCATGCCCTGGCTGCAGTTAGGGCGCCATCGTCCAAGGGTGTGGGGTGAAGGGGAAGGGTATCTTAGCAACACTGAATGCTCTGTCCCATTGGTCGTGTGCTCGTATCATGAGCCAATGGCTGCAGCTCTGAGCCTCCCAGACCCCAGGTTCGCATCTCATTGCTCATGCTCAAAGACAGTGTTCCACAGGTCCGCTCTGTTCTGAGCTGTGAGCGCTCTTCTCTTCTCGTGAAGAAAGCAGGACAGCGTTGTCAAATAAATCCCGCCGTCATTCATACTGTATTTATTCCCCGACCCGACATTAAAATACGGAACAACGTGCGTCCCGTGTCAGTTCATTACGGGACTTGTGACAGGCTGCTGCAGACACTTGATTGTTGGGACTAGCTGATAGCATAGCAGCCGATAGCGCCGCTGCTCCTTCAGTGTCGTTGTTTACAAAATAAAGTTTATTTTTTATTATTGGGCTTTGATCATTGATGCAAATTCTAAACATATGGATGCAGCTGCAGAAGTTGTGTTGCTTAAAGGAATGCATAGTTGCGTTCTCCTCAACTGCTGCGCAGCAACAACAAAAAAAATAATAAAAAATAATGGAAAAAAAATAGGAAAAAATCGATCGACACGTCGATTTTCAGCCTCGATTCGTCGATTGGCCAAATATGAGTCGTTTGGCATCCCTATGGAGAATGTACTCACATTTTTGAGGGCCGATAGCCGGCCCCTCCTATATTCAGCTATTAGTGTAGATTTTCGTCTTACACAAACATTAAATTCCCATTGACAATGAATGGAGAATTTACGCCATATGTAGACGAGCAATCGGTTATTTTTGTCCTACACAAAGGTTACATTCCCATTGACAATGAATGGAGAATTTACGTCATATGTGGACGAGCAATCGGTTATTTTTGTCCTACACAAAGGTTAAATTCCCATTGACAATGAATGGAGAATTTACGTCATATGTGTGAGCAAATGATGATAATGTACGATGATAAGAGCGCCCCTCACTTCGCACGGGTGTGATTGTTTTTGTGATATTTTTTTACTTCAGTAAAAGTATTGATACTGCAATGTATGGACACTCTGTTACAAGTAAAACAAGTTTGCTGGGGAATTTTTCAGAATAATAGCGCTAGAGTGCCAAGCAGATGGGCAGATTTTACTCTGAATAGCCCCGCCTTCCGTTACCCCCAAAAACCGGGAGTCATTATCTTCCGTTCTTACCTCACGCTGGTACACCTAAAGTCTCTCTAGAAGTGTTTATATTCCAAACGAGATGCTTCCTGAAGTCAGAAATGAAGACAGAACATTGCCTTTTTGGTCAAAACCATGGACAGTGCCCTAGATTTAGAGTTGTGAGCCATTCTAATCGGGCCGCAAACAAGGAAGTGAACGGCAGTGCGCATGCGCAAAACACAAGGAGTACGCTGCAGAAGGAAAGGCCAACCAAAAATAAAATCAATAAAAAAGACCTAAGGAAACCTATACACGTCCAAGGCACCCCGTGGTTTTGATTCCCAGGACGTGTATACACGTCCTTAGCATAATTCGTGTTGAGTACAGTACTTGAGTAAATATAAGTAGTTACTTTACCTCATCAGATCATTTATTTAACTCACGGCCATGTTCACATGGTATGGAGCACAGATTCATACACCTGCATAGATGTGCACACACTTTGCTGTCTCTCTGTTGGCTACAGCTCTTCACCTCTTGACCATCCTGATTGGCGTCTTGTTTTGTGTGCCTGGAGTCTGGACGACTACTTTATTCCCCCTAAAATGGGTTTAGCCACACCAATGACCTTTCCATTTGCAGAAACACAGCAATCACTCCCTAGTCTGTCTGATAGCGGCAGGCTTGATGAAACTAGCCCACTATTCTTTTGTGCAATTTTGTGAAAAGGTCACTGTCATAACCGATGCTAAGCTTCAGAATGATTGTGTGCTCCTCACATTATGCACTGTTTTCCGTTCAAAACGTCTCTTCAAGGCCATATCCTGTCACTTCTTCTAGTATTTTCCTTATATCAGAAATAAGACATTTGTATAGTTGATGTGATTAGCTTTGGGTTTGTGAATCAAATTTGAGATTACTTTAATTTGATTTGATTTATTTCACACAACCCTGATGGAGGGAAAAGGAACTGGTTGGAATAACGTGTTCCTTCCACGCGCTACGTCCAACCAGGGAAACTCCTCCCTGTCGGGTGAAAAGAAACAGTTTGGACTCCTCATGCAGTGAAGGTAGTATGAGGTTAGTCTGTTGCTCTCCCCAGGTTGGCAGAGGGAGTGTAGTGCCCAGGATTACTCATCTGCTCTAACATAAAGTCAATAAAGTAACATGTTGGAGCAGATGAGTGAGTTCTTTCTTCTTTTTTCGATGTCACTTTCAAACCCAGCACCTCTACTAAGGGATGTGCGTATTCTATTAGTTTTTGTATAACATGTAATTAAAAAAATATTTAGCACAATATAAAAACAATACAAATTAAAGAATACAACACATAATATAAAAGGAAAAGTGCCTTATATGAGGCCTATGTAGAGGCACCCCCATATCTTGCTCCAACCTTACGTTCCCAGAAGGTCTCTCAGATCCTCATCCCAAGCCCTGCTGGTTGTTGTTCCCACAAAACTAAAAACTAAAAGTGATCGAGCCTTTGCTAGTTTCGCCCCCAGGCTATGGAATGGACTCCCCTACCACCTGGAATATGTGGCCTCTGTGGACCTTTAAAAAAAAAAACCTTTAAAGACCCACCTTTTCAGACGGGCCTTTGTAACTTGGTCCTGTATTGATTTCTTGTTTTTCACTATTGCCGATTGTTCTGTTTGCTTTGTTTTATTGATATGTTTTGGTTGTATTGTTGTGAAGCACTTTGTGACTCTGACTCACCTCTGTGAAAGGTGCTCTATGATTAAAATGTACGTAAATAATACTTACCATGTAAAACACCATACAAATATTTGATTTGTAAACAAGATATGAATATATAGAATTTACAAATAACATGATTGCAGTATATTAAAAAAATCTACAACATGATTGAAATACTTGATTATCTATGACATGATTACAACATAGTTGACATAAGGTTTTACATGATGTAAAAACCATAGAGCAACCAAGCAAACATAGAAGAGATGATGATACAATGTATAATACAAACCGAAGTTTGATGCTTTACTTCTAATTCAGAGATGAGTTTGAAGGATATCAGTAGACCATATACTGTGGCAGTGAACATTATTGAATTTCCTTTAAAAAACAGGCAAAAGTATACATCAGAGTGGGCATAGATCATAATCAGTCTTGCTGTATAATGTATGACAGTACCTACACCAGAAACAATAGGTGCATTACAATCAACTTCAGAGTGCCAGTGTTGGAAAGTAAAACAGAGCAGAGACCCGACAGATACAAAATGTGTTCCTTTTTTAACTTAAAGTAGGGTAAATTATATTTTGTTTTACTAACTAGTACACTAGTACTAGCGAATGCATGCAAATCCCTTCCCCACCCTCATCCCCCCCACCTTCAGATATCCTATGTCATGAGACACCTGCACACAGCTTATGAAAAGTCATCTGACAATAACTTGAAAACCTACTGCCAATCCAGACAATTTATCAAATCTGCCAATCTTATCAAGCCAGCTGTAATGGCAAGCTGACACGAAAATCCACAAGGCTTTTAAAGACTAAATTAAATGACTTTTGCGTAAGAGCTGGGTGCTGTGAGGGCAGGTCGTTCACTGACTGAAACAGTCGAGTGCAATGCCTTCCGCAGATTTGTTTTATCCCCTCTGGACTTCGCAACTGGAGCTGTGCACTCCAACAGCAGTGTTGATTCGAGTTTATTTTTACTGAAATTCCAAGTGGCGTTGCAGTAACATAAAAGTTGTTTACTTTTGTTTTGCTGCATCTGCTTGTAAATGTTGCGTCCTTTTGTGATACAGATTAGCAAAGCAGTCAGGGGTTCGCCTGACCAATATAGAGTACCTGCCTGTGAACAATAATCATCTTTAAACCCTCTGGGATACAGAGAAAAATCAGAGGAATCATTGAGCCTGTGAGGTGTCGCAGGTCTTTTGTGATCTACACAAATATATATTTCCCTCTAAACTGTCTTGCCTTGCCTTTATGTGGTCTATGTGTGAAGAATATTAATAGTTGAGTTGACTCGTGTGCTACAACCATAGTGTAGGTTTGCATGTTCATTGCGGAACATGAACAATATTTTTCTGTAGCCAGACTTTAACCAGATTTTAGGAAATAAAATGCTATTTTTTTTATTGGCTGTCTCAAATAAGTTTGACAGCACTGAGTTTTGCCCACCCATGTCATACATAGAGGCCTATTTTGAATCTGAAAACATGTGGACTAGCAGTGCAGGCCTTTCTATTTTGTTGGTTTAATCGTTGAGCTGGTATTTTGACTAACTCAACTTCTCCAGGAGTAAGATTGTGTCTCATTCAACAATGAGACATGTGAAGAGGCAAAGAGGTATAACAAGGGGTGCCATCCCGCAGTTCTGTTTAATACAAGGAGCACAAGGAAGTGTCTGTGGGAAACAAATCTCATGTAGAGCTGGAAAGGTTTTGGGGTGGAGAGACGGAGATAATTACGATGATCTGATTGATCGATTTGCGACCCAAGCTGTGTGTGGTCTGGTGGTGGTGTGTGTGTGTGTGTATGCTTCACCAAACAATGCTTGAGTCTCCCAGCATGGCCACTTTAGGTGTTTTGAGTAAACAGGAGGACTGTTGAGATCAATCTTTCCAGATCTAGGCCCTCCATTTCAGCTGCCATCTATTTTGCCTCATCCCTTTTCAAATAAATAAATGAGGAAAAGAAAGTTGTTACTATTTATCTTAAAGGGTGCGTTTAAGCAGCATCTTGTTTTGTTCTGCCTGGCCGTTTGAATGTTTTAACACTATTGGCACCAGTTTGTTTTAAACCACTCCAGTGATTTAGATAACGTAAGCAAGTTCTTATCTTCTCTCAGGAAACACAAGTCACTCCTTATTGTCCAATTAAATTCCCCAGTAGTTGGTGTTCTGCTGCCTTAGACATTTATGTGAAAACACAATACCAAATAGAGAACGAATAAAACTGTCTTGCAAGTATGTAAAACTAAAGTCCTGGGGTAATATACTCTCCAATCTTTACCACTGAATTAATATTTCATTTGGAGACATAACTAGCATATTGGGAATAGTTTATTCCTAGAATGAATGCAAGGGAAAAGAGAGTCTAGCTATTTAAAGCTGCCTTACCCTTTTTTAATGTGAAGGCTACTTTTGGAAATGTTTCCCAGCAATTTGAAGCTTTATTTGGTTTTGTGTTTTCCCTGGAGGCCTGAATTCCACTGCTGAATTCCCACAGATTATTTTTGGGGGGGTTTAAAGCCTCTGCCCCCGAGACCTTCGAAACACAAATGTATTTATTTACATTTTCATTGTGGCGTGCAAAAGCGTCCTCCTTATTCTAACATCAGAGTTGGAGACATTATGTAACCCAACCAAGAAATGTCCAATAAGTTCCCAATGACTGAGCAGAGGCAGTGGCTTCCAACGCAGGCTCTCTTGACTGTCACAAATCAGCAGAACCATTCCTTTTAAGGGGACATTTCACCCACAAACGGGGATGATTTATTTATATGCATATTCTCACACATTATTCCAAATCCGTAAACGGATTTGCACAAATTCATTTGGTTTGGGAATCGCTGGGTTAATGAGATTGAATTTTGCATTTTGCACTGAGTGATGTTCTTTGGATTGTCCATGTAGTGTGAAATAGTGCTCAGTAAAATAGCTGAAAAGCCGAAAACAAAACAATGTGTGATTAAATAAAAACAAAAGACCCATATCCCAGTTTCTGATAATTATGTTGGGAGTGTAGATTGTAGATTTCCTGTTCTTATCGACACAAAACATTAGATTACAGCCAGGAGAGAATTAATTACATCATCATTAGGGGTGCACCGATGTGGAAATTCTTGGCCGATACCGATACCGATATTACAATGTGTACAATCTAGCCGATAGTCACCGATGCCGATGTTTGTATATCGTATTTTTCCAAATGGTAGCCGGGCTGTTAACACTAAATGATACCATGTCTCGCTAGATTTGTTGTTTTTCAATGTATTTGCCACTGTTGTCCTGCACTTTTTTGCCATGAAAAAATAATTGTGTAAGTGTTGTTGCTGTTTGTTTTTTACTGTTGTTGAGACCGAAGACAAATTTCCACACGTGGACAATAAATTAAACTAACTAACTAACTTTTTGCGCGACGGGCCATTGCGCTGAGGACTGTGGTGGCGGTGTTTTACCTATACTTGTGAGGACTTCTGCTTGGATTCATAGTGAGTGCGCACCGAAAAGACTCAAAATAGTAAGCTCACAACGCGCTGCATGTGGACGCAACACTATAGATACACGGGATGACAATAAACATTTCACAGAATATATACCACTTTGAATTAAAACAATCGGTTGTGCATATAGACCGAGTATGGCACGAATTAATTTTTGGGGATGTGGAGGACTTTGACGTTGACCGAGCTGACGCACCCCCCAACGCCTATTTGGCCCAAAATGATTTTTATATATATAATCCGTTAATCACACAATTAAAGACCGTTGATCACTAACTTGTGGATTATTATAGTTTGGTAAACTGAAAACTAAAGAAAAAAAGTCTGTCCTGTCTTGAGTTGAAACGGTGCCCGATGCCTGTGTGTGAGCCTGTGAGGGGAGGGGAGGGGAGGGGGGAGGAGAGGGGGGAGGAGGAATACCACTGCACTCAGTGCACTAATCGACATGCAGCCACTCTATACATCTCCGTACACGGGTGTATTACCGGATTTGCCTGCAGAGCAGACCATCGGCCACTGCCATCGGTGAAAGTCAAGTTTTTTACCGATGCGCTGATGGCAGTTAACAAGGCAAATATCGGCCCCTACCGATTGTCGGCCGATACATCGGTGCACCCCTAATCATCATGCTCCGAGCTACATTTCACATATTGTACTTGAAATCGCCCTTTGGGTGTTTAGTTTAATCTTTGTTTGGACTCTGTGCCATTCATTGAACTGATATTCAAGAGAACTATAATGTACAGCTAACAAAATAGCTGTACATTAATATAATATATTAAATTCAGTCACACTCGCGTGATTATCAGCCAGTACATGTATGTGATTAGGAAGGAACATTAAAGCTCTCCCTTTTAATGAAATGATATAAGCTACACTATAGGCCTATATGACATGTGCGATGTTTGACTTGATTATAAAGACATGCATTCTACCAAAGATTGAACGAATAGGGCTAGGCCTGTCATACTTATTAAATAATTGCCTGATCACAATTATTCTGCCAATCACGTTTTTTTTCCCACACCGCCAATCGTGTTTTGATGTGTTTTTTGTGTTTTTAGTTTTTACACTAGATGGCACTCTTGCCTAACCTATGATTTACCGTTCGAGTTCCAATGAATCCAGGAACAAGGACATCACATGGTTGCTAAAACTCGCCTCCCGTCTACTTCCATGTAAGATAATGTTCTCGCTCATATCTCTGTTTTTGATTTGATTTAGCGTCAAATGTTAACTAACCAAACTTACCTGAATAACTGAGCCAATGGCAAGACATCATTGCTCGGTTAATGAGTCATGGGCAATTGAATTTAATTCATAAAACAATATTTTATCGAGGGACTATGTTCAGCTACTGTAGACTTCAAATCAGTCGGACATACAGTCCCTAAGGAGGCTGCTGAAACAAACTTAAATTGGGCCTTAAGCCCTATTCAGACGGGATTAGTTCTCCAGGGTAGGTTAGGTAATTTATTTTGTGTATTACAGACGTACCAGTAACATTAATCCTGTCCAAGACCACCTCATTGAAAATTATAGAGGAAATTACCTACAGTTTTTCATCAAATACAGGGGTGGTCTGGCATATTGAATGCCATCTAGATGAGCCGGCTGGCATAATAAACTGCTGGCCGATACAGCTTATATGAACGAGTGCTTTATTCACTTTGCAATACTTGACTAGCCTATTCAGGGCCATGCAAGTGGTGAACGATGCATATCAGGAATCCATGCCAAAACGTTTGTGCGATACTTCTTTACTTGGAATCCCCATTGATGATGATGTCACTGGATTTAGTGACAATTGTAATTGCTGTACATAATATAACACTGCATAACAATGAATACAACAAAACCGTTTGTACACAGTAACCTTTTTATTTGTTCATTACAGGCAACACAGTCTTATGCACATTTGAAAGTTTCTGTCAAAGACCTTCTTCAGGCAAAGAAGATCTTTGACCGAAACGTTAACTAATAAAAGTGTTCATATTGCAAGTCCAGACAGTGTGCGGGTCTTAGTTTGTGCACTTTATGTGCATTTTTACAAAATGTACAAAATGTCTACAATTCATTAACAGTTTAGAGGCCCCATACGAAGTTCAAGTTCATGGTCAAGTGCCCCAGACGGAGATCACTGTCAAGTTCAAGTTCACGGTCAGTTGCCCGAGACGGATATTGATAAATAGGACGGAGATTAATGATATCAAAACCGGTCGCATCGCTCCACAGCCTAGGAGCGCTTGTTGCCCGATCCTCGGTGTTGCACAACAGTGACACGTCATCGAAAATGTTCCCTGCCTGTTTAGCGGACGAAAACGAAAATCTTAAAATGTTTATAACTCGCGATCTAAATCATCCCGTCTAATTATGAAAAAATATCCTGTGTTAGACGGCGCGCCGCTGTCCAGTCGCTAGTCGCGATAGATTTATTCTTACCTCCCGTTGTTGTCGATCGACTCTAGAGTGGTGTGGCTATTGTTAGCTGCTACACAGACATTCACAACAACTTGTTGTCGGTGCCCCGGTAAAAGTGGTCCGGGCGCTATAAATGATGGGCACATTTTATTAATGGATTAAATAGGTCCGGGCCCTCAAGGTGTTAACAGGCACTTAATGCTTGTGGTCATCTTGTCAAAACAAGGCCTCCATCCTTCCAAGGTATCAATCTGGCATGTAAAGCTGTTCATGTGCATCTATGCACCAAAGCTACCAAGAGTGCTCTTACACTTTAATTGCTGTGCCATTTCCAATTTTTGTCAGCAATTATTTTCAGGCAGTGCACCATTAAATTCCCTTGAAAGACACTTCTAATGAAATGTTTTTTTTTTTCCTTTTTCTTCTCCCCCTCCGTTCTGTGACCGTCACATTTTAAAAGAATTCTAACAATCTAGAAGTCAATAGCCCATTTAGTTCACCTGAATAAATTATGTTACATGAAGCCTATCCTTCCATTTGAGAAAGCTGAGGGTAATGAACATCCATGAATAGTGACAAGTGCGTACAGGTGTTGAACATCTGGAGTCCAATTTAGAGCCCCCTCCGTCCAACCCATCTCTCTCTCTCTCTCTCTCTCTCTCTCTCTCTCTCTCTCTCTCTCTCTCTCTCTCGAAGTGCCATCATTTCTCCATTGGAGATGTATTATGTTAGAGGCGGTGTATTATGTATCAAATCAGACATTTTCCAAGAATGATTTCTTTCTTTTTCTTGTTTCATCTCGAGTTAAATTTGCAGCCCTGTAGAGGGCTGTTCAAGCTCTGCGGCGAGTGCTGAAGAGAAGTGTTTCCTTTTAAATATTCAAACTCCTGTAGCCTGATTTAAAAAATAAAAAAGCATTTTCTCAAATGCGTTCAAACGGGAAACCTACTAGAGTGATTCTACAGAATATTTATTGAAGGATTTGTGCGTGCGTGCACCAGTCACTCAGTCTTTGTCGGGATACATATATATTCCCTGACTGGAGGCCAATCAACTTGTTGGAATCGGTGCTTCACTGCTTGGTGTTTCGCCGTGCCCCGGTTGCTACTGGGTTTAGAACCGGGTCATTAACCCAACACTACAGGGGAAAGTCATGCACAGACTAGACCAGAGCACACTTCCTGCAAACACTTACCGAGTGTACTGGACAAAGCCACTAGTGTGGGGGTTATTTCAGGTCGTTTGGCTTGCCTGTTTAGCATGGGAATCGTCACTCTGGCTTACTTTAACCGACTTAATTACCCTGACACCCTCCAGCCCGCCCTGAATTTATCATCTTCATCCAAGTCCAGAGAGTGCAACTCAAGCAATAATACCACTTGGGCCCAACCAATAGCCTATTGATTGGCACCCTATATAGTAACGACATCTCATTGAATGTAATGGAGTGGGACAGTGGCGTTCACCATAAAGAGAAAGAGAGCTAATGGTTTTCTCTTAGCCTATTCCTTTAAAATTTCTAGCTTAAGTTAATGAGAGTCAAAGGTTCCCGGCTAATTGCCCTCATGTCGGGACGTGGAATGGCCAAGGGCAGCAATTTATCGGGGAGCTCAACATCAGAACAAAAATGGTCAAGGACTGCCAAGCCACTGAGGGCCACCAAATGCGGTCTTGATCATTAGTAGATGACTTTTGATGACCTGGCACCCATCCACTCTCACAATGGAATTGTGTTAAAAGATGTCTAATGTGACCAGCAGCCATAGCCCAGTCCCCTTGCATTGATTAGCTGACAGGGTAACAATTCATTTGTTTGGTTAATGCTGGTATGCATGTATTCCTATTATTCATACTACGGTAGGTATGTACCGATATTGTTGTTATTGTGACTTCACAAAAATACAAATGTCTCAGTATTGTCGTGGGCCATATTATGTGGGCCTGTGTCGTGTGACGGCAACGGTATCTACCATACGTTGTGTAGTGTGTTCAGGCCAAAAATGGTATTGTTTAGTTTGAACAACATCGGATCAATGAGAGTGAAACCGCCTCTATTTGTAGCGACTCTCTCGCTGATTGCTTGGTTATTTATCTAAACATTAACTTGCTGTTGTTGGCTGAGCAACATAGCCTTGACATTTAGCTTATATTAGCTAGCTCATCTTTAGTCCCAAGCAGCAACCGAGAGACTCAAGCATCTCATTAATCACATGAACCATTCTTCTGCCTACACATACGTCAAGTCCCATTATATGAGCGAATAGGGGAAGGGAATCAGCGTCGCATGATTCCTCGTTTTCAAAGAATAGGATTATTGGCAGAATCGCGGAAAGTTTCGAATATTTCATTCTATAACATTTAATGATCGGTGGTTGTTGCAATTACCTGCACTACAATACTTACCATATACCATAATGTTGCGTTATGGCGAAATAAACCTATAAAATGTAACGTGTTCGTTCCGTAATACATTTCTAATGGTGAATGCTGTGTTGTTTTACCCCAGGACTACATTTATTTTATTTATTGAAAATATCATGATAAATATCGTATTGTGGACTTGTGGACATTCGGCAAATGGTGAAGTTAATTCAAGAAAGAAATGTCAAAGTATGGTAAATTATATGTCCTGGATTGGGGAAACACATTTATGGCATCTACTCTTGCAAAAATGACGTATATAGCCTAAAAGGTTTGCAGGTCACAATTCCGGCAATCCCGTGATGAAATTCAGACCCCGGAACTGTGCACATTTTTAATTGAATCCTGCAAATTCTGCACTTGCGTGCGGGAGATTCCTGCAAGCATTTACAGCGATGTTAATAATATAATGAGCCCACATGAATGCAGGAGGACTTGGTGGCGCTGTGCAGATGGACCATCTGTCTATCAGAGTGTCTATCATGCACTCACTCCTCCTCCGCAGAGCGTCTGCTGTCTGCCTCTCTCTACAAGCTCCCCCTCCCCCGGCTATGTTTATTTATACTCCTGAGTATAAAATAAAAAAAACACCAGACCAATAAGTACTGGCACAAAGCTCTCTATTTTGGTTTCAGATTTCTAGTCTGTTCCGTCTCATTTATCTTCCCCCTTCCACATTGCGTTTGACTGACTGGTTCTTCGGTTCTTCTTCATCTCTGTGTAAATTACAGTAAATTGTCAGTTTCAAATTATTTTAACCTTTTGCGTCTTAGTCCATCGTGTATTTGGACTTTCCAGTAGTGCATCGATCGTACAGTATTAGGACATGATGCACTGTAAAATGTAAATATATGCATGGTTACCTCATCTGTATACTCGTACATAAAATCTACATTACACCTGATCTTTAGAATTCATATTAAAACTACCCATACTGTACTATACCATTTCTGTCCTCCTCTGCTCTCTCTCTCTCTCTTCTCTCTCTCTCTCTCTCTCTCTCTCTCTCTCTCTCTCTCTCTCTCTCTCTCTCATACAAACAGCCCTGAAATAGGAGCAGAGCGACATTGCAATATCATATTGGACAATCTAAACCCTTTATTAAGTATCATCCCCCACAGAATGTACTGTATATAAGGGGGGAATTCTGGCCATATATAAAAATGAAGTTCGGGCCCAGATCTTTGTCATAATTCAGAAATTCCAGTTATATATTAAACAAATGGGCTATCAAATTGAAAAGAAAAAGTCCACCAATGATTCACGGCGTGATGAAACCATTTGCAATAGCCTGCATTGCTGAGAACAATCGCGGTGGCCTGACTTGCCCGTTGCAAGTCGGCTCATGCCAGCTCATTGAGTCGCAAGACATTTAACTTGTTGAATCTCAGGCAACGCGTCTCAGATATCAGGTATCAAATGTTGCAACCAATCAGCGGCAAGCGCGAGTGTACAGCTCTAGGATCACTCATGCCTGTGCTATAAACATACCCAAGAGAGAGAGAGAGAGAAGACCAGCTCATCAACCTTTTTGAAGAATTACCCTGTTTATGTAACACCAGCTTAAAGAGTAAGAGCTACTTCAAAATCACCAAACGGAAAGCCTCTCCCGCACGCACGCACGCACGCACGCACCCACACACAACACACACATGCTCCACACGGGTGCTCCACACAGGTGCTCCACACACACAGTGAGCTCCTAAATGTTTGATTTGGGAGCACCAGCATTACCAAACTTACCAAGAAAAGAAAAAACATTACAAATGTCAAGTCCTGTACAGTGTTGTGCTATTTTTAGTGGGGGTGGGAGAGCGGACTTCAGCCCAGCCCCCCACGACTCCCCATGGCTTTCCATTGGACAGGAGATACAAATTCACTATGCCAGTGATGGGTCAGTACGCTACTTTGAAAGCATATAGACCACCATGATTTCGAGTTCAAATTAGTTCAAGTTCAAATCTGACAGCTTTGCACCCACTGCCGCTGTTGACAGTTCAGTGCTTTAATCCCTCGTACTTGTTTCTTTTTTTTAAAATATATCCATAACAATAAATTAAAGAGAGTTACTTTTCAAAGCTGCTCAAGATCCCTGGTCTATAATCTCCCATTACTCCTGCAGGGAAGATGTGAGGCTGCCTACTGGTGTACAAGCCTGTTCCATTTTAAGACCTGCAGGGGGCAATGATGACCCTCCACAGACAACTGCAGAGATAATTTCACTTTTCTTTTTCAAATAAGCTGAACTTAATTCATTGAACAAAACCTTATTGCCATTTTTGGAAGTGTGGGTCCCTTGCACCCACCAACCTACGGCCCTAATTTTGTAGTAATCAGTAATGCATGCAAAACTCCATAAACTACAGCAAAAAGAGACCATTTCCCATGGCTGTCCCAATAGATTTGCCACTGATTGAAGTGCCAAATGTGTTCATGTTGTAGCCTCACCCTTGTAGTTTATTCTTATTTCACTTCAGTATATATTTGAATTGTGGTAAGGAAGGCATTTTGCATTGTTGTGTGTCTCTGTATGAAGGCATTTTGCATTGTTGTGTGTCTCTGTATGAAGGCATTTTGCATTGTTGTGTGACTCTGTATGAAGGCATTTTGCATTGTTGTGTGTCTCTGTATGAAGGCATTTTGCATTGTTGTGTGTCTCTGTATGAAGGCATTTTGCATTGTTGTGTGTCTCTGTATGTCAGTGCATGCTTGTTCTCTCATGTCCATTCAATTCAATTCAATAGGCTTTATTGGCATGACATTTCACAAGTGTTGCCAAAGCACAATCACAAATATGACAAACAACATAACATAATATCAAAAATAAATTAAAATAAAATAAAGCAGGTGGTGCAGAACATAACACATGGCATACTGTATGTGTGTCCTACTGGTTGTCCCTTTTCTTGTGACAGGAATTGACATATTTTGCAGCCAAAACGGCACATTCTTTCTGTTCCCCCAGAAGGAGTGGTAATTTCTCCCTTTCTGTCATACTTTGGAATTCTGGGCAATTTGTTTCAAATTTTGGGAAGAACTCCTCTCTTATATTTGTGTAGTTTTTACATTGTGTTAAGAAGTGTAACTCTGTCTCTATAGCTCTGTCATTTTCCGTCCATTCTCCTTCACCAATAACCACTTCAATCATTTTGGCTTGGCACTTCTTTGTCATTTTTTATTTTCACATTAAGTGCTCAACTCTTCTCACTGTGAACACAATAAGCTGGCCTTAATGGAGGCAGAAATCCTCTGCTCATGCAGGCACATTTAAATGAGGGCCTGTGCACAGTGTTGGTTTAAACACGGCATATAATGAAGATAATCACATCAAAGGTCAGTGCCAGGAATGCAAGTCTGCTCTTTTCCACTGCCATCAATGTAATAAAGTAGCTATAAGCATAATTTACAAGCAATGAATTTCTTTTAAAATTTCACTGCCACAACTGTCAGCTAAGAGTGTACCACATAATTAAGTGCTATTAAATGCAGTCTAATTTGCAGCGCTGGCATTGAGGGATAAAGGGATGGTAAATCCACAGTTATGACACCTGGGAACATGAACGCTTTGGCATGACAGAACTTTTGTCTAATTGAGTATTCAAAATCAGTTGTTTCCTCTGTGAACTGGGCGAAGCTAAACACCTTTGACATTATATGCAGCCTGTGGACTCATGACAGACCAGAAAGCACCATGAAAGGGTGGTGCCTTTATAACTCTCCCAAATAATAATATTGCATTTTAGGACTATTAGGTCATTGATAGATGTAGTTCACAGTGACACTGACAACATGGTGCGGACAATTTTTATTTAATATAGTTTTTTATAGTATTATAGTGCTAAATCACATCAATTTGACTAAAGAGACTTTAGAGTAGAGGCCAACATTTCCCCCCACGAGTGCTTGGCAACAGTGATAGTGGTATGTTGGCATACCTATATAGTATGTTTGCATCTCAAGCATATTGTGGCCAATGCTAAATCTATCGCGTGTGTGTGTGTGTGTGTGTGTGTGTGTGTGTGTGTGTGTGTGTGTGTGTGTGTGTGTGTGTGTGTGTGTGTGTGTGTGTGTGTGTGTGTGTGTGTGTGTGTGTGTGTGTGTGTGGTAATATTAGGCTATTACATCTGTTGTGCATGCCATCACTTTCACTTTCTCATGGTCCAGTGCTCAGGCTTCCTTTCACCCATGTATGTCTGCCATAACACATGGTTGCAGATCAAAGCATGGCTGGGTTATGTAAAGCTGAGCGGGCTAATAGAATGACCATGTCCAATACAAAATGTATTACTGTGCATTTGCTCCAGACAGCGATTGATGGGATACATTACCCAACGGAATTGAAGGGCTTTCAGCAGTACAGGCTCACTTGTCTCCAAACAACCACAGTGCCCGGTAGAGGTTTTTTTATTTATTTCCAAGGATGGTTAGATGTTGGGAATGGGGTAAGCTCGAATTGATTTGACAGTACGCCTCCATTATCACTCGCACTGTCAACACAAACTCATTTATGGGAAATATATAGGGGTAACTAGAAAAGTGCACTCCTCAGAGCGCAGATCTCCGCAAGGCTGGGTTGCCTACCCAGGGCTGTGTCGGTCGTCAGGTGGAGCTGTCAATAGAACACATTCTGTGCCAAAAACGTTTGGTTACGTTTTAAGCAGCACACGCCTCCTGTGCCAGAACGTAAATTATTTTTATTATTTATTTATTTATTTATTATTATTTTTGTATTATTATTATTTTTATTAATTTATTTATAATCGGACGTGCACGCGACGTGCACACGGACGTGCACACGGACGTGCCCAAGCTTATTTTTTTATTTATTTTTTATTTTTTATCTGACGATTTCTTTTAACCTATTTTTCACCCCTGTGTCAATTATCTAATGTGATCCTGGGCTCTACACACCCTCCGCCAACCTAGTCCCCATATATGGGGGACATGGGGAGAGCAACGGACTTGAACTCATGCTTCTTATTTATTATTTTATTTGTCCTTTTTCTCTGGCACCTGCACAGCACTTTCTGTCTTTCAGATTTTAATAGTTTGTACGACAGACGGGGAAAAGTTTTGAGTTTGTGCAGCCCCTATGGGCTAGGCGCTTTTGGTGGTATGCTCTAAAATATAGTCAAAATGTGATTCCAATTTGGGGATGATTGGATGTTGTGTTCATGATGTATGACGTGTAAGAAACAGGCCATGCCCGCAAATGTTTGAAGGCATTTGCAGGCACAGAGTGCCTAACACTCATTGTCACATGGCCCGCGGCCGCGAGACCATTTGTACCTAATTTGGTGAATACAATCATTATGTTCTGCATTGACCAACAAGGCAATTTTTATATAGGATGTGGTATTGTTTATTTGAAGCAGTTTAGAAGAACACCTGCTCTCTGAATCTACCTCCGAGCCCCCCACCCCTCAATCCTAATGTCATCCACATCATGTACATGAAGCAAGACTCTCAGGCTGCCAGAACATCAAATAATAGTTCAAACAACTGTCAAAGTTCAGCAGAGACAGAGGACTATTCTCGACTAAACTCTTCATGAGCTTCAGTAATCCCATGCTACTTACCGAGACTGTCGGCTTCTATGAGCGTTTATGGAATTTATAATGTCTCTGCACATTTGGGCTTAATTTGCAGAGTTCTCCAGACTTATTAAACTATGACCTCAACAGTAAGGCAAAGGCGGGCAAATTATGCTAAATCGTGTTGACAACTGCTAATGAATTTTCCAGGTCTGGGTAATGCCAACAGTGCTGCCTTCTAGATGATAATTTACACAAGGCCCAGGAAGATGATTCCTCATCCAGCACAACACATTATAAGTAATGTGTATGTGCCTTGTGCCACATCTGAAATGCTTTGAGTTCATTAAAATAAATTTCCATTGAAAAATAAGTAATTCCCCTGGTGGTTATACAGACAAAAGCAGTGACGATCACAGCAGGCCTCATTTTTCCTTGAGACTGAACAAGAGCACAAGGAATGGAGAAGCAAGTTGGAGAAGAATCATGCAGATGCTTTATTATTGAGGGTCGCTGAGGGACTTGTACTTGACTTGTACTTGTACTTTGCACTCAGCATTGCACTACAGGGTAACACTAACTAGGACAGATGACTCCCATATGATCAATTATTCCACTTTTTAAACTCGCCCCAAACAGATTCTTGTAAATGACCTTTCACTGTCAAAGACCAAATCTCATTGTTAACTTTTTCCCAGCCAGCAGCGCTCCTTCTAAGCTGCACATGTAAATGGACACTTTTAGGGCTCACATACAGTACACACCACTGTAGTTGGCGAGGTGAATGAAGTGAGTTTTGACCTTGCAAGAATGAAGCGAGAGTGAAACATGAGACTGGCTTGCAAGGCTATTGCATTGACTTCCCCATTAAAATGCGATCGCAAAGAGTTAAAATTGTGATCCTGTGAATGATCCTTATGAACAGGGTTTCCCCCCGACCAGTTTAGTCCCTGGGCACTGCCGAGGCTGAATTGGACTACAAGTCTGAAAACTCAATTGTGGCATTGTGGAACATTTGTCTGCGTACGCAGCACCAACTCATCACATTCCCTATTCCAGGGCTATAGACTAACAGCCGTCCAGGGAACATTTACAAAATGTATTTAGGATGAAACGTGTAGGATGATTTGTTGATTACTCTCTCACTGCACAAACGAACAGTGCACAAACTCACTGCAGGGGACCATTGCACAAAACATGTTTTTAGAATGCTTTAAAGACCACTGACTCTTAAGAACCACATTCCTCGTTATATATTCATGGTACAATTTATGTCTACATAAATGGTGCCATCTCATAATGACCATTAGTGAGGAGTCGGACCAATTATATGAAGATCAAGTTGAAAATGGGTGACGTACTCCTTCAATAAAAGTCAGCACTACTGATCACCCTCTTCACGTTGAACTTGAAGAGGATAATCACAGCAGATAAAATGTGAACTGCATCCAACCCAAGATTAAAAAAATAACATAATCTACAAGCTCTGGCGGAGGTTAATTACATTGATTAACTATTTCCAGTTTTCAATACTTCTACTTCTACAAGCACTACATCACGGAGGCAATTATTATTACAAAACATACATTACCCACTTCAGGCCTATATACAGTACATTCGGCCATTTGAAAATAGCCAATCTACAAGCTCACAACGCGTCGCTTTGCAATGCGTTGTGAGCTTGTATATGTGCTGTTTTCAATATATATATATATTGAGGCCAATACTTTTGTACTTTTACTCAAGTAACTTTTCAATTTAAAATTAAATAAACATTTTAGTAATTTTTCCACCACTGCCAAAATGTTTCTCTGCCCTCCATAGAGTGGTTAACTATAGGGATATGATTTGGATTATGATATTAAAGAGAAGATAATGATGGCAAGTGGAACATGATACCGTAATTGTCGCAGATACAGATTTGTCTTTATTGGAGCCGTTGTTTGAATAGAGGAGACTGTTATTAAATAGATCACGGTTCGACTTTGGTATTTGTGTAAAACAAAATATGTAGTGTTTTTCTATGACACTATAACCATGTCTTCCATCATGCTGGCATTGGTTTCATAGAGCTCCGTACAGTGATGTAACTCCCAGACGACAGATGGAGGCTTATTTACAACAATAATGGTCTTGTTTTGCAACTATGGAATCTAGCATTTCCCGTCAGTGTGTGTTTTGGTTGGTTGGTCACCCCAGGCAAGCCCCCCAGGTCATCGTGACATCACGTGACATCAGCCCCCATATATGCCCAGGTAATCGTGACATCGTGTGACATCATCAGGGATAGATATGCATAGATATATATAAGAAAGCTAGATGGCTCACCCGCGCTCTGGCCAATGGAGAGCGACATTGCTACGTGGCGGCCATCTTACCTCGGGGCCACATAACATTGTGTCTATGGGGCATGTACTTTTAAATAACCACAACTTGCTCAATTTTTAACCGATTTTCAAACGGTTTGGTTTGCTATAAACGTCCGCATACTTATATGCTTTTATACGACGTTCATATAAAAAAACTAAATTAACAAAATTACAAACGTTTATTACGTTTGTAATAAACCAACCCGTTTGTAAATCCGTCAAGATTTGAGCCAGTTATTTTGTTTGAGCTGCCATTGAACATACTGTACTGTAGCCCCGAAGTAAGATGGCCGCCGGGTGAACAACGTCAGAAACTCCGCCTTAAGCCATCTAGACTTTATATATATCTATGTAGATATGTATTAAATGCGACCTGCTGTCGCAGTAAAGCCCATATGGAGATCCCAGATGTCATCAATATTGGCCAGCAACTCATCTGACCTCAAACCTCAAACCCTTAGATCTCCATATATGGATATATGTCAGAACATGTTCTGACATTCCAGATGTTGTTCCTTCCCCATCCATCCTTCCTCTTCGATGTCTCCCTTTTGACTTATACCTGTTCATTCCAACTCTAGACGGGCCTGCCCCAAAGTTAGTTAGTGCAGCCGCCAGCCGCACCCGGTAGCCGGCGAAAACTAGAGTTCTCAACAGGCCGAAAATTTAGGCCCGGCCCTACCTGGGCCCTCATCAAACCCTGTACACTCAAGACAATGTCCCTGCTACCACCCTTAGATCTGCATATACTGTATGGAGCTGACCTGTTTTGACATTCCATATGTTGATCTGACCTCATCAAACCCTGTACACTCAAGATATGCTCCTTATATGGGAAGTACAGAATTCATTCCATGTTGATCTGAGGAGGATGCGTGCACGCGACCTCGCTCTCAGGCGTCTTACTGGTATTCTGCTCTCATAATAGGTCAACTCGTCTGAAACAAATCTTTTCGTGTCTGCAAGCCACAGGTCCAACCCTCCGTCTCAACCAAAACAAACATGTGGGCACTTGCATTACAGTAATTCCTCAAACATTAAAACAAAACAAAACGTACGCACACATACACACGCACCCAGACACAGTCACAGCCACTCAAAATGTGATTGCCAAGGGGGTGCGTGCGTGCGTGCGTGCGTGCATGCCTTATTTGATGGATTTTGGAGGACCTTTGATGAAAGAAGCACTATATAGATTGGCCATTATTACATGCTAAGCTGTTAATACTCTGCCGTTCAGAATATGAGTGTTCTAAATTAACCATGCAATGGTTTTGCTTTGAACAGTTTATTAATTTTATTGTGGAATGTCCTCGATTATGGCTTAATCATGTCTCTGTCATTAATCATGATCATTGTAGTTAAAAGACAAAACAAATTATTCCAGTTTGACCAATTATTGCTATTCGGTACGATTGCAGCAGACAAACGGACACAAAGATAAATGAGTTAATTTTTGAGGCCTCATGTTTACCTACAGCAGTATGGACACGAGCCCACAAGCTCTCAAACAGTCCTCGAGTCTATTTAACCTTGAGCATCTGGGCTGAAGCAATATTGTAAGCATGCTGTATTGCTGCCAAGAGGCAAGGCCACTGGCTGCATGAGAATAAGTGGTCATTTTGTAACTCTTGAGTTGTTTAAATGGGCGGAAAACAAGAATTGATCAATTATCAATTAATTACCAGCTGCCTTATTATATCTGCAGAATTGTGCTATGGAATGTAAATATCTGTGTCTGTGTATTTGTGTGTGGAAACAAATTAAAGCACTACACAAAGTCCTGCTAAAAGCATAGTAAACCTGAGTCCAACACCAAATTAATGTAATCTGTTTCTGCTCAGTGCTCACTCATCCACGTAGCCCTGTCCAGTTGAAACTATAAATCTCTTGTTTAGTAATCTTTAGTAGGCTAGATGTATGTAAGAGTTGTTGGCCATGTGTCTGTTACTATATTCCTTCATTGAGGTAACAATAACATATAGGTCTTTATATTGCCCATCTCCTCACTAGAATTGCCAACATCTGCCAACGCAATAGCTGCATAAAATAAAAAATAACACTGTGTGCCCCCTCAAAAATTTCGACTGACCCCTTAGTCATTTCATCCTGGAGCCGGCCCTGGCGTGGGGGTCCGCACCGCGGATACAGTGACTGAGACTCAAATGTGTTTGAGTCTCCCATTAAATCAGCGGGTCACCGCCTGCTCATGCAGGTCTGCTCACGGTAGGCCACTGTTTAGCTGTGCTCCACTGTTATGCGCAAATTAGTGACCCTAAATAATTCTGAGGCAACATGGCGGCATCCGGATTATGATTTTCTGGTTTTTACAACGGTTTCTACTGTCATGGATATAATTGTTGTTTATAACGTTGGATAAGGTCTGTTGCGGCCATGCAAAATGATTATGTCCTTGGACAGCCTCCCAAAAGAAGACCTGTCCGGACATTGTCACTGCCTGTGGTTACAAATCAATATTGACACTTCCGATGACTTTTAAAGTGACAATTGGTTATAGGCGATTTTACTTCCGGTCCATTTGGGGTGAATTTTGGGGTTTTCAAAATAAAACATCCCATGCATCCTGTTGACGGGGGAGCCACAGCACCAATCAATCGCCCCAGTCGGAATGGATATAATGCGCTTTCCAGCCGCCAACAACCAACAAAGCATAAATCATGAGGTTAGCGTAAGTACTGTATATGAATAATAATAAATCAAAGGCTCCTTTGGTCCAGGCCTTGGCAAGTCCGCTGTGTGATGACAACATCTTGTCTCGTGTCAGAGTGACTTACAGCCTGCAGGCACAGCGTGACATTTCTCACTGCTACTGTGAGATACTGAGAGGGAAAGATGATAATCAACTTTCTGGATGGTAAATGTGGTAAATGTCACTATATTTCAGAGATGACGCTCTGTTTCTTGCGGTGTGTGTGTGTGTGTGTGTGTGTGTGTGTGTGTGTGTGTGTGTGTGTGTGTGTGTGTGTGTGTGTGTGTGTGTGTGTGTGTGTGTGTGTGTGTGTGTGTGTGTGTGTGTGTGTGTGTGTGTGTGTGTGTGTGTGTGTGTGTGCGTTCACGCGGCTGTGTAATGTCTGAAAGGCAGGAAAGTGACTAAAGGCTGACTTTTTGACTTCCTCCCCAGAGGGGTAAGGCCATGTGAGAAATGCTGCAGCCACAACAATGGCCGTCTCTTTCTGCCTGGAAAGTGACCAGGGGGGTGGAGTGGGTGGGGAGGGGGTTGTCTTCTTCAAGGTTCTTTATAGCAGTGCTTCCCAAAGTGGGGTCCGTGGACCCCTAGGGGTCCTTGAGGGAGTTCCAGGGGGTCCCCAGCTAAATCATAGTTAGGAAATAGGAATTGTACACTTACTTTGATTTTACAATATACTTTGGGGTCCCAAAAATAGAAATGGGGGACCGTAGCCTGATTCAGGTCAAACCGGGGGTCCTTGAAATGAAAATGGTTGAAAATCACTGCTCGAGCCATAAAAATGTGCAGGCTAATGAGTGTAAATTTGGGGGATATATGGAAAAAAGAAACAACAACCATCTACACTGTGTGTGTGTGTGTGTGTGTGTGTGTGTGTGTGTGTGTGTGTGTGTGTGTGTGTGTGTGTGTGTGTGTGTGTGTGTGTGTGTGTGTGTGTGTGTGTGTGTGTGTGTGTGTGTGTGGTTATTCTTTGAAGCAGTTTAGAAGAACACATACAGTTGCTGTCTGCCCCTCAACCCTATAATGTCATCCACGTCATAATGCATTATAATCGACCTGATTTGTGATGGCACCTTGTGTGTACTTCGTGTTTGTGTATTCATGTGTGTGCATGAGGAAAACCTGGTTAACATCTAGGGTGGTAGAGCTAGCATTCAATTATTTCTCATTTCACGACTAAATGAATGAAGGCGGAAATTGAAGCCCCTCTTTTGGCTTGCCATTTTTGTTAAGCGAAACGGACGATTGTCGAGGTGCTGTAATGCATATTCACTGCTCATCATTACAGGCTTTTATTAACAGATGATGAGGTTGATTGAGTGACCTGTGAGAGAATTATGGCCTCCGACTCAGAGACTCATTTCCTCATGGAGCTTTTAACACGTCTTGTCTTTACACCAGTGTTTCTAAACCAGCGCCACACAGCACGTACAGCCATCTCCCAAACCTTGGCCTGTGCCTCATTACCAATTAACATTACAGAAAGCTTTTCTGATTTATTGAGAGAGATGCAGTGAGCGCAGCTTTCTCACATTGCTTTTTCCTGGACACCACTTAATAAGATATTTCCCGTTCTCGTGCGCTCAATTTGTTGATGCCGCCATCTCTCAACTTTAGCTTACTTTGAGATGTGTTGTCTTGGTGTTTTTCTGCTACTGTGTTGTCAATGTGTGGGCCCTGACTTGTGTGTGTGTGTGTGTGTGTGTGTGTGTGTGTGTGTGTGTGTGTGTGTGTGTGTGTGTGTGTGTGTGTGTGTGTGTGTGTGGGGGGGGGAGAAAAAAAACCCCAAAGCAAACCCATTGATTGCTTACTTAGTAAGCCATGTGAGCACCACAAACAAGCATGGCACACACAGGGATGCTTGGGATGCTTTCTTTAGAGTTGTTGTCTCTATGCTGTTGGTTGCTAGGGTGACACCCAGAGTCACACAGTGATTCATGATGATCATGATGCCTCGTGGAAGCGTGAGAGAGAGAGGGAGAGAGAGAGGGAGAGGGAGACGGAGAGAATAAGAATACAAAACGAGGTGGGAGGAGAGATGCCTTGATCAACTGGTAGTCAACACTGCGGTAGCGTGGTAGCACGCGCACATTAAGCTCACTGCTTCTCCTCCTCCTTTCATCTGTCCCAAATCCCCTGCTAACAGTGACACTCCAGGGTTCCCATTTAATGGGAATAGAGATACCGAGATGGGGAGATGCTGCCTGGGCTCATTGCAAGTCTGTGTGTCACAACTTCTCTATAGCCAGGGCACCAGGAGCATTTGATCTGCCACCGTGTCACATGCAGAGTTGTTAAGAAGAGGTTTTTTCTATCTTGTTCACTGTGGTTCCAAAAGACATAGCTTTCACCATCAGCTTTCACCATCACATTTCAACAAGAACATTTAATCATGATTAAATCATGGTCAGCCATTTGATATTATTTAATTTCATATTTCTACCCTTCAAAACTAACAACATTGTTTTTAAACAGTTCTAGTATGCATTGCGAGTTTACAGCATCCTTTCGGATTACTTTACTTCAGAGACTCAGGGAAGCGCAGTGTCCAACACCACTCAAAGTGTTTAAATAAAATAACTAATGGTTTTTCTTTTTTTTTAATCTAATGTAATCCAGGGCGCTACACTTCCTCTGCCACCCTGGGGGGCAGCGGACTTACCTCATGCTTCCTTCTATGCATGAGGAGTCCAAGCTGCTTCTTTTCACCTGACAGAGGAGAGTTTCCCCGGCTGGACGTAGCACGTGGAAGGAACACGTTATTCCGACCAGTTCCTTTCCCCTCCATCAGGCGCCCCGGCTGGCCAAGGGGAGGTAGTTTAGAGACCAGGATTACTGCATGTTTTTTTGTGAGGCTACCTACCCTAGGGGACAGTGGCTTGCACAGATAGACACTAGGGGGTGCTAGAGCACCCCCTGCCCCTTTCCCTCTGGACAAATGTGCCCTTTTGAAAAAATAATAAGCTTCTAATATATTATTTATGCCCCAAAATCTATAAATCTCACACTATTAAGGCAACCGGCCGCTTCCACGTGCTGCACAATGTGCCCTTTTTTCACTTGAGCACCTGCCCCTCTAAATGTCTGTGCACGCCACTGCTAGGGGACACAGGGAGAACATGCAAACTCACACAGAAAGGCCCTTTTGCCAACCCTGCCTCGGGTATGGGCACTGATGACGCAGAGGAGAGAACACTAGCTGTGAGGCGACAGCACTACCGACTGTGCCACCGTGCCCCCAAAAGAACTGATGTTGAGTGGATGACATGCCCCCTGGAAATACTGCCTGTGTCAGTCAAGTGTTGCATATTAAATACAGTAAACAGCACCACATTTCAGTGGTTTAAGGGCAAACGTACCACATTGTTTTAATGGTCTTGAAGATCCGCGAGTGTCTGTCAACACTCAATTCATTATGTATTAGGGATGTTATTTTGTGTAGAATACACGTCTATACTGGGCATGCATACAGTATGCTGACACAGGATGCGATGCATCAGCAACACAGCCTCGCACTCTCCTGAACTCTTGTCCATCACCACGGTTATTCATAGAACACATTAATGATTTATTGAATAACAAATCGTGAGTAATGGGACCCTAATCCGTCATCATGACACGGTTAATGCCCGTGGCTACCCAATGCTTTCTTCATTTAATTCCTTAGATTTTATAAATTGAATTTCACAATTGGTAATGGATTAATTAAATTTTATTCGTAGGAAATGGAATTGGGTATGAGGAGAGAAAAGTGTGTGCGGGGGGTGATGAAAGAGACAAGCTGACCTTTGCAAAATCAGACTGCATTTACTCTCGGCTTCGCACCCTATCATGACAAACTTGTCTTTATTCAGAGGAGAAGGGGGGGTCTCACTTTAATGACCAGAAGATCCCGTTGGGACCCATGTTCAATTTGGTCCCATTGAGATATGTTTGATAAAGCTACCGGCAGGAGCAAGGCAAGGGCTGCAGTGAGGGCTCCTGTTTTTAATAACGGAAAGCGGATTAGGCTCCTTTATTTCTTGCATTCTTAGATTAATCCATGAAACCACATGGCCTGTGAAGGGCTATTGTATATGCAGTAGAGGAGACAATATCATTCATATTTTTTTTAATTGCTCCCTAAGGCAATGAAGGGGTCAAAGAAAGACGTACCCTATTACTGTCTGAGCCACACACAAAAACCCTGTCTGAACCTCATTTTTATTTTGCAGTATGCTGAAGATAGGCACGCTATCATGTTACGTACCGACTCCCGGATGTACAAATGATCTGTTGGAAAATAATTGATTTGGTGCTCCAACAACAGTCATGTGATCGTGATATGAGGGGCAATATTTTGACATGATTAAGCACCATAACATTCTGGATGGATTTGCAAATCAACTGTTCTTAGCAGAGGTTCACTCCAGTGTTACGTAACCTTCAAAACAATATATCTGCGATGAGAGACTGTTTTGGCGGAGTTAACCCATTCAGGACGGGAAACCCTTTTGGTATTATGTTATACTTTAGCTATTGAAAAACAGCAGATCTACAAGCTCACAAGCTACGAGCTTGTAGATCTGCTATTTTTGAAAAATCTCGAATGTGGCACAAATCTTTGAAAGTTTGAATATACTGTATTGTCTTTCAGAGCGAACATTTTCAACTCAAACTTTGCTTCTGTGTTGTCCCTGGAACAACATATTTTTAGACAGGGGTCGGCAGCCAATTTTATATAATGTTTGTGGGTCCTTGACATGAAAAAGGTTGAGCACCACTGACACAGAAACATAGGTTTTTCAGAAAACTGTCAGGATTTAGAAGACTTTTTTTTAGAATCGGCCTCAGGTCTTAATGGGTTTTAGGTGTGGGGTTCTAAAATAAATGTATAGCAGCTGACATGTAGGCTAATGGAACCAGTGGTGGAAAGCAACTAAGTACATTTACTTAAGTACTGTACTTAAGTACAATTTTGAGGTATTTGTGCTTTACTTGAGTGTTTCCAATTTCGAGTACTACTACTTTTACTTCTACTCCACTACATCTCAGAGGCAAATATTGTACTTTTACCCCTTTACATTTTATTTGAAAACATTAGCTACTAGTTACTTTGTAGATTTTGATTATTACGACAAAACTTAAATTAACAACTTAAGCCCTATATACTGCACATTTTGGCAATTTGAAAATAGCCGATCTACAAGCTCACAATGCATCGTGATGTGAAGCATTGTGAGCTTGTAGATTTGCCATTTTCAAAAAGATTGTTATGCATTTGAAAACGTGAAATGGGACATTCTGCACAGAGTACTTTTACTTTTGGTACTTTAAGTAAATTTTGAGGCCAATACTTAAGTATATTTTGTATTCCGGACGTTTACTTGTAACGGAGTACTTCTACATTGCAGTATTAATACTTTTACTTAAGTAAAACATTTGAGTACTTTTTTCCATCACTGAATGGAACACAAGCTTCCTTTTGCTTAGATATGACCACCTATTTGCCCTATCTACGCGTTATTCTTAGTCGGACATAAATTAGTTTGGATAGTTTAGTGAAATGGGGCCAGGTGGTGTAAGACTGGTCCTGACAGTTATCCCCAGGTTACCAAACATGGTTATATAACTAATTAATAAAGTTCCACCAGGTTTTAAAGTGTGCTGTGATTCTGAGCCAGAAAAAGGGTCCTAACTCTCAGCATGAGTATTCCAAGCTGCCTGGAAAATATGCACTGAACCCAAAACCAGTGAACCATCAGACCGCATGTCACTGGGAATGTATAAAAAGCATTTAGATGTATTAATATGGTGTGTGCGATGGAATAAATAATTCACACTAGTGCACTACACAAATGTCGAAAGGAAATTCTAACACAGAAGATCATGTACTTTTGCATAAAATCATTTGTGCCGTGCTACTGATTTAGGTAAAGTTTACTGTCTGTCTGTACCCATAGCAATGCTATGCCGGGCTCTGTTAGCGGAAACTTGTGTTTCAGAATTCTTTAGCAAGTTAGAAGATACCAGTGGAGACTGTAAGCATCTCAAGAGATAATGAGTCCCCACTTATGTGTTTAGAGACAAATTAATAAATGGGCCATTTTATCGTCTACTCAGGCTTTTGGACGTAGCACGTGGAAGGAACACGTTATTCCAACCTTTTCCTTTCCCCTCCATCAGGCACCCCGGGCTGGCCAGGGGGAGGCAGTTTAGAGGATTACTGCATGTTTTTTGTGAGGGTGCCTAGCCTACCGTAGGGGACACAGGGAGAAAGGCCCCTTTGCCAACCCCACCTAGGGTATGGGCACTGATGACGCAGAGGAACGTTAAAGTGTACGAGTCTAGAATGGCTAAATCTCTGTGACTCACTCAGGGTCCCAAATGAACACCCACCACGATTGCATTTGCGGTTGTGAAACTATACTACAGGAACACACAACCCAGTATAACCAAAAGCAGGTAGGCCTTAATCTTTGAGTACATTATAGAGAACATTTGCCACTCTGGCCTAGCTGTAGAAAAATATGACTTTAATGTGCTGTGTTTGCCATCACAATCTACTGTAGTTCTAATGTGCTTTAATTGTGTGTCATCGTGCATAGTAATTGCCTCAGTCTTCAAACCTGGGAAACCTCATCGATACAAAGCCATTGATGCCGTCTCAGCTTGTCAAATTTTTGAATTGCGCAAGGTTGTTTATTTCGCTGTATACTTGTATAAGTCAGCAACATTGGCAGCAGTTTGCGGCTTCATCAATATTCAAAATGTAAGAAAAGCTGTCGGCTGTCATTACAAAAAAGCTGTTGGAAAAAAGTGTCTGTAACAATAAATGCATGTTGGGAGGGACACAGATTAATGTATGGGTCACCGTTTTCGGTGACACACTCCCCTTGCCTCACCCACCGCACTAACCTCGCGTCACCAGGCTTTACACCGCACCGACACCTCTCCTTTTGGAATTACACCGCGTCTCGCAGCAGAGCCACACGGGGATCATTTCTGGGGGGTGCGTGGCAGACAGACAGCATCGGAATTTCGGAACAACACGGTCACCTGCCGTGCCAAAGTCATTTGCAACGTTTAAACTGCGTGCGGCGTCGCGCAGCAGAGCCACAAGGGGAACATTTCTGGGGGGTGCGTGGCAGACGGGCAGCATCGCAATTTCGGAACAACACGGTCGCCTACCGTGCCAAAGTTATTTGCAACGTTTAAACTGCGTGCTTCCGTGTCTCGCAGCAGAGCCACAAGGGGAACATTTCTGGGGGGTGCGTGGCGTCTATCTATCTCTATCTATCTATCCATCTATCTATCTATCTATCTATCTATCTATCTTATACAATAACATTAATTTTCAAAGTTCAACCCAATTTCCCAACATCATCCGTAAACAATTCCCTCCCAATCAATGTGATCTATTATATCGCAATACCCACACTGTACATAATTTCCTGTTCATATATTAGAACGGGTAAGGCCCTAGTAATAGTCCAGTAATAATGTAATTTGACCTCTAACTAATTGCAAAAAAACCAAACTCAACTGATTTTGCATCTTCAATATATCCTGAACAACAGAAAGAAAGTTGCCTGGAATTGTCTGAGGGGAAAGTGTTGAAAATGGCCTGTACAGTATGGCCACCATTGACATCCTATTATAAGGCAATATTTTCTAAATGTCCTTATGCTTTAAGTAGCATGTGACATATCAAACTAGGTTGTTGTCATGATGCTGAAGCCATTCCAAGCATTAGTTTTGCATAAAAACACTCATTGGGCTAAATTTGGCCATAGCAACTTGCCAAAATGTAATGAGGTCAGCACATTTGGGCAAGTTGCTATGGCCAAATTTAGCCCAATGAGTGTTTTTATGCAAAACTAATGCTTGGAATGGATTCAGCATCATGGAAACCCCCTAGTTTGATATGTCACATGCTACTTAAAGCATAAGGACATTTAGAAAATATTACCTTATAATAGGATGCCAATGGTGGCCACACTGTACAGGCTATTTTCAACACTTTCCCCTCAGACAATTCCAGGCAACTTTTTTTCTGTTATTCAGGATATATTGAAGATGCAAAATCAGCTGAGTTCGTTTTTTTTGCAATTAGTTAGAGGTTGATCCTGTATTTTCCATAGATTTCCTGTACTATAATGTAAATTATACATTGAGCCTAGTCACCACTCTGTCCAGCACGCTCTGCCATGGTTGAGCTGGCAGACGCCTCTAAGCTCACCGTGAGCTTATTTAAGACATGTGTATGTGTATGCGTTGTTGATATCGAATATAGATCTCAGAATCATACTAAAGCTATAGTGTTCATTACACATTGTTATATCAGGGTCGATACAATATAGACCTATATAATAAAACAGTGCTGACACACAGTCTGCACACTATCTGGACCCCTGAGAGAGAGGGGGAGAACAAAGCGTCCACTTCCTGCTACGTTGCTTGTCTCTGCTGCAGTGGCTGCATCTGATAAATTCATTTGCAGGAACATTGAGCCAATGTTTTCTTTATAGGTCAGCCCTGGGAGAATATTTGGGTCAGAGTTCCACTGCTGCACTGGGACAGTCAAAATATCGGATTCAGATAAGTCAGCACAGAGAAATATCGGATTCAGATAAGTCAGCACCGAGAAATATCGGATTCAGATAAGTCAGCACCGAGAAATATCGGATTCAGATAAGTCAGCACCGAGAAATATCGGATTCAGATGAGTCAATCTTCAGACTTCAGCATCCACAGAACTATGATGCTTGTACCTGTCACATTATGCCCATTGGGTTTCACTTATTGACACCAGGGTGATTTATTTTAAAGGAGTAGTTCACCCAAACTTATTCTCTATCAACTACACACCCCATGAAGCCTTGAATTCATGGATTTTTTTTCCTTCTAAAACGGTTAGTCCAAATACTTGATTCTGATTCGCTGGTTTCTGATGAGAGACTCAATACCGGAGACTCCGCTGCCCAACAAATTATTGGCTCAGGAATGGGACAAAAACAAAATTTGCCGTGAATTCAAGGCTTCATGGTGCATGTAATTGAACTACAACTACTCCTTTTAATATTCCTTATAATATTATTCCTCCTTCCCTTCGCTGCCATTACATGCCACCCTGTCGAGGTGTTGGTATTCTTTCCACAGCTGTGGTTGACTGCTCTATTAATACCAAGTAGGTGAGGGCAAACAAGTTTTCCATTTTGGATTCCATTTAAAGTGAGGACATTTTGAATGCATACATAATAAATTTAATCTGAATCAGTCGTGGCAGATTCAGCAAACCAAATGCACCTTTGGCAGATAACGATGGCTTCAATCTATCCTCCTGTGGGGCCTGGTCATTAATCCACTAAGAACTGAGGCAGATTCTAATGTCTTCTAAATCAGTTGTCTGAAAATACTTATGTTTCTATATGCAGTGGTGCTCATACCTTTTTCATGTCAAGGACCTCAAACATTATATATATTTGGCTGCGGACCCCGATCTCAAAATATATTTGTTCCTGGGATCCCTAGAAGCAAAGATTTTCTGTAAAATATATATATATTCAAAGACTTGGATTTTTTTAATAGCTAAAGTCTATAATAATGGATAAAGTGGATAATATCTAAAATGACACAGATGCTTTCCCGGTTTGAATGGGTTAAATGATTTGAGAGGGTAAGCGGTGGGTGAGCTGTGATTGCATGCCAGTTGTGTCTTGTGTCTGATTATGCTAATATTGAGCATATTATGGACGATTGAAGAAATTTGTGTGTGATGCATTTCTCTTTAGTCCTTGCTTCACAACGGCTCCAGAAAAGAGCCATACCATTTGCATTTTGTGGGTACTTGAACGTGAAGGTGGTTGTGCTTGTTCACTTAGAGAGCCAAACGGGTGAGGTGGCGGGTTAAGATGATCGCTGATCGCCAACCCTGCAGCGCGGATTATAAGGTTTATTTCAATTCCAAGCAGCCGATGCTCAAAACAAACCTGTCGTGCTGTCCTGGCTGCTAGACAACACCTACGTCGTTTCCAGCATAAGGATTAAAGTGGCACTTGCACTATGTAACTTTGTTTTAACAAATACATTTTAATTTTGTCCAATCTGTATGGTAGAGTAGGTTAATACAAAATAATTTACAGTATACAATTGGGGTAGTTGTATTGATTGATTGATTGATTGATTGAAATATTAACAGTTTGCAGAATTACAGTACATTTCAAGCACAAACTCAATACAAAGGCTGTTAACTGTGAGTGGACGACCCAATTAAGTATTACACTTGTTTCCAATAGGGTCCACCATGTTCAATTCATCAAAAACATTTAGAGACGTACAAATAGACACTTCTATATAGACAAAGAACAGAACAGGAATTCATCATAATGGAGGTAAAAAGGGAAAAGAAACATATACAGTGAGGGGAAAAAAAGGGGTGGGCGGTGGGGGGGGATTCACGTTCAGCTCCGTTCATTTGTTTGTTTTCCTTGGAGGAGCTGCGTTGGGTCCCCAAGTCGGCTCCGTGGCCGTACCTTGAGTTGGCTGTGTGGCCGTGACCGTCTCTTGTGTTGTCCTTGCGCTAGGTCCCCAAGTCGGCTCCGTGGCCGTACCTTGAGTTGGCTGTGTGGCCGTGACCGTCTCTTGTGTTGTCCTTGCGTTGGGTCCCCAAGTCGGCTCAGTGGCCATACCAGACCCATTGCAAGATGCTGTACTCTGTCGTCAACCCTAAGCCATTCCAGCCTGTCGAAGTGGGCAGGGGTGAGGTGGTTTCGGGGGGCGAGGTCAAGTAGGAGCCTGACCAGTTTGTTTTGGGAAGTCTGGAGCCTAGTTTTAAGGGCCTTTGAGGTGCTGTGGTACCAGGAGGTGCATGCATAGTCAAAGAAACCTTGTACAAGGGCTCCTGTTAAGGTCTTCAAGGTGTTTTTGTTGACCAGTGAGGAGATCCTGTAGAGGAATCTTGTTCTTTGGTTGACCTTTTTGATTACGTTGGTGGCCATTTTATCACCGGAAAGATTAGCCTCCAGGATGGAACCTAGGTAGGTAATTTCATCTTTACGTGTGATAACATTGTCACCCACTCTAACCAAGAAGCCATTTGCCTTGCTGAGATTACTATTAGAGCCAAAGAGAATGGATTCAGTTTTTCCCAGGTGTAAAGATAGTTTGTTATTTGGTCTCCCTGCTCTTCTATTGAGACATTAAGGGCCGATTCATACTCCTATTTTACCGCTGTTTCGGCGCTGTAGTGCCGAAATGATTTCGGCTCATCAGAAATTTTCAGTAGCACCGAAGAGCCGACTTTAGGACGGTACCCGCCCCCCCGAACTATCATGGCTAGTGTTTGTGTATTCAGTAACTGAGTTCTTACCAGCTCGCCATTGCTTTAGTAAACAGAAACTTTTCAGGTGGGACACCTATTTCCACCCACTTATCAGCTTTGATTTTATAGTGTTCGAGTTCCAATTTTGTCTGCTCATTTATTTGTTTCATCACATCCAATTTCAGTTTTTTATCCTGTATGAGTTTTCTCTCCTGATTGGATTAAATTAGTATCCCGACCTGAAAATGTATTTTCTGTTTACTAAAGAGCTGAAGAGATGGGAAAACCCATGTTACTGAATAAACATGCGTGTGTGTGCGTGCGTGCGTGCGTGCGTGCGTGCGTGTGTGCGTGCGTGCACACACATATAGTGTATATATATGTGCACACACACACACACACACACACACACACACAAACACACACACACAAAATGAGTATTATTGGAAAATAGAGCTATTTAACACAAGACCTGTTTGAAAATTATCTAAAGTGGATAGTGTGGTAACTGTAACACGGCTCTCCGGGCACCGTTTCACAAGCACCATATCATAAAACATGGGCACACTGTCTTTTTTTTAACACAGTGTGAAGGACTCACACTTTACCCCCATTTCCTAAACCTCCAGTGCCTCTTAAGTCTACAGTACAAAATTACACAAATAATTCAGGAGATGGTGAATCAATATTACATTGTTGGTTTTCTATCTAATTCCACCATTAATCTGTCCGCCTGACCTCATTTGCAGAGAACCTCACTCCATCCTCCTTACAGAGCATTCCCATGGACCTGTGTCACTGACTCACTGGCCATTTAGGAATGTAAAATGTGAATGGGATGAAAGCACAGCGACGCTGATGCAGACAGATCTTTTTTCTCGGAGCTGCAGAAGAACATAGCAAGCCAAATGAATTCACAGAGGGCCCTAAAAGCCATGTAGCGCTCGTCAGGAAGTATTTATAGAATGTCCCCCAGGCAGTCATGTCCTGGTTCTGGGAAAACACAATATAATATTTATTATATGGTGTGAGCTGAACAATGCAGAATTTAGGCTGCATATGATAGGCAGAAACCCTAACCCTGGAAGTGATTTATATGAACCTCCGGATTTCCAGGAAATAGATTCACCAACACTAAGGGACCTTGGACAATTAGTCTGGTTGTATTGTAGTTGTGTCTACACCCAGTTACCTTACAAGTCTCACAGTGACATCTTGACATTCACACAGTTTCTAGATCTCACAGGAAAGAGAACTCTAGAGTAGTTGGGTATTATATTGTCAGGAGTTGAAACAGTACTAGAGAATATCCTCAAGTACAGTACTGTTGCATGACTGTTGCATGTTACTCAAGTAGGTATGAGATTATTATGTATTAAGCTCTTGAATTAAAAGTACCAAATTACTTTCCGTGACCATCTTGGCAAACCATTTCCATGGGATTTGCATCACAGCAGTGCACAGAACTTTTTGAAATCAATGCCACTATAATGTGCGACTGGCTTTAGTTTAACCCATTTTGGGCGGGAACCCCTTTTGGTGTTAGCATTCATTATATGCTTTAGCTATTGAAAAATAGCAGATCTACAAGCTTGTAGGTCTGCTATTTTTGAAAAATCGAAGAACGACTGACATAGAAACATAGCTTTTTCAGAAAACTATCAGGATGTTTCAAGACATTTTTAGAATCTGATATCAGGTCAAAAAGGGTTAAAAGAAAGACAAAGACATCCTGTATTTATCAATGTTATGAGTTTGCAATACTGTAAGCACTGATTTGTTTGGGTGTTGGAGTAACAGAAACCCGGTTGTCACACAGTCCACAAAGTAAAAGAAATATCAAACAAGGCTGATTTGATTTGATTTGATTAGACGTCATGCAGGAAAAACAAGTTGCATCATGTTCATCTAGAAAGTGTCAAGAATATAGACATAAGAAAGTCTTCTGACTTATTTTCATTGTGGTTCTTGGTCTGGGACAAACAACATTGCAAGATTGCAACATTACATCAATAAATAAAACAATCAAGAGCTACACTACCTCCAGCATACATGCATATTGCACATTACTAATATTGAACATACTTCTGCAACATTTTCTAAAAGCCATGCTTTGACCCTTAACTTAAAAAGGAGATGGCTGCTGATGCTGTTTATGTTCAGGGGTAGCGAGTTCCAGCTTACTTTCCTCCAGATCTACGTTTTCTCCTTTCAGTGGTGAACGTGGGCATGGTCAGGTCTGCAATATGCTGGCTCTGGTTAGGTGGGAGTGGACTTCGCTTCTGGAAAAGCTTACAGAGGTAGACAGGGGCGCTGTTGATATAGACGGTATGCGCCAGGTTCAGCTGTAGTTGTACTGACCTGGCTGCCAAAGGGAGCCAACCCAACTGCTGAAAATGCTGTTTTCCAAGTTCCAACATGGTCCCTCACAGACAGCACCCAAAATGAGTCTGTCCAGCCTATTTTGAGAGGCCTGCAGCTTCTCTTTTAGGGCTTTGGTTAGGATGTACTACTGAATCAAGTGTCTGCTATTTCCCGCCTGAAATGTTTTACATTTTGGCAGCCATGACAGTCAATGTTAGTAGTACCATCCTCTAGTGTCCAGTGTATGAATTGGAGTCCTGAGATTGATTGATGGGTGCATGTCAGGAGATTATTGGATAAAATATCTTAATGCCTGCTGAAATAATGACAGCCGTAATTACACACACCCACACACACTCCATATATACACTATATTATATTGATAATATCCCCATGATGACCGGGGATATGCTCTAAAAGGTTGAAAAACACATTTTTCATTTCAGCTGGTCTATCTGTCATAATACTTTTTAGATTTCATAGATTTTGTTTTGTGATGAGCTCTCCATCTGGTGTCACCAAATACCTCAATCCCCCAAGCTCCCTCGTCAGTGTGTTTAGCATAATATGCACAGCACCCGGACGATCCCACGTTTTGCCTATGTCAGCCCTATTAATCTGAAGCCAAATCACTTCCATTAGATTTCTGGTCTAAAGCATTTAGCTGTGGGGATTTGCTGAAGGAGGCAGAGGGAAACGGAATGAAAGAGACGGAGAGAGAGTCTCAGGGTAAGCTATAAATAAGCAAGCCTGTAGTGTATATGGATGAGGAATACTGGTCATGGTGCAGTCTGTTGTTAAGGTGCAATGACTGTTGGGTGCATTTGTTTGGTCCAACAAACAGTCCAACAGGCATTAGTCCGTCACCCTAGCCCAAACCCTAACCTAACCCTATGCTATTCTTTTTGGCCAGAAAGGGATTTTTTGTCACCAGAAGAAAAAATCTTGTCTATGGGGTTTTACTCAGTGGAGTAACTAAAAGTATTTTTTTGGGGGAAAAAATCAATCATTTTCTGGACAAAAAGTGCATTTTATATGTGTGGTGGGGGGCTCAGAGTGTGTCACCAGACTCTGCATTTCGTGCAAGAAGTCGAGAGTAGCATAGCTTTAATGCAAAGGCATTATAGCTATGGACCAGAGCTAACCTAACCCTAATCTTACAGGGAAGCCACGGGTGAGTTTTAACCAGCAATGCATGTCGGGAGTCACTGGTGAGTCTTAACCGGCCACGCATGTGTCTTAACACATTCCCCGTCAGGATTAATTAAGGAATGATTACTATATGCCAGGATATCTCCCCGTTCAACCCTTATTTTGAAGATCCAAAACACCGCAACCGGAACCGGATGTTGACTGAATGGTGTGTGTGTTGTCGGATCGGTTGTTGATGTTTCACTAGCTGATGAGAAGTACAGACTGGCGCCATTACTGCGACTGCTAGGCTCCGTGCAATAAGCTTTGTTTTGACCAGAAATGCCGCCTGGGAGGGGGATTTGGAGTCTAAAGCGACTGAAAGCTTGCATGCAAACGTGCATGCGCGATCAAGATGGCGCAGTCCAGTCTTATGGCTAACAACAGATAGCCATCCGAAGATCATGTGAGTAGCCTTTCCACTAGATGGAATCAAAACATTTTATACAACTGAATTAATGTAGCCTACGTATTTTGGCGGTGTCGCTTCCCGACAATTAATTATATTTGCATCAAGTCCGTATATATACGGACCCCGCCGCTAGGGAACGCTAGGCGACCTTATCAGCCAGGTCCGTATATATACGGACCCCAACGTATACTCTGTGTATATAATGGTTGAACTCCACGGCAGCTTTTAACATTGGTCCGGTTGCTATGGCAATGACCAGTCACCACCAGATATGGGACGTAAAATCACCGTTTTGCTCGGTTACAAGCAGGATTTTCAAACCTCCATAAGTCGGAATCCAGCAGAGCTGTCCTTGCTGGATCTTCTGCCATCCAAAATTCGGATGTAATTTGTGCCTTTGTACCGCGTCGCTCCCGACATGTAAATTCTTCTGGCGAGAGGTAAACAGTGTGGTTGTGCCAATGATACTAAAGTGTGTGTATTGAGTGTGTGGGGGGCAAACTCCTTCTCTTAAAGTGAACGCGGATGGTGGCACTGGGAACTTCATAAATGCTAATAGCTAGCTGGCACAGAAAAAAATAACGTATGCTACGTTTTATGGCGAGCTAAGTGTTAACCAGCCACACATGTGTCGGACTGTTGCATGTCGGACCAACGTATGCGCCCCGTGACTGTTGCCATGTAACGGTGGTAGTATTTCTTCTGAGACGATATTCTCCGCTCAGAGGAGCAGCAACGTTATTCCAAAGCTATGTAGCACACCTGGGTTCACATGATGGCCGAGGGTATAGCAGGAAGCTGATGGGTAAAAAATTCCTTCGCTGATTGCCGCAGATTGTACTAAATGGACCCGCAGTAATCCCTGGCAAAAGTAAATGCCCCTCTTTCAATTTCTGACACCACATTTTCACTGTGCTGTTAAAATCTCTCCTGTTTAGCTCCACTTTCCTTTACACCACCACAGAGTATTACTAGTACTGTATGTTTGCTGCACAGTGGTTTTAATGCCTACGGTGTCATACACAACTTATGCTGTATTTGTAGGTTGACACTCGCTGTCTCTGTATGGATTTTGGGTTCAGGGGATCTGATGGGGGCGCCTGCAGGTAACCAGCAGGACTTGTTCAGAGATATCAAGTGGAAACTGGAGATCCCTCCACCAGGATTTCCATGCCTGTAAGTCCATTGTACACACACCGGCAGCACTTCTGGGAGAAAGAGCAGCCTGACCCCATGCTGTGCACAGCGCTTCCAAGCTGCCGCTGGAAGAGACAGGTGCTGACGTCTTATTAGAGAGGGTGTTACTGTACATCCAAACACAGCCTTGTGCCACTTAATGAGACAACACTATCTGGGGAGCGAAACGGGAGATTAAAGACCCGTCCTATTATATTGTAGTCTAGGTCACAGAGGGCTTCACTGGCACTCTTGTACTCTGGAAACTATCACCCATGCTTGAGTGACCACTGGGGGAGTGGAGAAGCATTCGTGTCCTCTGCCTTGGGCCTTAACGTTTTTTTACTCCTCCAACTCTTGGATACGTAGTACGGAGGGCCCCAAACATCGGATCTCAATTAAAAGTTCTGGGTGTTTGCCTACCCCCCCCCCCCCCCCTCTCTCTCTCTCATTAGCAGGCAACAGTGCAGCACTATATCTCTCTCTCTGTTTCTGGCCACTTTTGCCCCTACTGCTACTCATAGTCACATAGTCACATACATAGATATATATAAGAAAGCTAGATGGCTCACCCGCGCTCTGGCCAATGGAGAGCGACGTTGCTACGTGGCGGCCATCTTACCTCGGGGCCACATAACATTGTGTCTATGGGGCATGTACTTTTAAATAACCACAACTTGCTCAATTTTCAACCGATTTTCAAACGGTTTGGTTTGTTATAAACGTCAGAGACCTCTGCATATATATGCATATTATATGCTTTTATACAATGTTCATATAAAAAAACTACGCAGATAAGCGTCCTGAATCATAGCCACGTTGACAACGTTTGTAATAAACCAACCCGTTTGTAAATCGTCAAGATTTGAGCGAGTTATGACTGTTTTTGTTTGAGCTGCCATTGAACATACTGTACTGTAGCCCCGAAGTAAGATGGCCACCGGGTGAACGACGTCAGAAACTCCGCCTTAAGCCATCTAGACTTTATATATATCTATGGTCACATAGGTTAACACATAGGTTAACACGGACATTGCTGTTCCTTGGAGTGGTTGCACCACTCAAAAAATGAAAACTGATTTGTTTGTCTTTGTCTACCTGCCACTGCACTACTTGCTGTTGTATTATTTCCGGTATTTCTGCCTCTTCTTTGAGCCACCAAGACATGAATTACATCAACCTTTGCATGCATGTACTGTATGTATTTATTTGTTTGTTTGTTAATTTTCTCCCCGTGGATTCACAGACCTGACATGCTGAATTTCTTTTTTTTTTGTCGCGTGCACTTTCTCATCAGGAATGTTGTCCGCGAGCCAGGCGACCTTACTGTGTGTACAGTGCTCCTCGGAGAGTTCTCCCAGAGGTGACTTTACTGTAGATCCACCCCCACCCCCTCACTTGTGGTTGGGAAATTCTGCACCGTTCAGTCCATGCCTCGGGCCCCAAACATGTTTATAGCTCAAAGTCCTACCAAACAGCACCTGCCACTGCACATCCTGATGTCCTTTAATAATAAATGGCTTCCTTTAAGGCACATGGCAAACTGGTGGTAGACACTACAAACAGCTAGTTTTCACTGTAAAGCCGATGTTTGGTGGAGGTGTGTGTGTGTGTGTGTGTGTGTGTGTGGGGGGGGGGTCCTGGGTTTGAGTCCCGCTGTGTTCTCACCTCCTCCGCGTCATCAGCATATGCCTTTTGGCCGCTGCGGTTCGTTGGAGCCACCTGTATCGATGGGAGGGCGGAACAATTTACACTCTGGGGTGGAAGTGCGGAAGGCACGCTATGCCACGCTGCCACTCAAGTGACGACTGGCCAATCACAGCACATCTTTTCCAGGACTTGTCAGACCTGAACATCCGCTCTGTGATGCACGCGGAAGCTTCTGTGAAACACAAATGCGGAAGCTTGCCCTCTCTTGAGAGCATCCGCCCCAGAGCCGGAAGAGGCATCTACCTAGTGCCCATAGTCTAGGTGGGGTTTGCAAAAGGGCCTTTCTGTGTGGAGTTTGCATGTTCTCCCCGTGTCCCCTAGGGTAGGTACCCTCACAAAAAACATGCAGTAATCCTGGTCTCTAAACTGCCTCCCATGGCCAGCCCGGGCCTTTCCCCGCCTGATGGAGGGGAAAGGAACTGGTTTGAATAACGTGTTCCTACAATGTGCACGTCCAACCGGGAAAACTCAGTCAGGTGAAAAAAAGCAGCTTGGACTCCTCATGCATAGAACGAAGCATGAGGTCAGTCCGTTGCTCTCCCCAGGTTGGCTGAGGGAGTGTAGCGCGTGTGTAGGGAGTGTAGGATTACACTAGACGATTGAGAGTGGGTGAATAAAATGTGGGATAAAATAAGAAAAAGGACTACTCCAAGTAAGAACAATTCTTACTTGGAGTAGTTCTATCATACAGTATATCCACTTCTATCATGCATCCACCAGCTTCCTCCAGGCAAGTCCAGTGGGGGAATGTGTGAATATGAGAGTGATGCTGGGAATAATCGTTAATTGAACACATTATCATTAGCATGATTGTCTCCAAAATAATGTGACAGTTTCCCCAATCACTGAAAATGACTGCCTTCAGCATGTTGAGAGAATTGTTAGCTATATCACGTTCTCTAACTGCAGACACTTCGTGTTCCGCTGCCGCAATAATGGAAATCTTGTGTAATTCTCTACACAGGTTCGAACCGTGTCAGTCAGTACAAGAAGTGAGCCTGTGAGATAATTGAATCCATAACATTTAATGGGGATATTACCGTTCATGCCTAAATAATTTCACCCAGTAAAAATCCCACTGGGCAAGCTTTTTACGACTGCTGGGGAGGGGGTGTGGATGTGGGGGTGTGACTCATCTTTAGCTCTCATTGCGTGTCATTTTGTATTTGTCTGGTTTAGAGACCTACATGGCAGTTTGAGTGGTGAAGGATTTATATTGGCGACTCTTATCGTACCCCAGATGTCTTGTGGCCCTGCATCTCCTCTGTGAACCTGGCTTGTGATTTACCGGGCACAAGGCGCCCCACTGCAGCATGGCGCCCTCAAACCTGCCCCAGCTTTTAATGTGTACCTGCTATTAATCATCAATTTTGTCATAGGCCACAGTGTTTATGGGATACAGCGTTAATGGGACTGTGGGCTGCCCTTTGTAGTTTTTTTTACTTTATTTTTTATCTTCTTCTTATTTCCAGTTAAGGTTTATTGTGTACCAGCAGGGCTCTGAGACACTTCAGTAACACTTCCATTTGGAACGGAGCCGAGCCTGCGAAGTGCTGGACTCAAAGTGCGATTTGTCATTTTTCACTGCCTGCAGGTGTCATACAGTCCAGCGAGACTCGTAGCTTCTCCTGCACTACTAGCTGTAGACTTATACTGCACTGTGTATTGCACTGTCTAGCTGAAAGGATGATATCGCAAATAAACAAGCTTATTGGTGGATCATGTTTTGCTTTTTAAATAAACTCATTACTATTTAAAATTAGCAGGACATTAATGGCTGAATGTTACCGTTGCATCCTTGTATTGTGTAACAACTGTGTGATCCTGGAGCCCAGAGCTAGAGAGGCTGGATATTATTATGAAGTTGAGGAGGTTATATCCATATTCTGGACAGTACACTAACATTGTACACCAATCCATCAGTGTTTGTAGACCTGTCAATAACGTGTCCTACACAGCAAAATTACCATACAATGAAAGTGCAAAAAACGGACAACCCACTGCCACATTTTCCACTTTACAGGAATGTACTCTCCAGATTTTATTGTGCATGTGCACGTCCATTTGAAATACCCCCACTTGACCCTGCTGCAATAGGTTACCCCCACTCCCACACAACTGGAATAGGCCAAAGGGCCGACGCTCCCGAACTTTGGCATGGATTATCTCCCACCTGTTGAGAAAATAAGCACTGCTCAGTTTTTGTTTCCCCGCACCCCAATCCACAAGCAATTTATTACTCGTTCTGTATTTGGCTACATTTTACATAATCTAATTGCAACAATATAATTCAAACACTGGTTTCATTGTTGCCGTAAGAGTATGAAGCCACAAATTGAAAATATCAGAGAAATATTGTTTTCTTTTGGTGGTATGTTTTGTTATGACAGAGCAGGTCTGAACCTGGATGATGTTTATGGAAGATCTGCACAGCAGATAGCAGCCATAGACACATTTCTTTTCCATGGCTCTCCGCCGTGGAGTTGTTTTAGTTTTCTTCCCCTCTGCACTGTCATCCTGATAAGCTCTAAGAAATTATCACGGGAGGAGGACCGACAAATCTATGGTTGGCGCCAAACTGTTTCCCAAACAAAAGGCACATGTTAAAACTGGGTCATTTGTTTTATGGGTTCTACCTTTTAGATGTAAAGAGGACACCTCGCTTGATTGATGCTCACTCGTTTCTTCTCCCACTCCCTCCCTCCCTCTCTACGTATTCACTTTCACTATGTATAGTTCTCATCTCAATGAAATAGTGTGATAGGAAGGAAGTGAGGCTCGGCTTAGGGTTGTGTTGACGCTGCATATCTATTGCATGCATTGTGCGCTGGACGAGTCAAATGAGGTGCATTAAATGTGGTTCATCTAATGAGGCGTCCACGTGCCTGCCCGGGCCCTCTGTGGGCCTGGAAGTGAAAATAGATTAACAGATTAAATTGTATGGACTTGAGAAACCTGCCGGCATATTGTGTTTCAGTATTGCAGCGCTGCAATTTTGCGGCAGGCACAGATGTGTGCTGTAGAATCAATGCAACTTACTGTAGCTGACCTGAATGTGGTCGAGTACTCCAAGTGTACAGTGGTGGCCAGTGGTGTAAAGTAACTAAGTACTGTACTTACTGGAGTATTTCCAAATTTCAGTATTTTTACTTCTGCTCCACTACATCTCGTAGGAAAATATTGTGCTTTTACTGCACCACAATTATTTGAAAACTTTACTAGTTGCTTTGTAGATTTTGATTATTACAAAACATACATTAACCACAAACCTCTTAAATCCTCTTAATGTGACTCATTGTGAGCTTGTAGATCTGCTATTTTCATTTTATACATTGGCCCATTGGGACATTCTGCATAATGAGTACTTTTTGTACTTGAAGTAAATTTTCATACAGATACTACATTGTGAACTTAAAGCTCGGCTATTTTCAAATATTAAAGGTTTTCAAAGGTTAATATAGGGTTAAAGTCATTCAACTGATTTCCTGGGGACCCAACTTTGTGTGTGATCATGCGGCCTAGTCGCTTCTTTTGGGCTTGTTTTCATAGACCTGGTTGCTTGTTTCTCTCACTAAATGTGGCAACACTGGCAGAGACTAGCCTCTTACTAGCAAAACAGAAATGAAGTGAAAAATAATCTAGCTTCTGGCTCATGTACTTTGTCAGCATGCATAGGCAGGCAAATCAGATGCTATACACCCAGGTAAGCTATTCTATTTTGGACCATTCTGCAAATATCAGCATGTTACAGCTCTTACACATTGAAAGACAAGCAACCGAGGGTATTATGCACCACTGTAAGCTATAGAAACTGTGTGCGGTCCCAAGTGCAATGGAATCTGCATGAGCAGGTATTTCCCAGCAGTTGCACACCACTGCTATTCCAGCTGCTGTCAGACTTTACCTGTACAATGTGATTGTGTATTTCCTATGTGCACTCATGGAGACTCTGATGTACTTGAAGTTTTAACATATATGATGTACTTGAAGTTTAAACATATGTGATTTTTACAAGTAACAAAATGACCATAGTGAATTTAAAAAACATCATCTACATATGGCATTCTGCATCAATACCATTGGCTTGAAGAGACAATGGCTGAACAAAGGACAGCATATTTTCACTTAGCCTAGTATGGATTAGCTAGTCGATAACTGTTGTGTTAATTGCTTTATTTTGAGTGATGAATGTTAATTGCTTTGTTAGGTTATGAAAGGAGTCTATCTGACAGCAGTTCAATTGCATGTCAGGAACAATATCTCTTCTGCTGTATGCATCCTAGTTTGACCTGAGAAAAAGGAACGCAATGCTGTAGCATTATTTTCAGCTTGTTGTGCCTTTCTCCCATGCTTTTCTATGGTAAAGACGTGCTAGAGTGCTGCTCTTCCCAGTACAGAGCATTGCGTTTCAGTGCTCTCTACGTCCAACTATAGTTTTTGGCGGAGCACAGAAAATGGTTACAGTTTTGGAGAGGACCACCATCAGTGTCACGTTTGTTCCTCTTGGCCTGTGTCTGATAACCTGGTCATTCGCGACCTGACTTTCAATCATTACTACAACCATGACACACCCATTATTAAAAAAAAAATCGGCTTTCGCCTTTATTTTATATTTTTTATATTAAACACCCATTATTTTGACTGTTATTTTTGATAAGAACGCAGATGATATGACATTAAAACCTCTTAAACCCCAGGGGGGTAATGGGGGTAAATCCGCAACATCGGAGTTGGAACCGGAGACCAATTGGGTCTCCATTGACCCGCTGAGCGCTGTTCAGAGGTGGACAGCCGCTGCCCCCGCCGGCGGGGGCAATGGGGCTCAAGAGGTTTTAAGAGCAACAGTTGATAGGTTTGAATGTTGCGTGCTTAAAGGACCACTTCACCACTTTTCAACCCATCTTCATATAATTGGTCCTCACTAATGATCATGATACAATAACACAATGTTGTCCTATGTCTGTGTCTCATAGGAGGGCTGTGGGCAGTTCAGAAACCCGTCGTCCACCAGAATACAAGCTAATAGAAACTGAAGGCTTTCTATTCCTGAAAAGTTGCAATGCGAAAATGGAAGCCATCGTTCTCACAATAATACAAATCTAGATATTGTTTAAAAACAATATTGTTAAAAAAAATCCTGCCTAACGATGATGTCACTGTGGACGGGTTTCTGAACTGCCCACAGCCCTCCTATGAGACACATACTGAGTAGAAAAAAATGGTGCTATTTTATCATGAACATTATAGGACCAATTATATGAAGATAGGTTGAAAAGTGGTGAAGTGGTCCTTTAAATAAACACTGTGCACTTAGTAGGAAACACCCTGGACATGATATTCAAATCGTCCCTCCGCTCAAAAATATTTCTGCGGTCACGCTCCCTAAAACCGTAACTGCATATTTTAATATTGTCATTTTTAAGCTTGAGCTCCTATGAACAGAATTGTCCATTATGTAAAGTTGCCGCTTATACATGTGTATAATAGCTGTTGAAACTTTGTGGAAGACATGCAAATGACTCTATTAAGGTTTAGTTTTGCTTAGCAATGCCACTTATGCCAGTCTCATACTTGACATGTTCTCACCCCGTTCTCTTCTCTTCTCTTCTCTTCTCTTCTCTTCTCTTCTCTTCTCTTCTCTTCTCTTCTCTTCTCTTCTCTTCTCTTCTCTTCTCTTCTCTTCTCTTCTCTTCTCTTCTCTTCTCTTCTCTTCTCTTCTCTCTCTCTCTCTCTCCTGTAGGTAAGTGCAGCGTGTTATTTTTTCATCCTACACCCTAACGTGTGCACCTTGCTCGACCCTGGAGAAAATGCACCCCGGAGATAGCGCCGCAGAGGTGATTCATTGGCAGTAGAGAGCGAGGAGGCGCCGGCTAAAAATACTCCCCTCCGCAACACCTCAGACTGTCGGAGGAGTTGAAGCCAGCTCCTTCCAACTACGCTTCTAAACAAGAACGGTTAAGAGCACCGTGACTGTAAGCTCACATGTTACCATGTTAATGTTCCTTAACTGAACTCCAGGCATTCCAGGCATGAAATATCGGTTGGCTCGGCAAAACAAAACCAAAATAAGTGAAGATGAGACGGTGTGACATGGAGGTGCCAAGTGGGCGTCTGCCTGGAGGGAGGAGATGAACACATTGAGACAATAGCGTGTGCGGGTTCGTGTGAAGCTGTGCTGTGACTAGAGAGAGCCACTAGATGATGGGTGAGGTAACACCTCAGTGCGGTCCCAAGTGACCTTCCTTTTCCAGACGATTTCTTGCTGACAACTTATTGGTGGGTATGTAGGGTGGGTGGCTGTCCTTGCCTGATGTTGTTGCGTTGAAAAAGTGGTAGAACACAATCTGTAGTTCCGGTGTGTGACCTGTGGTTCTTCAGCTGAAGTGAGGCTGGTGCTAGGAAGCATCACTTTTGACTCTGGTGTTTAAGTCTGCTTAAAACAACCAAAAAAGAACATGAAATAGGGTAAACAGGTGTTACAAGTGGTACTAATTAAGGTTATGTTCCGTTTATTGTAGCAGAGATTTAGCAGTAGGCCAGCATACACAATAGCAGCACTCTGACCACTTTGACCCGATTGGAACAGAACGTTAATTAGTATCTTTGGTAACACCTGTGTTTACCTACCGTTTCATGTCAAAACGGGTGCCGTGTTAAATGGGTCTATTATCATTAGAATGTGTGTGGTAGTGTTTGGCTCAGTGTGTGATTATCCCCTCCTTGTCTTTCCTGCTGATGTTGGTTGCTATGAAGCATGTTATCTTCCCCTTCCAGGAGGACCAGATTAATCCATTGAAATGTACTTCAGCAAGGTTGGGGGGGGGGGGGTTAAATGACAATGGCATGTTTATAGGGTGGAGATCAATCGCTTCTTAGAGCGTTGTTTGGTTTTAACTTTTGAAGAGCGCTTTGGGTATGACGAATATTTCAGCAATGCTCCTCTGGCCCCTGGCAACCACCTGATGCAATGAGGCTGCAATTGTTTTTTGCTTCTGAACATTTGGGTTTTCTCTGATTGCCTGTGTTAGTGTGTTGCCTGTGTCGGCTTTGTGTCTTCACTGGATTGGATCTGCAATATAGATCATTCATTCTTCTTCTCAGCTTCATACTGAGGCAGTACATCTTTTATTATTATTATTTATTTTATTGTATTTATTTATTTTGGGGGGGTGACCGCGTAAGGCACAGCAACATTAACTGAGGCCTGTGAAGGTAAAATGCTGCTAGTGGGGCCTTGCCAATGAAACAGGCCCCCACCATCTTCATCTGTGGCTCTCGTGCCTACATTTTCTCTTTCATTTCACTGTGTGAAACGGAATGCTTTGATTAATGGCATTAGAACATGTTCAACTACAGCAGCAAAGATTTATTTTTCACTCAATTTGTTTGTCGCTCGTCCACTGTGCATGAACAGAGCTTTTTGTCCAAAGCTCCACACAGATGACCCATAATCATATCCTCTCATTTATCCTGGGAGACGGGACAATGGAATGCTGTGTTCTATCTAGTAGTCAGACAGCTTGTCCCCCAAAGGTCCAAGGACTCCCAGATGATAGTGTCGTGACATCTGCCAGGGAAATACAGATGGTGACCGTGGGTACACTGTGCCTCACTGTATCTGTGAAATATCATTCATTTCAGCTCGAGTAAGCTGTATTGACTGACGAGACCCCTCCCAGTATTAGTCGGGTTGTTAAGAGGGGAGTGAAAAAGCAATAACTGTCTAGTTAGGTCAGTACTGTAGATGTATCCCATAGACCATTTTCATAGTCTTTTTTTATGCAATGTTCCATTAACTGCACTTGCAACGTGTCACAATGCAACGCGTTCTGAGTTTGCTATAGTCACTATATGTACCCTTTTATTTGTTATTAAGATTTGTACAGCTAGGTTCAACATAAAGACACATTTTTAGATTTTTATTGTATTAGTTCAAGCAACTAATTGCACCCCTACATTTTATCTTCAGGAATTTACAGCCAAGCACAATGACATACAGTACATACTGTATGAGACAATGCAGGTGTACTGAGAAGTGCTCGGAGTCTGTGATCCATTTCACCATATGGAAATGTACACAACTTGACAACAACAATTGTATATACAGTAGAGGCTAGAGCACCTTTAATTTTATTACTGCCGCTAGGTGGTAGCATAAGCACGCGTAACGTATGCCAAACGTCCGCTCTCACTCTACGATCCTTGTTTAATTTCTGGGTTATTCAGTGAGGTGGGGGCTGTTGTTGTGAGTGTCATCGTTAGCCGTAGCTAATACCCCTTAGCTATCATTACAAACAGTTACATGTGCTCAGCGATGCGATACAAACTCACAAATGATTTACAATCGTCAGGATGAGCGGCGACTCACCATGGACAGCGCTCGAAGCTTTAGAGATACAGTGCTTTAAAAATCCTGTTATAATGGAGGCTCAATGGAGCTGTATTTAAAAATCCCATAGCTGGTGGGGACGGAGGCTCTCCATAGTAACCGGAGCAATGCTAAAAGGTAAATTGACGGTCGCCGCTTTCATATATGGAGTATACGGTTGTCTACGAACATGTACGTAGATAGCACCTTTATTACCTTTAGCTACGATTATAAACGTAGAAAGCAGAGAAAAAGTTAAAAACTACTGATGTCGACCAAAGTCAACAATGTATCCAACAATAACGGTGGGCAACTAGAAAAAATGCTCCTATGAGCCCAATGTTAAACGGGTGGCATTGTTCTTCAACATAGTGGAAATGTGCATGCAACGTTTCACAGCAATTGGACGCTGCGTTCATGATTTGAGACATTTTGTTCAAAATGTACCAATCCTGCAAACTTTGGAAGGCAATCTTAGCCAATCGGGATGGAATATGGACAATCGGACATATGCGTGTTGATCACATGACTATGGAGATGGTGTGTGTAGCCTACCGCTTTGCGTGATGTATAGATACAATCTGTAGGAGTAATATATATTATTTTGTTTTATTTCATTTATTTATTTATTTTGCAAAAATCTACCTCATGGTAGGACTATAACAGGCTGTTCTGCAAAATTTGGGCAAAGGTTCGGAATGGGCTATAGGCCTATGCACACAGAATAATTCTTCCTACTTCCAGGCCGCTTCCCTACTTCCTTCACAGGTGGCTCTGTTCCACTTAGTGTCCAGTAGCCTCGTAAACCCAGACGTTTTTATTTCCAGGGAGAAAAAAAAAAGTCTGGGACCGAGTCCACTTCAATTCGGCATACAGTAGCGCAAACGTCGATCACTCTCTGCTGATTTCTGATCGTCTGCACCTTTGTTAAATTGACGCACACACGCACACCCGTACACACACACTCTCTCTCTCTGTCGCTCTAATTAATTAGTCTCATGTCGCGCAGCTGCGTCTAGATTCTCCCGGCGGATCCTGCCGGAAGCTGCCTATCCCATAGAAAGCATAGGTGGCCCCCAGGCTAAGTGTCCAGTGGTTCTTAAACTTTAATTTCAAGGAACCCCATAACTATGAGAGTGTACAAATAGAACCGTAATGGACCTGTAAGGGTCGGGCAATTTGGAACCCACTCTATGACACTTTGAGACCCACTGGTGTAGCAGAGTGTTTCGAGAGAGCCAAAATGCACAATAGCAGCACCCTGCTCTGTTTGACCAGAATGAACCAGAGCCTTCATTAGTATCATCGGTAACACAACCGGGCTAACGGTGCCGGAGAGTAGCAGATGCACAAGCTCACGGCGCGTTGTGAGCTTGTACACCTGCTACTTCTGCTAGTTTCTGTACAAGATTTCTGCCTGACGCCAACGATATCAAAGGTGGTGCCAATCTGTTGAATAATAAGCTCTGCGCTTGACTGGGAGCCAGCATGGGGGTGATATGATCCCACTTTTAGGTGCCAGTCAGGGAGAGTCTCGTTGCAGCATTTTTGACAGGCTGTAAACATGAGAGGGAGGAAATAGCAACTCCTGTATAGAGTCTGTTGTAATTGTCTAGCCGGGATGAAATTATAACTTTCTCCAGATTGTGGCTGATTTTGAATAAGTTTCCTTTTGATCTGTTCATATCAAGTTTTAGGGCCAAGTCAAGCAACACACACAGATGTTTGACATGATAATGGTTCAATGGTTAGTTTTATGTAGAGGGGGCGAAGACAGTTATTTCTGTTTTTATTGTGGTTTAGCATGAGAAAATGTAGCCTGGTAAACCATCACGGTCGCGTGAATTCACATTGTCATGTCCCCAAGCTCTGAGTGGGCGTTTTTCTGAAACCAAAAAGTGAAAACCAAAGTGAAACCAAAAAGGCCCTGTGATAACAGACGCTGATTGGCTCTTCCACTGAAAAACGCCCACCCAGCGCTTGGGGCCAGACTGGTCTGCAGAAGACACATGGGGCCCTAACTTGCTGCCTTACCCTTTTACTAATTTGAGGAAAAAAACATTCTTCGCTGACGAACTGTACCTGTATATTTATAGCACCAATTGTTTAATAAATAATAATAGATGTTGTAATAATAAATAATGTTTAATAAAAACGCTTGGTGAGCCTAGTTAACACATTTAACTAGGCTCACGAGCCTAGTTAACACATTTGATGCTAAGGACGAGTATACTCGTCCGTAGCATCAAATGTGTTAACACAATTTTGGCCTTGGACGTGTACTGTATACACGTATTTTCTAATCAAACCGCAGGTGGCCTTGGACGTGTATACACGTCTTTAGGGCTTTTTATTGATGTAAAACAAAAATAAAAAATCTATTGTTTTTATTTATTTTATTGGCCTCTCCTTCTGCACCGTGCTCCTTTCTGTTTCGCGCCTGTGCGCTGCCGTTCACTTCCTTGTTTACGGCTCAGAAAGAATGGCTCTTATATCCTAATCTAGAGAACTCTCCATGGTTTTGACCAGATGTTCTGTCTTCATTTCTGACTTCAGCTTGCCTCTCGTTTGGAGTAGATACTTTAGCGTGTCCAGCGTGAGGTAAGAATTTCAGAGAATCTCCCATATCTGCTGGCACTCTAGCGCTTATATTTTGAAAGATGCTGGCGGTACCCAAATTAACTAGGCCGATGCCCATTGGGCACGACGCCTGTTGGTGAATGCATTCTCCTCCCTTAAGCATTGTCGGAGTACTTGCTGCAGTACCCACTATCACATCTTATGGACAGCATCAGGGCTCTTCTATTGGTAATGCTGGACACCTCCTGATTTATTTAGCCATAGTTTGGAACTGCTTATATTAACTAAACTTTAGGTCAAATAGCGTTGAATGCATATTGAGCTAGTAGCTACATAACATTGAACACTTTATTAGACAGAAATGCAAAATGCACGAGTGCCGCTAAACAATGGCGTTGAAAACGGTGTCAGTTCCTTCCTTGTCTTTTCGCCTTCTAGAAGGGCGCGTGCCAGCCAGGCCCTTCACGTGTGGCGTCCCACCCCCCTTCGTATCCTGTCTGGCTGTCGTCCTGACCCGAGCTGCGTTGCATTGGGGTGGGACAGCAGGGACAGCATGGCGAGGTGCAGGGGGGCCGTCTGTGCTGCCCCATCAGTGGCCCTCGCCACCTGGCCGCTCAGGGGGGGAGGGGGCGTGGAGGGCATCATTGTGGAGGAAACGGGTCAGCGGGAAGGAGAGAATTCATCTCCTTTTTCACTCTGACTCACTTTCTCTCCTGCCTGCTGCCTCTCTCTCCCCTCCCCCCTCTGTCTCTCTCTCTGTCTCTCTCTCTCTCTCTCTCTCTCTCTCTCTCTCTCTCTCGTGTCCAACTGCCACACCTTCATGTGTTGTCAGCTCCCAGTGGTGGATGGATGGACTGTAGTTAGCTGTGTCAGACAGGGGCCCATGTGTTCCCCACGGTTCACTCAACCCATTCAAATCCTCAGTGTTGCTTTTAACTCTTGACAGTGTAAAAAATGAATGATTCTCGTGCTCCCGGTTATTTTTTTTACTGTGTATTGTGAACCACGTGCTTCAGATCCAGGCCTGGCTTGTAGCAGCCTGCCTGCGCCCATGGGCAAATAAATTATAAATCAAAACATTACGGCGTGTTCCACAGCTTGACATCGGCAGGAATTTGTTCGAGGTATCAACAGAGTTTATTGAGCAAGACTGAAATCTTTAACTCATCATGCTTCGACATAGTGTAATCAAAGCTTAAAGTGTAACGTTTGTTTTGTCCATAGAACAGCTCATCGTGTGTACTGTCACTGTGTAGTGTGTACCATTACCCTGGCAAAGTGGTATTTCTGGAAGGACAGAAAGACTATTATTATGCTAACTTTAGTGTGTGTGTGTGCGTGCGTGCGTGCGTGCGTGCGTGCGTGCGTGCGTGCGTACAACGTACAGCTCACCACATTGCCATTCATCTAGCATACACAATGCGCTCCCGGAACATGGGTCTCTGTACTTTAATCAGAGGATCCTTTGCTCTTTAATTATTTTCAAGCTCTTCTGGAGGTGTTGCCACGTGATCCAGAGGTCAAACTGTGAGGCCAGGTGAAACTAAACTCACCATATTGCATTCCCCTCCGCCTCCTCCCTCCAATGCCTCTCTCCTCGGACTGGTAATAGCGGTTTTGGGCTCTCCCACTGCTAAAGCCACCTGTGACATTATCTGTGAGCTCTCAGGCGAGATGGGACACCCAGACCTTCTCTGTGGGACGGAGAAATTACAATTAGTTTGGTGATGATTGGTTGGAAAGCCCGTCCGCTGTGGCAGCTTGTCAGATTAAGGTTCTTAACACTCCGGGACAGTTTATTTCGTGCAATTAATTCACATTAATTCAAAGTCTTGTTTGTGTCACGAGCACATCCACACCAAACGTGGAGAATATTACGCGGCAATAATAAAGCGACATGATTTATTTTTGAAACAAGGTCGATTTTTTTCCCACCGCAAACAAAATAATCACCCTGTACGAATGAGGCATCTTTGTCAAATGAATAGTTTGATGTGAAATATTCTCAGATGCATTTTCGGATCAAGCTGCGGATGCATAGGGAGCATTTCATACTTAGGTGATGATGAAAGCATAGGCATAGCATATCAAGCTGTGCTTTTAAACTGTACAGTGTACAGTGTACACCCAATTTCTGAACAGTTTTCTACCCGGCTTATGGCTAGCATCAGACTGTTGAATAAGGCATGAACACTGCCAGCCACCAGGGTGGAATACTTCCCTAATGTAGGTCTAGTTTCCCGGATTAACCACCCTCATTACGCTTCCTATAGGTCATACCTTTCACTGCACCACTCAGTTTTTCTTTCCCTTTGACATAGCATCTTAAGATCATGTTACCTGCTGCTACTTTTTTAATTTAAAGTTTGTTAAAACCGGGAAAGCATCTGTGTCATTTTAAATTTGACCGTTGGCTGTTCAAAAATAGTAGATGTACAGGCTCGCAGCACGTCGGCAAGATCTTGTACATCATCTGTCCATCTATCGTGAAATAAGTGACTAATAGAGGGTATGCGCGTGACATCATCATCATACCCGGAAGTTATGCAGGAATGCCTACTGAGTGGCAAAACACAACTTTCTGGCCTTGATGGCACATATGAATGAATGAATGAATGAATGAATGAATGAAAAACTTTATTCCGAACATTATAAAAAATTAGACAAAAGTCAAAGAATTAAAATAAGTTCAATATAGAACAAATAAAATAATATTCCAAAAAAAACAACAACAACAAAAAAAAACCAAGCCTCACTGGCTGCAAGTATAGTTATTATTATTATTTTTTTACTTTTATATATGTTCGGAAAGGAGTAGGGAGAAGTTAGAAAACTTATATAACCCTACCCCTTAATAACTTAAATTCAGCGTCATCGATTGACGTCATTACATAAATACCAACATGGTATAAACTAAATCAAATAAGTATTCAATTCTATATAACATTATCAATACAAAATACTCTATATATACATACATTCGGCACATCATATATATATTCTTATATATATACAAGTACAATTATCTAAATTATATGTCTGTGTCATTGTAACTCTTCATCTCTATACCTCATAATAATGCATTCTTTATATATTTTTTTTATCTGGTTCACACTTGAGCATTGCTTGAGTTCCACATGCATACTGTTCCATAGTTTTACTCCACATATTGAAATACAAAATGATTTTAGTGTTGTCCGAGCCACTCTGGTTTTTAGATTTAGTTCCCCCCTTAAATTATAGCCCCCCTCTCTATCAGAGAACATCACCTGAATATTTCCAGGGAGTTGATTATTCCTTGCTTTGTACATTATAAGGGCAGTTTTATATTCTATTATATCCATGAATTTTAAAAGATATGAGTTTAAAAATAATATATTAGTGTGATCTCTATATCCAGCATTATGTATAATTCTTATAGCTCGTTTTTGAAGTATAGTTATTGCATTAAGTGAAGTTTTATAAGTATTCCCCCAAACCTCTGTACAGTAGTTTAGGTACGGCAAAACCAGGGAACAGTATAGCATACGTAGTGACTTATAGTTCAAAAGGTGCTTTGCTTTATTTAAAACTGAAAGACTTCTAGATAATTTATTATATATATATTTAATATGAGACTTCCAGTTAATTCTATCATCAATTATTACACCAAGAAATTTGTTCTCAGAAACTCTCTCAATTTCAACACCATCTATCTGTATATTTACTTGATTATCTATTTTGTAATTACTGAATATCATTAGTTTTGTTTTAGCCAGATTTAGTGACAATTTATTCTTATCAAACCACCTTTTTAACTTGCATAATTCTGAAGTGACCAGGTCCAATAGCTCATGTAGATTTTTTCCGGAACAAAAAATGTTAGTGTCATCTGCGAAAACTACCATTTTCAATATATTAGACACATCACACATATCATTTATATACATAATAAACAGTTTAGGACCCAATACCGACCCCTGGGGGACTCCACAAGCAATGCCCAAGCATGAAGAGACAGACTCACCCAACTTCACAAATTGTTTCCTGTCACTTAAATAGCTTCGTACCCAATCCAATACTCCTCCTCTAATCCCATATCTTTCCAATTTATTAATTAATATGTCATGATTAATAGTATCAAATGCTTTTTTTAAATCTATAAATACTCCAGCTACATACTTAAAGTCTCTTACATACATCCAAACAGAAAAGTCCAATATGATTGCATTAGACAATGTTAAACTCACTTTTCCACTCACTTTGCCACTCGATTTGCCACTCGATTTCCCATTCACTTTATGCATGCGCATACTCTCTATTTTGAATAATTTCCTTGACGCAAAACATTTCATCATCTGGGCCTGGAAATCTGGTTCCAGGGTCCCCACGGTCATGCAATTCCTGGAAATATTTTTTAAATTGGAGAAAAATAAAAATGTTTTTTCAGTCCTGGAAAAGGTTTGGAATTCATCAAGGTTCCTGTTTTTGGCTATTGATTTATTTTGTTAATAAAAACATTTTCCAAAACAAACTTTTCACCCTTTTGCGGGGTCCCTACAATATACATACATTTGGCATGACATTTGGAAAATAATTATACCATTCCATATTCTATGCTTTATTTTTGCTACACTGCCTGTCTTTGGGCATTGCACATAGAAGTAAGAGACTCATTATTGTGCTGAATGATTGTTATGTAGGCCTAGAAATAGCCCTGTGTTTCACAACTTCACAGTAATGCTGCAGATAGATGGATAAGATACTGTATTTTGATCCCACAGTGAAACTACAGGGTGGCGGCAGCTCAAAGTTGAGCAACACCCTCTGAAAGACATACAGTACTGTGATGTATTATTAAATGTTACTCTCTAGTACGAAAGTTGGCATGTCTCTACATTTCGTGAGTTGAATATCTGGTTCTACTTCATGTGGACTATAATTCTTATGGACATACTGGACTCCATGTTGTGTGCATGCTCTCCTGTCATTATTTACTTTTTTCAGAACTGGCTCAAATCTATAATACTTGAGCGGGTTCCTCTAAATTGTGGACCAAGTTTTTTGTAGTTGAAATGTTTTGTCTGAAACAAAGACCCAGCTGAGCTATAGGAGGGCCAGACACACACCTTCATTCTCTTTTTGGTGTAGGCTTTTTTTGCTTAATATATTGTTAGGGTTTGTTATTGTAAATTATAGGAATAGGGAGGTTGTATACAGGTTACTCTGCTAAAGTGAAGTTTCCATTGAAAGAAATGAGATGCAGGGAAGCACCACAGACATAAGTCCTGTTCTCAACCAATGTGCAATCATGGGGATGAATATAGCCTGTTATGTTACTGCTGGTGCTAAAGTCATTTACATACCAAGTAGGTATAAGCAGGGCTTCCTCATTAGGGTGATTCATTGTTTTGTTTTTTGTTTTTAGCCGTTCATTGTTTTTGTGTGTTTTTCATGTGGTTAGAAGTTAGAACAGTTGTCTCGGGGGTACCACAGTAGCTTAACCTAAAACCAGGCAATGCATTTGTAGTTTTATTTTTTATTTTGCTGAAAAATAACCGTGGGTTGGAATATAACTGTTGTCTGTGCATAAAATGCATCTTCCTATGATTCAGGTAAATGTGAATTTTGCATATTGTAGCATACGGCAAGAATCTGGAGACGGGTATTCTATGCCTGCTGTGGTAGAAACGGACTACACGTATGCACAGAGGCTATACAAATATCCCGGTCTTTCATATTGTATTAATAAGCCAGCTTAACACAGCATGTATTGATCATCTAGGAGCTGTGGGCAGTTTTCTGGCAGCGTCCCTTAGTGCATCTTAAATAGCTGTTATCATTAACATTACACACGTCTTCCTGAGGGAGTCTTGCCATACTCGTATACCTACTGTTCCAAATGGTCTTTAATGAGCTATTTCATGTAAAGTAGATGTTTATAGGAGCATTATTCAAAATGGACAGCTTTGAGGTTGGTAGTGGTATTGGTTTCCCCCAAATGGGTAAATTAAATCTATAGCATTACACTATTTTAGATCATTTGTATGATTGTATCACATGACTTATTTACTGCTGTAACAATGGGATGCCCTCTCTATGAATTCTAGTATGTGACCAAGGCTTCATCATAAAGCCTATTTAATTTATCAACCCACAGCTAGATCACACGTGAACATGTGGGGAGTACTCATTACAATTTACAATTTAGGCATTTAGCAGACGCTCTTATCATGGATCATACTTAAGCTAAGAATGTAACAGTGGAATATCTATATAATGAAACTATGCATATATACAGAGGTGGGCATATTAAGTAAATCTGTTCTTAGTACAAATGTTGTACTCAAGTCAGTACTTAAATACAAAATATTAATACAAAATATTAAATACATTTACTTAAGTACATTTACTTAGGTGTCCACCTCTGCATACAGTATATACTACTGTATATAGTGCTATGTCTACATAACATGCTATCTAAGTTACATAAGTTGAGCTTTTGCATATGCCTTTTACGGTCGCCAGGGCTAGGGCAAGTGCTACGGGCCATGATGGAGTCTGAAGAGGTGGGTTTTCAGACTACGGTGGAAGATTGGGAGTGAGTCTGCAGTTCTGATTGCAATGGGAAGTGCATTCCATAGTTTTGGAGCCAGAAGGGAGAAGAGTTCTTACATCATCCATCACTTAGCATTCAGCCATAGCCAGTCATTCCCAACAGTGAGCTCATTCTGTGAATGGATTGTGTATTCTTTTTTTTATCGTTTCACTCTGTTGACATCATCCAATGAGCTGTCATGCAACTTAATAGGATAATGTACAAAGGAGGACATTCACAAAGCACTTGGGAGGTTTTTATCAATGCCTGTTTTCTTCAAATTAATGCAATTATTGCCATTCGAAATTGAATATGAAAATAAATGTGAACGATACATGTTTATCACGTGACGTAACTCCAAAGTGTCGCAATTTGTCGCAATTTGTTTGAGTTTTGGACAAAATCTGTACGTATAGTAGCAAATGCAGTGTTTTAGAAAATGCAACGTGATAGAATCCTAAATGTGAGAAAAAAGACTGTGCCACCTACGGTTCAGGAGTTATAGGTCAAAACGCACACACTGAGGAACAACCATAGAGTAGAGGGTGACCAGATAAGGGTTAAATAAGCACACGGTAGCATCAAGCACGCTCAACTGCCAACAGGAAGAGGTTCCTTTTCTCTTCAGCTGGGCTTTCGTTTCATATACTTTTCATTAAACTTGGCTTTCCAGAGCAGATGTAAACCTAATTGAAAGACATAAGTACATAGTTGCTTAAGCCCGTTGGGTTTTGCTCAGTAGTGGAGAAAGTACTCAAATGTTTTTCTTAAGTAAAAGTATCAATACTGCAATGTAGAACTACTCCATTACAAGTAAAAGTTCAGAATTCAAAGTTTACTTGAGTAAAAGAACAAAAGTATTGAAATAAAACATTTCAAATGTTTAAAAATCTTTTGAAAATAGCAGATCTACAAGCTCAAAATGCGTAGCATCGCAACGCAACGCATTGTGAACTTGTAGATCTGTTATTTTATGTCCAAAATGTATATAGGGCTGAAATGGTTCATGTATGTTATGTAATATATCTACAAAGTAACTAGTAACTCAAGTTTTCTAATGTATTTATTGGAGTAAAAGTACAATATAAAGTAAAAGTATTTGAAATTGGAAATACTCAAGTAAAGTACAAATACCTCAAAATTGTACTGAAGTACAGTACTTAAGTAAATGTACTTAGTTACTTTACAGTTTACACCACTGGTTTTGCTGTCCTCTATCCTTTGTGTCCGTGCATTATAGAGATGAGGTTTTAAAAGCTCCTCGGGTTTGTACATTTTCCTTTTTCTCTTTATTACTCCTTAGCTCCTATGATTCCTGACCTCACTCTTACGACCTGTTTTCTGCTTTTCCTCCACATTTATTGTCCCTAAAGCCTCCTTCGCCGCCGTTTGTCCTCCGCCCCCTCGGTGGGACATAACTTCACAGACTGATAGATAGACTGGACACTTTGCACCACACCCACAAGGACCATTTGTCTCACAGTGTTCACAATTTATCCCATTTAGACCTGAGAGGACGCGTCTGTGTCACCTTATAACTTTGAACCACTTTAACCATTATTTCAAACTTTAGCTGTTGGAAAAATTGTGAAAATGTGTGCATATCTTTGAATGTATTATATATTATATACAATATATATTGTAACGTTTTTAAGCTTCTGGCGGAGTCCCTGGAACAACATATTTTCAGATGGGGGTCCGCAGCCAAAGATAATTCTGTGGGTCCTGGACATGAAAAGGTTTGAGCACCAGTGCGCCACCGAATTTGGAAGACATTTTGTAGAATCTGGTCTCCGGTCTTAATGGGTTAAAGCCCACCAATGGCAAATGTAGCAAACTGGCCTATACATTTCACACACCCTCGGTAGCAATATAGATACGAGCTGGCTGGCGGGGGATCTGGGGTAAACGGAGACGAAGACCTAAAACTGTCACGAGATCAACGCTGACCTTGTAAGAAGTATCCTTTAACCCATTCAGGCCTGACATCGAAATTTAATTTTTTTGTTTTCTAAATCACGACAATTTTCGGAAAGATTTGAGGCACATTTTAACGATTTTTCAAAAATAGCAGACCTACAAGTTCATAGCGCGCCGAGTGGCGCGCTATGAGCTTGTAGATCTGCTATTTTTCAATAGCTAAATTATAACATAATGTTTAAAACACCAAAGGTGGTTCCCGCCCAAAATGGGTTAAACAAACAAACAAAGCCGTGATTTCTCAGTGCTCTATGATGCATCAAAGATGTGCAAAAAAAACCAACCCACAATTCACAAACTATTAACACTGATCAGAACGAAAATACATTGCATGGATGCACCTGGGACATATTCTCAGTGATGTATCCCAAGGTCATCAGGGTTTCGGGTCTCGCGAACATCATACCCCTCACTCGGGTGACCCAGCCGGGGTGATCAAGGCCCGACTTACGTCCCAGTAGCGGTATCAGGTACGGTCGCCCCTAAACCATCTCTCCCCCCGATTTTTCCGCCGACCTCACGCCGACCGCTCGGTCCGATGGTTCTTGTATTCTTTATTTTGTTTTACTGAGAATAACGTTAGAAATAAGTTTAGGGTTAGGCATCATTTTACTGGGTTTAAGTTTAGATATAGGGTTAGGTTTAGGCATAGTTTTACTGTGGTTAAGGTTAGGTTTAACCGTTTAAGCATAATTGTTTTAGGTTACTTTAGGAATACCAGGCCGTGCAGTTCCGCCGGCTGTACGCCTGGGGCGAGTTGATAAAGGGGCGAATTGTTTGGTATTCCCAGTAGCTACCCTTGATCAGACCCACTAGGGAAAGACCAGGGCCACACAATCCATTGGAACCACTCTGGAACTACTCTGCCGGGACTAGGAGGCACAATTCTGGCATGTGGAGAGACTAGACTCTGTGGGTTGACTCCTGTCCGGGCCCTTCCTACGTCTCACCAGGTCCACTCCTGCTCTCACCAGGTGCAGCCAGGACCTGTGCATTGCACCAGACTCCCAGCACTCCCAGCTGATCAGTTGTAAAATGATAATTATTACGTTTCACCAGTCTTCATGTCCTACAGTATGATGTGAGGATCCCTCTTGTGTAGGGCATAGCAGTGGTGGCCATTTTGTGGTGCCACAGATAGAAAGGCCATTCATCTTTCCCATAGAGATTCCCACAAATCTTTATATAAATGATTTTAAGCATGGAATCAAGTCACCCAGGCTCCTGGTGAATAAAGACCATATTTGATTCTGTTTGAATATTTAATTATATAGGCTACTATGTTTAATAAATACCCTTTTTTGCGGCTTTCACATTTATTTTTGACAAATGTTATATGGTCATGATTCATCAGGAGCCTGGATGGCTAAAATTCCTCGTATAAACATTTTGGGACATCTCTGTGGGATATGTGGAAGCACAGATGGCCACCAGTGCAGCTATATAACCTTTCCTACTGTATATGGGAGGTCTGTCAGTTATTACATTTGTTTGTCTTTGATTTTGGCTGTATTTTCTTTTTCCTTTTTTTATGCTTATGGAAATCTCCCCACGGTCTAGCTAGCCTCACTCTCTGCCTGGGCCCTTCTGTGGATTGTGGACGAGGAGCAGCATTTAACGCATTTAGACCTCTCTACAAAATGTCTTCTGAATCCTAACAGTATTCTGATATGATATGTATTCGGCCGCTGACCCCCATCTGAGTTAAAAACGTTCACTGTGAAAGAATATATTCAAAGATTTGCAGACATTTTCATGATATTTCAAAAATAGCAGATCTAAAAGCTCATAGCAGCGCCATTAGCTTGTAGATCTGCTATTTTTCAACAGCTAAAGTTCAAAATAAAATAATGGTTAAAGTGGTTAAATGCTAAAGCGGCACAGATGCGTCCTCAGGTCTAAATGAGTTAATTTGATGTGTACTCACAGGCCCAGCTCACGGCGTTGGCCGGTGTTTGTTATTAGCTCTCCTAATGACATATAAATTTGATATGAGACCTCTTGCCCGAGGATCTTGATGGCCCCTGAGCCGTTCTCCTGTGAGACTTAACTACTGGGCTCCTGCTCCGTTGATTAAACTTTCATAATGGCCCTGAATGGCACCATCCACCAGAGGCTTGAGTCACTGGCTCCCCCTTTCTCCCATTGTTTACTCCAGTGAAAGAGGAGAGGATATCTGATGTACACCAAATTGAAAGGAGTGAAAGAAAAACGGCTTTCTTTGTGGAGTCACTGCAACAAATCCAACTATAGCAGCGGTTTAGCCTGGCTAAGCAACACAGTGTTTGTTCACTCGCTATAAAGTGGGCTAGAGAGAAGCTATAGCTATTAGAATGGTGACAGGCTATCTTTCTGCAGCCTGCGGCGGCTTGGTTGGGCCCTGTGGTATTTGACTCTTTAATGGCAGTTTCTTAGACTTCCTCTGACATTTCATCCAATTAGTTTTCATCCGTAACTGTGGTCGCAGACAACCGTGATTGCCAGAGCATCTCCGCATTACACTCCCAGCTCCGCATTACACTCCCAGCGCATAATTCCACATTCTGTTTGAAACGTAACAAGAACTGTCACTCAGTCCAATTGAACTTCACTGGCAGCACTTTGGTTATACGATAGTCTCACATTGTGTCTTATTGATTGTTCCAAATGAACGCCTATAGCCTGTGACCCAGGAACGCGAGGCAGTCGTGGAAGTACTCACATTTTGTACTTTTTGTAGTAAAAAGTAGAAATACTGTTACAGGTAAAAGTATCAGTATTCAAAATGTACTTGAGTAAAACTACAAACGTATTTGCATAAACATAAACTCAAGTACTTCATAAAAGTACTCATTATGCACAACGTCCCATTTCACAAGTTTCCAATAGCAGATCTACAAGCTCGCTTGCGACGCAGTGCGAGTTTGTAGCTCTGTAGACATACTGTATCTTATGGATCTGTAGAGTTTGTAGATCTGCTATTTTCAAATGCCCGAAGTATATATAGGTCTGAAGTGGTTAATGCATGTTTTACAAAGTACCAATAATTGTACAACATTTGCCTGAGTTGTAATGGAGCAAATGTATAGGAAACTGGTAAAAAAAATAAAAAAAAATAAACTCAAAACTTTACTCAAGTACAGTACTTGAGCACATGTACTTAGTTACTTTCCACCACTGGTGTGAGGTGAGATCTGTAGCCGTTTCATTTAGCCATCAACACACATCTCCTCATATTGACTGGTTGTATCGACAGCATGTCAAGCCACTGGCTTTACAGCATACGGCTGCTGAATGGTGGACATGCATGTAACCCTAGCTACCACCCTAGCTACCAACAGGATTCTCTGGTTGGTAATAGGTGCTTAACTCTTTCTTTTCCCAAGTCCGTATATATACACGTACGTCGACACTTACACTTATACGTACAACGTATACTCCGTCTATATAATGGTTGATGCCTACGGAAGCCTTTAACAATGGTCCGGTTCCTATAGCAATGCCCCACTGTTCCAACTATTGAAAATATATTCACAATGCAAAGCAGTTGAAAGGAGGATTTTCAAACCGCCATAAGTCGGATTCTTGGATCACTGTCCTTGGTGGATTTTCTGCCATCCACATTTTGGATTTAATTTGTGCCTTTGTACCGCGACGCTGCCGCCATGTTAAAGCTTCTGACAAGAGGTAAAGAGTGTGTGCGTGTTCCAATGTTACTAGTGTGTGTGTAGCGAGTGTGTGTGGGGGGCGGGCAAACTCAGACTTTTTAAAGTGAACGCGTATGCTTGCCCCTGGAACTGGGGTTTATGCTAACAGCTAGCGGTAGAGATAGAGTTAACACAACGGATGCTGCCAGCATATTTCAAAATATAAGCGCTAGAGTGCCAGCAGATATGACAGATTTTACTCTGAAATGTCCCCCCCTTCCGTTCCCCACCAAATCGGGAGGCTTAATGTTCCATTTTTACCTCGCGCTGGTCACCCTAAAGTCTCTCTAGAAGCGTTAGGAGATACGAGCCATTCTTTCGGAGCCGTAAACAAGTATATGCGAAACGGCAAGCAGTGCGGTGCAGAATGAGAGGCAAATAAATTTTGTTTTGTTTTATATCAATAAAAAAGCCCTAAAGATGTGTACAGTATACACGTCCAAGGCCACCTGCGATTTGATTAGAAAAGACGTGTATACACGTCCAAGGCCAAAATTGTTAGAGTGTTTGTCAAACATGAGTACCATTATAGCCGGCCTCATTTATGTAACCTCACTCATGCAAATGACCCTTTTATTGTCTTTTAGCCTGGGTTCCAGCCTGATTCGCTGCGTTCCGCGGATATGAAAATGTCACTGCGCTAATCAAATCTGTAGAGTCTCCTATTCTCCACAGGTAGGCGGGACATATGCAGGCTGAAATGGAGCCGAGGCTTCTGATTGGTCTGTGGTGCGGGTTGAGGAAAAACACCAGTTTGATGTTGTATCAATGCGCACTACACAGCTACTGCTGTTCTGCAACGTCCCCTTATCATTCACTAAACTCACCCCACACAGCCGTCATTGTTTTGTACTACTGAATCATTTACTTTTTACAGTAGGTTTTTACTCTCAATTATTGAACGGCGCTATTTTTGTCAACAGTGAGAAGCATGTGAGTGAGTGGTGCTGGCTGATGACGTATCAGCAACAACGTGGCTACGTACAGTTGGAGGCCATCGATATTGTCCTTTTCTTTTTGCTGAGGTTTGCGTGATCTGCGCAAAAGGACAGTTAACCCATTTTGGGCGGGAACCCTTTTTGGTGTTTTAAACATTGTTATAATTTAGCTATTGAAAAATAGCAGATCTACAAGCTCATAGCTTGTAGGTCTGCTATTTTTGAAAAATCGTGAAAATATTTATTTCAGAAAACTGGAGGATTTAGAAGGATTTTTAAAAATTTTGGGGACAATATCGGTGGCACCCAACTGTAACAGGTGACGTTATGAAATGCGTGTCAAGCAGCCTCTTTTTCAGACATTTTCAGATCCGCAGAACGCAGCGAATCAGGCTAATTGTTTTTAGCCATCAACACAAAATTGGTTGTGGGTTCACCTTTTGTGTATATAAAAAATGTTTATTCGTTGTCATTTAATGCTTTGAAGGTGATGCAGATGCCATACATTAATAGGCAGTGCAATAGGTTACAACAATGTCATGTATTATCTACACATTTTATTTTGAATTCGATTTTGTGCTGTTGAGTGAACACGTACGTTCAGTTTCGGTGTAAATACAAAGTAGCACAGTTGGCGTAAATACTTACAGTAGGCCCACATGGTACATATTTCACAAAGTTTTGTGAATACAAAAAATGTATAGTACAGTTGGTGGATCAATAAAGTATAAATTAGATTAAATAACTGACATACTGTAGATATAAGCATCAATAAAATAGGTAACGGTTTGATTAAAAAGCTGTGTTCTGTCAACCATGCACTTTAGTACAACCAGTCAAATGATTTAATTACCCTCGGATGCACAGTGAGTCTGTTCCACATCTCGGGTACATCAGAGCAGAATAAAGCAGCCTCTCCCTGTTTTATCCAAGTTTTATGGATAACTAAAAGATGGGAGTCTGTGGATGCGAGAGCCCTGCCGAGGGCAGCATGCCATCAATACGCTCCATTAAAGGAGCAGACTTGAAACGAGATGAAACTGGGACCATTCTTCTCATTGCACAATAGTAAGGTGTTCAAAGAGCAAAAAGTACTACTGGGCTTCCTTAAGTGGTCTCTTGGTGGAGTTTGACTGCAGATCTATACTTTCAAGTTTCAACTGTTTTGATCTGTCTTTGTAAAACCTGAATAACTCTTAATAACACTATAAAGCACTATATAAAGTTAAAACACGTTTACAAAGTGCCTAAAACTAAAATGTGATTTTCAGCTCGGCACAGACATTTTAATGTGACCTTCAGCTGTGGATTGGTTTACTTTTTCGGGCTACTTAAACGAAACAATGATTTGATGTTAACAAGTTGGCCGGTATTCATTTTTATTGTAAAACAATTCCCCCAAAATGTAGAGCTACGTGATATTCCCAGGCAGTAATGTTTTTTCTTTCTGCCTTAATGTACACGTCATAAACAACTCCACTGTCCTACCTTACTGTACATAGGATCTGTAATAACATCTGCTCTGTCATACGTTAGTAGTGTACACTTTATCTTTAACAGCTCCACCGTATTACACAGCGGGACTTTGCTGCTCACCTCTTTACTAGGGGTGGGACGATATGGGTACCTCAAAATACAATATCTATGGCGATATTAGGCCCTCGATAATGATAATATCACGATATTCGATATATTGCGATATTGCAATAGTAAATATATTGCAAGAGATTTCATCAACCATATATCACGATATCTGTAACTGAAAAAACTAAAAAAATAACCATAAAAGGCAAAAATCTGGAATTATGTATTCTAAAACCTTAACATTTTTTGTGTCACAAACTGCCCAATAAGTACATGAATCTTGCCTCCTCAAAACAGTAAAAAACACTGACTGCAACTTGTCTACAACTTGTCTGTCCACAACAATGGGTAGCCTACTAGTACTAAGTAATATCACAATATTGGGAGGACGATACAATATATATATACTGTATCGCAGTGATATATATTGCGATATCGATATATCGTCCCACCCCTACTCTTTACCATATCTTGATCAAAGCCATGCAGCATTTAGCTGACATAATACAGTACGTACACAACAACACCAGCAAATAAACCAAGACACGCGTACAAACACATATCTGTCGGGGCTTATCCGTCTAGTCCATTAGGTCTCTGTGTGTTCTGTAATGACTCATTGTTCTTGGACACTAAGGTCAGTGATGGCCAAGGCTGATAGTGTCTGGCCCTCGTCTGCACAGTATAGCACCCGAGCCAGTTGACACACACCAGGCACATCCCTGCTGCTGGCCCCGAGGTCTGAATGGTGGTGACAAAAGAGCGATGGACATGCTGATTCATCACCCCAAGTGCAATTGATCTTACTCGACCCAGTACTGGTGGAGGAAGAGAGACGTTATTACATTGTTCAGGAGGTGTGTGTCCGTGCGTGCGTGCGTGTGTGCGTGCGTGTGTGCGTGTGTGCGTGTGTGTGTGGTGCTCTTCCAATGGCAGTTTATGAAGAAAAATCGAACCGTATCGACTGCAGTGTGTCCTCTATTTCATTACAATTTAAAGAAGAATGGCCTGCTTTGTCATATTTTATTAGTTGATTAGATAGTAGACACTGCAGGAATACAAGCCTCTTATCAATTTGTTCTCATTCCAGTGTTCCCATTTGGACTTAGACTGTTAACAAAAGACCAAAAAATAAGAAAGCACAACAAGTTATTTATAGAACTGGAATGTTACTGCTATAAATTCAACAATCAGCAAGATCACCACATGATGACTCCCGGGCATTCACTCAAATGTTGGTCCTTATTGATGGGATCATTACGCAGTAAATAGTTGCATTAACACATTGAGATGTCCCACATGTTGATCAAATGTACTTTTTGCATTAATGAGTGACTATTGCCTTGGGAACACAATCAACTACTGGCAGCTGTTGAATTCTATTTTGCTATCTAAATTTAGTTGTACTATACTATGGTATACACAGTTTCCGGTGTTAGATGGTTTGTGGGCATGCATACACTGATTACATTACAGCAATATCGGTTGTAATGATAGTATGATACCTTTAGTTTTTTTTATGTGCTCTGACACAAAACAGACTAACACAGATAATCAGGCCCTTTTATATTAGAGATGGCTAGCTTCCTACACAGCAGACAGACAGACAGACCCTTTTATATTAGAGATGGCTAGCTTCCTACACAGCAGACATACATACCCTTTTATATTAGAGATGGCTAGCTTCCTACACAGCAGACAGACAGGCCCTTTTATATTAGAGATGGCTAGCTTCTTACACAGCAGACAGACAGGCCCTTTTATATTAGAGATGGCTAGCTTCCTACACAGCAGACAGACAGACCCTTTTATATTAGAGATGGCTAGCTTCCTACACAGCAGACAGACAGACCCTTTTATATTAGAGATGGCTAGCTTCCTACACAGCAGACAGACAGGCCCTTTTATATTAGAGATGGCTAGCTTCCTACACAGCTACACTTTAAAACATTGCATGCTGTCCTTGGTGACATATTTTACTGTACCTGCCATCAAGGGACAACATTTATTCACATCTCTGTGATCATTGTGTGCTATAATGTTATACCATCACACATGGCACCTGAAGAGTGGAAGCATCCAGGAGTGTTGTCCTCACGTTGCTTCTCCTCGCCGTCCCACCCATTAATTTGGTCAACGGTGAATCTCATCTCCTACTGTCTCTCTAGGTCTAATGAATCTTCCTAGTGGAGCATAAAGATGATTGATGGGCAAAGATTACGGGCACGGGGGATGCTGGGATAGAGAGGGGAGGCTGAGAAACTGACGCGAGGCGATAATGGGAGAATGGCGGCAGACTTATGACACCTGACGGGTGCATGCAGCACTTCTGCCGAAAGGCGAGCATATCAGATGCAGTGTTTTGCGTTCTCAGAGGCCTCCCTGAGCTACGCATGTAGCAGATTTACGTGCGTGTCAGTCACTGAATAAAGCTAGGTCAAGTATCTGTGGATACTAGTGAGGTAACCTTATTGATCTGTAAATATCTCTTGAGACACCTTCCATCACAGTGTTAACTGATCAGTGCAAATACATTGAGTGAACATCAATCATTTCGTACCAAAATGGGGAACAAAATGCAATTATACAATTCAAGTAAGACGCGTGAACGCGGGAAGCGAACGCAGCTGTTGTGGCAGTCTGACACACACACACACATACCCACACAGACCTTTTTTTTTTTTTTCCTTTTTAAGTTTTCTACTGTGTGTGCGTGTGCGCGTGTGTGTGCGCACGCGATACAGCTGCGCCCTCTGGTGGCGGGCGGGTGGTGTTACAGCGTGACAGACAGACAGACAGACAAGCCAGGCAGGCTTCCATAGTAATCGCTCAGTGCCTTCGCAATCACACAATGTGACCAGATGTAAGGACCCGGGCCTGTGTAGATGTTGTTGTTTTTTTCATGAAATATGACTATGGGTAGCATCAATAGTACTGGTAACATCACGCTGTTGAGGTTGAGACTAACCAACCGTACTGGATGTGTGTGTCGTCAAATGCCAGGTTACGGGTTTTCTTTAACCAAACATCTTGCTTATACAAGGTCACGTGAGGGGGTTGGCCTTAGATTTGTTTCGTTCCGCCCATGGCGATTGGATGGATGTGTCACCAAATTACGTTGCTAGTTGAAGACTAGGATTAAGTTACCAAGGATTAGTAAGTGACGTCAAGCTCCAACTACTGTGTTGCGTTGCGACTGCGTAAAAAAAATAGCTGCCGACGTCGTAGCGCAACGTCGGCAGTGAAGCACCCTTCGTTGATTCAAAAGGGAACATTCCCTGCGTTGACGCTGACGCGGCGCCCCATGGCTGCAGTGGAGCTTTGGCCGTATGCGACACCATACATTCAACAGCATACGCTCGAAGCTGCTTATAAGATTCCAAGGATACATCATGTGATGTCACTCTAATGCGTGTGTTTCAAAGACCATCAGCATGCACTGCATTGGCTGTGTTTGTTTCTCTGTTATTATATAACTCAAGAAAACATCAGGAACACAGTCAAACTTTATTATTCGCTCTACACTTTGACAAGTAACTCTCCTGCTGTCACGTGAAATTCTCTATTACCCATCACCCTGTCACATGAAAGGCTCTTGTTTTTCTTTTAGCTGTTCCATCTTTAAAATGTTGCTGAATGAGAGACATTGACAGAGGGCTGAACTCTGCAAAATTAAGCAGGACTCAAACTAAATAAGAACATCATATGTCGCAGATCTTTATTCTCCATTACAACTTCTCAATCGTGTCATGTTGTCCCAAAATAAGCTAATTACAACCATGGACAGGAGTCAAACGGAGGATGGTTGATGGATTAACGTGCCTTGTTTTGTTTTACCCCATTTGAGGATTATGTAAAGAGTGGCATCGTAACTTGAATCTCATGAAATTAAATTTCTATGGAAGGATAATGAAATGATTAAATCAAACACAGCAGACACTCTCTCCATAGTGACTTACAAAATTCCTGTGAACATTTGTCAAACAGGGCTACAGTTTGTTTTATTTCACTGTGCTTCTCATATTATTACGATGTGATACAGAGACTGTATACCAAAACAACAAAAATCATGCTCTTGTGGCTCAATAGGAGATGTTGGAATCATGGTAAAAAGTCATAATTGAAATCACTCTGCCCCTGAGATATAGCTGCCTACTTGGACAAGCTTTAGGACAGAAAAAGCAGCACGGTTAAAACTAGATCAGATTAGATGTCTGGATTATCCACAATTGTTTTGCTCCAAAGGGTCTTTAAAAGAAAGCGATGCCGTCTCCACACTTGCTCATATGCACATAATGCGTTGTGCGGTGTATGATCTCATGTGCATGTACATGTACAGTATGCATGTCCCCCCGGGCAAGTCCATTGGTAGAACCTTGGGTTGTGCAGCTACCTGGCCATACTGTAGGTCAAAGTATTGTCTGTAGACTCTGTAGACAGAGTGAATTAATGATGCTGTTTGCAGCAGTCATGGCTCCTGAGTGCACCAATTCTGGCTGCACATGCATCCAAAACTCTGTCCAGTAGGCCTACAACTAAAGATTTTCATTGGTCCCATCAGTGCACCTTACATTTAGTAGGTCTACTTTATGTGTGGTGGGTCCATCCAAATTATATATTGGTGCACCTACCGGTACCGGTATATATGAATATGTTGGGTGCAACCAACTAATACATTACGTTAGTCAGGAGCCCTGCCAGTACTTTAATGGTCTGGACCGAGTTAGGCCCTATTTAGACTATTTGGCTTTACATGTTATATAACATCTATATTTTTACTCTTCCGTAGGTCAGTGTAGTAGCAGAAGTAGTAAGCCTTGCCGAGCCATGTGTCCCATAGGGCAGGAGACTTCCTCCTGTTTCTGTAGCGCGAGGTGGTTTGGTGTACTACAGTACACCCCTGGACATGACGCTAGTATGCCACAGGTGTACTGCTGCTCCAAAAGTAGCTGATCTACTGTACCATTGCACAACGCATCCCAGGCTTATTGATCTGCTACTGTATTTTCAGTGCGTGCAGAGGGGGAGGGGGGTGCTCGTGCCTACCATTATAATTATAGCCTTGTAGAGCGGTGTGGAGAAATGTCTGAAGGAATCTCCCATACTATAAGTTCTAATAATTAAGAGGGCAGGAATCAGTTGAATTACGTATGCGCAAACACCACAATCCCATGACAAAATGGAAGCAAGGCAGTAAAGCATGCACTTAACCTATTCATCCTTTAATGTTTGTTATAACTAACTCTTGCAATCACCTGTCCTGCTCACAATGTATTTTATTGGTCTCAGTTTTCAGTATGTTCATCTATCTTTTTACCTTGACTTCTACATATCTTTTCCCCAATCAGACAGACTGTGATTCTTGTTAATCAATGGATTTCATACTAAGACTAGGTAGACAGCTGAATGAGCTATTCATGCTATTATAATTTGTGCATAATAGCTTTAGGTGTGTTAAGATTACATCCACTGATTCACAGTGTGAATCAATCTCTCATCTACAGACACCTTTTTTCTCTCCCAGGATTAAAGCTCTAGCAGCCTGGGAGACTGTAGCTGATTCCAGGATTCCAATTTGAGAGTGCTGGCAAAACGATCTGCTTTTTCATGAATATCCTGCCAGTGGCTCTGGACAGTTACAAAGCATCCTCTGGCTTTTCCTTGGCAGTGAGGGATTCTCTCTTTGGGATACTGGACCGTCTTGTCTCAAAACTCTTGAGAGTAGATGTGAAAAGCACAGGGGACTAAATGCTGTGAACCATCCATGGTGCAAACAGAGGCTGCCATCTCCTGCAGCTTGCTGCTTAGCAGAAATGCAAATTAATAAATCAATAATATATAACAAGTAAGACGCGTGAACGCGGGAAGCGAACGCAGCTGTTGTGGCAGTCTGACACACACACACATACACACACAGAGCTTTTTCCCTCTTTTTTGTTAGTTTTTTTTTTTAAGTTAATTTTTTTTAAAGTTTTTTTTAAGTTAAGTTTTGTGTGTGTGTGTGTGTGTGTGTGTGTGTGTGTGTGTGTGTGTGTGTGTGTGTGTGTGATACAGCTGCGCCCTCTGGTGGTGGGCCGGTGGTGTTACAGCGTGACACACACACAGACAGACTGACAGACAGACAGACAGTTTAGGCCAGCTTCTATAGTTAGTGCTCACTGCGTTCGCAATAAATAATATTTTCGTGTTTATATAGTTTTCGAGAACGGAAATGATGAACAGATGCTTCCATTCTAAGATTTCTGGAGGTGTAGCTCCAGACTCTATATACTATAGCAGTGGTTCCCAAAGTGGGGTCCGGGGACCCCTAGGGGTACTTGAGGGAGTTCCAGGGGGTCCCCTAAATGATAGGAACCAAATTGACCCTTATGGGTCTGTAACTCAGAGTGTACAAATGGAACCAAATTGACCCTATTTGTACACTCTCAGAGTTAAATTAACAGTGATTTTACAATATAAATTGGGGGTCCCTGAGATGGAAATAGTTGAAAAGCACTGCTAGAGCCGTAAAAATCTTCTCTTATGGGGGTCCTTGGCATATATTTTCAAATAGGGGGCTAATGGGTATCATTATGGGGGTCCTTGACATGAAAAAGTTTGGGAACCACTGACTGCACTATAGCATTCAGAGATTGTGGAATAGTGGCTACGCAAGACTTTAGTGATCTGGTGATAATGGAAGCCCAACCACTAGGCAATTGTAATTTAGGATATCACCATCGTATCGCACTGATTTTGTCCTGTAGAGGGCAGCCCCCTATAGACCAAGTTTCTATGTCTGTATTCTTTGTACAGTAGACAACAGCCCACCATGTCCTGTGCCATGGAGGGGGGCGGGGGCATGAACGAAAGCCAACAGTTTCAGGAAGTGCTTCATTGACATTCACGTCAAAGACGCATTTTCTTCCCTTGCTAAGAAATTGTGCTTAGTTGCTTTCATTACTTCAGCATCGACATAAAGGCATGCAATCTGCCTTTTCAGAGAGATCGTATAGATTGTGATTGTGTGTGTGTGTTTGTGTGTGTGTGCGTGTGTCGCTTTGGGCTGCATTGACTTACTGCCGTGTGTCTATAGGAGACACACACACACACACACACACACACACACACACACACACACACACACACACACACACACACACACACTAGAGTATAGCACTTAAATACTGCATCAATACCCTGCCACTTTGCTGCATTTAGATGTTTTCAATAAACAGACATGTCATAGATTTCACTCTAGGTCGCCCTCAGATGAGCCCCCCGTCGTCGCTTCCGGTCATTCTGGTTCTCCATACATCTGGTGCTTTGTGCTCCTGTGTCGTTTTTGAGTATATCCACATATTGTATGTTAATGTGGGACGTCCTCATGACCGGTGCCCGTGTGTTGGTTCCCACAGCACTAATTGGCAGGTCTTGGTGTCTTTAGCAGTGTCATTCTCCTGGCTGCCATTTTCTGGCTCACCCTCGGCATTCCATCATACAGATTCTTGTTGGTAAACGTGTGTACTCTTGCTGATGTTAAGTACTGCACGTAGCATTCTGGTGTAGCACCCATCTAGAGACTTCTGCAGAGTTGGCTTAATTGTCCAGCATTCACTGCCGTATAGGAGAACAGACTCTACCGTTGCGTATATTTGTCATTGCAGAACTTCCAAATCGTTCCATCAAAACATACCTTTGTCGTGTTTGTCAGTGTCTCCCAAGTCCCGACTCCTCAGTCCGCACATCTCCTCCTTGAAATGTTTTGCAATATCATTGGAATTTGAGCGCACCAAGAGGTGAACTAATTATTAAACAAGTCTAATAATCTAAGTCTAATAATGTGGCTTCCCTGTGCAATTTGAAAATACTTTTAGACAGTTAGCCAGATAACTGCTAATTAATTTACCCAGGGTTTGAAATTGGGACCATTTTGGTCACATGCTCCGGAGAATGTATCTTTGCCACCTTAAAACGTCAAGTGAAACAAAGCGAGCGCTTCTTTCCCCTGCCCTCTGGAACAAACAAACGCAGTAACGCACCTTGTGAGCTGACAGTCGGTGCTCTGTAGCGTGGAGATGGTCTGCTGATTGCCACGGCGGGGCTGAGACGTTGCTGAGTGCTGCTGCGTCGACATGTCCATGTGGTTTGCTTTATCCTTGTGGCAGCATGAACTGAGCTGCAACTGGCCTACTTTTGTGGGAACAGATACAGACAATGTTCTAGATCAGTGGGTTTCAACCAGTGGTCCTTGTGGTCCAGGTGGTCCCCAGCTCAATGATGGAGAACCAAACGTAGATCTTTAACTCTTGAGAGCGTAAAATGAAAACAAATGGACCCTTACAGGCCCATTTGGTTTCATTTTACACTCTCAAGAGTTAAGTTATTGTTAAACATCTGCAATACTTAATTTACAAGAAGTCTATACCATTCACTTAGAGAATGTAGAAGAATTGTTATTCACCCGTTATCTCTCGTAAATGGCGCCATATCAATACAGCATGGAATTGTGGAAAAAGATCTCATCCAACGACAACAAAAATATTCTAAGTCTTTGGTCTGAGAGGCTAAATATCGTCAAATGGTGGTCCGTGGCTCAAATGCCAAATACATAATGGACCATGATATGAAAAGGGTTGAAAACCACTGTTCAGATGGCGAGCCCCGGCCTTTGGTGCCATGTAATAACAAAAAATATACTGTTTGCTGTATACTAATATTCCTCGCGAAAATGGGTTACTATTATAATCATAAAGGTGCGTTCAGACTTGAATGGTTAGAGCGGCGCAATTACATACAAAGTCAATGCAAAGACGGGAATTGTGCGACCTGGCACGGTACAAACGGGACGAACCGAGGCGAATATATATATATATATATATATGAGACAAAAAAGGGACTCCGTCCTGCACATCCAAAAACACCCTTGCGAGGTGCAAGTCTAGTTAGCAGGCATAGACATCAAAAAGAGAAAAACCTTCCAAGGAAGGGACTGCACACTCCAGGGAACAGAGACGGACAACTTACTGCATCAACGTATTTATTAGCACGACGCGTTTCGCCGTGAGCTTCATCAGGTGCTATAGCATATATATATATATATATATATATATATATATATATATATATATATAAATATATATTCAGGTCTGAACGCAGCTTTATGATTACTATTAGCCTCTTTAGTTTTAGTAGAAGGTAAGCACTGTTTTGGTGGTAAAGGCAGCAGGAATGGAGAATATGAAATGCTAAGCACAGCTTGAAGGTAGTTGTTAGGCTTATTTGGACTGTGGTGCCATTTTAGTGCTTTTTAGGTTGTCACATTCATTGTGACATCAAGCAAGAGATGATGGTCCAGGCTTCTTGCAGATGGCAGTTCCTCAGATTCAGCATTCACAAAGGCTAGCCAATTTGTGTTCACATGCAAAGAATAATATAAGCAGGTTGTCACTGCTGGATTAATTATATTTGCAGTATCGAAGGTACAGTATCAAGCTGACAAGGAAATACAAAAATAAAAATGTTCTTTGAATCTGACCTCTGGTTGAGGCTCTCGTCTGTTCAGATACTGCAGGGTCTATTTATATCCCTGGCGGAACTCATTGAGCTCTGTTTTCCTGCTGCGAATAAATGAAGCTTCTGCTGAACCCTTGCTGTGCCTTTGGAACTAGTCGGAGCCCTCCAAAGCCCAGAAATTGGCTGACGTTACCCATGCTAAGTGCATCTCACATTAGGCAAGCATTACTTGAGCCGGATAAGTCAATTTGGTCAATGGCAGCTCTTAATCTCCTCCATTGCCCAAATGCTCTGGCAGGAGTACTGTATACAATGACATGGACCTAATGATTTCTTAATTCTCACGTGACATGGGGCAGTGATGCCATTACTGGCGTCTGTGCACACAAGAAAACAAATGAAACGAAAACAATGGTTTTGGTTCAGTGCTTTGAAAATTGAGGGCTGGAACAGGGAATCCTCTTATCAAATAATGAAAAGGGAAAGGCAGTATTTATTTATTTGTTTTGTTGTCACAGTACGTTTACGTGAAGATTGTCCTCCGCATTTAACCCATCCTAACTAATAAGAACAGTGGCCGCTATTAATACAGCGCTCGGGGAGCAGTTGAGGGTTGCGTGTTTTGCTCAGGGATACTTTGACACACAGCCCATGGCTGGGGGCTGAATCGGTGACCCTCTGATTGCAAGACCCCCTTGTTGGTAGAATTTCAGTTCAATCATAATCAGTGAGCAAAACTTTCACTTTTTGTGTGCTCTGAGTACAATTGTTTTTCTTGGTAACACTAGCAAAAATGTAGGAGCACTCCCAAAAAATGATGACGCACCTACAATATATCATTTTTTTGTATGTACTGTATGTGATGTTTTGTTTTTATTAATAAAAAAAGACAATAAAACAGTATGGTCTACTGTAGTAAAAAAAGTAAAAAAATGCAGATGGCTTTATGCAATACAGTGGGCCAGGATTTAATATATAGGTCTCCTGCCTCTATGTGACTCTTCCGTCCATATCTTCACACAGACCGCGAGGCATGGAGAAGGACCAAGTAAACACTGTATTTCTATGTATTACATTTGATAGCCCATTCTTTTATATCTAATTCTACATTTTAAATGAATTGCAATGTGAATAGTATTGCCATATATATTTGTCCACAACACAATGTGAAATTGTAGGCAATGGTATAATAAATGGTGTGCTTCTGTCCAAGTAAAAGTAATAAACACATTAGAATAAACGGTAGAAACCTTATGATAGAAGAGGATGAGCGTTGGGCTGCAGCCAGTTGTATACTAGTCGATCGTACAGTATATACGTCATTACATTGGCCATTGCTGCATATTATTCACAATCCCAACACACTTTTAATATGCGCATCAATCAAGTTTTTACATAAATGTAAAAAGATCTTTTGCTCCGTCATGCAAATGATGGAGCATATATGTGGACTCATGATCTCGTATGCTACTGTAGAACATATCACCAGAGCACCTATAGTGTCAGCTTACAAGGCAGTGAAGGCATGTTTGTTTTTCCGAATGGCAGGGCAGGAGAAGAGCGCGTTTCTTGTTCCAGTGACGTACCGTTTGGTCACACCAAAAGCATTATTCGCACTGCATAAATGCTGTGAATTATTTTGAGGTCACATAGGTTAAATTTAACCAGTATGCAACCAAAACGGTTGCAATTCCGAGCCCTGAATTAATGGAATTGCTGTGGATTAGTTCAGTTGAGGCCTCCATGTGTCTCTTTGCACATGTTGATGTCAGCTGAGTTGAGTTGAAGAGAAGAGTTGTTTTGTACACATTATGGATGAGATACTGAGCATGATGACAGCCAACGATTCATATGGTTCTCAACTTCTGGTCGGAGAGCAGAGGACCCTAGGGTTTTATCATAATTTCCCTGTGCCAGGCTGAGTAATGAATGTGTCAATTGCTCGTCTGTATATACTTACTCTCTTTCAGGTCTGTGTAGTCTGCCTGCATAGGGTACAGGCTTTAGTTTCGACATACTATTGGTCCGACAACCTACCTCAAACCCTAACCTAACCATAACCGCAAGCACAGAGCAGCGCATGTTCGCCAACCTTAATCCGGTCGCCAATCTTAACGCATGTTCGCCAACCTTAATCCGGTCGTTTACCGCATGTCGATTGGTATGTCCAATGGTATGTTGGAAAAGCGTGCACACCCCCCTGCATCTTGTGTGTGCAATGTATAATTTTCACAGAACACAGTTGGTCTTTCTTACTGTTAATCTTTTCTCCGCAGAGCAAACATTCATCCAGTGAGCTGTGTGTGTTGCTCTATTCTTATCTTTGTTCAGAGTTACAGCAGTATTTGCCTTTGCCCGTTTTCTCTGTCGTTGTGATCTGTGCAGATTTCTTACCAGTCAGGATCGAATAATGGCATCTGGGGAAGCCTTATAGCTCCACAAGCTTTATTTTGATCCCCCGGTGTGTGTGTGTGTGTGTGTGTGTGTGTGTGTGTGTGTGTGTGTGTGTGTGTGTGTGTGTGTGTGTGTGTGTGTGTGTGTGTGTGTGTGTGTGTGTGTGTGTGTGTGTGTGTGTGTGTGTGTGTGTGTGTGTGTGTGTGTGTGTGTGTGTGTGTGTGCGCGCACAGTGTATGTAAAACAAAAATGCCATTGTCTCTTAGCAACAGGGTCAAATGTGGCACATTTAACAGAATAGGAGAGTTGATGGTTCTAGCTTTCGTCCGTGTCGGCAGCCGTCCAGAAGGAAAGATCTGGCAGCTACCCACAGGTCACTAAGAAACTCTTGCTTCATATACTGCCATAACAAACAGCTTTGCAGCTTAAAGGGTTAGTTCAGATCTTGATTAATTTTGATACATACGTACAAGTACAATAAAGAACATAACCAGGAGCAATGAATGCATTTACTGTAATCACCATGGTTTTCATGTTGTCTCACAGACTCACACCAGCCTGTGAGTACCTCCTTCTTAATCTAGTGTCAAAATACCAGGTACATCTGTCAAAACAAATGTACAAAACAAACACAAGTACAAGGAGTGTAAAAGTGCTACGGGGGTGAGGATGAGTCTGAAGAGATGGGTCTTCAGACTATGGCACAGTTCTGACTGCAATGGGGAGTTTATTCCACGGTTTGGGAGTCAGGAGGGAGAAGAGTGTACTGTATGATGTGTGGAGCATCGCCCAGGGTGGTTTAAGGATCGAGGGCTTGTACAGTATTGCAGTGTTGGCTGATCTAAGTGAGCGGGAAGGGTTGTACAGATTGGATCATGCCTTGAAGGGATGGGGGTGCCATGTCTTTGTACTTGGTGCGGGCAGAAAGGAGTGGAAAAGGGGGGAGACATGAACATTTTGGCTTCAACCTCTTCAACCTCAACAAGCTGATCAATGTGTTGTTAAGTGGCACATTGCCAGCTTGTACATTTAATATGACAACATACCCTGCATAGCATACCTATGACGTGCGTCCATGTGCAGTTGTGCACACACACTTAGTTGTGGCTAGTTTCCAACAGTTTCCAATTTGTATTGCATCCAGGTTTCCATAATTCTCCACCATCCAACATAAATTCAAATCACTTTCTTGGTTGGAAACTTGTGTACACCCGTATATCAGATAGACACCACATCAAAGCTCTATGCACGATTAATTACAATTTGCCTAAGAGAGAGATGGAGAGGGAGCCAGTTCTTCTATGTTACTCTGTCAGATAGTTTAAGTATTATTGGTGAGTGCCTCCTGGCAGAGATTTGTGCTCCACTGAGCACCCTTTTCTAGTTTTAATATCTTGCTACACTGAAACGTAGCACAGAAGGGAATTAGATGTGGTTTGTTCGGGGCACTATGAGAAATGAGGATTTAAGCGTGTTACCCACTTTTGCAAATTATCAGAAAGAACATGGAGGAGAATAATGACAGTTTATAAACTGACGGAATGCTACCTAATGCCATATGCAGTCAGGTAAGCTAAAGTGACGCACAAGGGACACCCCTGGATTGGCACACAGCACAGGGTCCCAATGAGAGTCATTGCAGCGTAACTATACGCTTTCTGACTCTCCTGTCACGGCTCGGGTGGTTTTAATTAAATGACCCGGAGCGGCTGCAGTGTCGAGACAATGCAAATTGAAGGGAATGGAGAGGCTTGTGCCAGGCTTCCTCCTACTGGCAGAACACCTAGATTATCCACCCCGCCTCTAGCTCCCTTCTCCTTGACCTCCTTTCATACAGACTGCCCCTCCGAACAGCTCACAGGTGATACTAGCCCAGTGAAGAGAAGCAATTTACATTCAAATTGTTTCAACTGACTGATTCAACCCATCATGTGGGCTGAGGTTGAAGGGAGGCTAAAGGCTTCTAGGCTTCTAAGTTGTCTTGTCATGCCAAATTGTGACTACGCTAGGAGTTCCGACCGGGTGAATGTTTAATGTGTCTCATGCTTAAAATACTGGGTCAATATGTTAATGTTATAACCGAATTATGTTCCCACTATCAGTAGACAGTGGGAAGTGTGGTACAGTTTATTTTTATTTTTATGTTCGTTCCAGATTTATGGAATCTATGCGAGAGAAATAGAAACACTGTAGAGCCCCTGGTCTCCTCTTTGGCTTGCTCTTCACCACTTACAGTACATAGCTCAGGCAGAACAGCCAAACAGAGCAGAGATCTCCCTCTTCCCAACGAGTTCCGCTGCCAATTCAACATACTTATTTGATCGGAAACCAACAAATGGTTGACTGCTGACAACGGCACGGGACAGGCCACACACACAATTGTTAGGCACAGATGGCTGATGTGCGCCATTTGGTTTATATTCATTTTCCCCATGCAACTCATTGCGGATTAACACCATGCAACTCATTGCGGATTAACACCATGCAACTCAAGTTGTGGATTAAGTTGCGGATTAACCCCCACAAGGCCGATATTCTTCTGGGGGTCCCAATAGCACGCGTGCGTGCGAAGATTTCTGTTTTTTCGTATGTGTTGTATCTTTTTGAGTCCAAAATTGAACACGATGAACCACCAATGAAGGGCCCCTCAAACCAAGTACCATGCGGTCCAGTTTCTCCGAAGGGCCCCTGAGAGCTAAGGGCCCCTGGGCCACGGCCCCACATTAACTCAATGGCTAATTTGGCCCTGAACTCAACCTGTATTTCTTTATCACCCTGCAATGATTTGTTTAAAAATGCTCTCCTTTTGCTGAAGGAAAATTGTTCCTCTAGTATTGAGCCAGTCGAGGCCTAGTTCCAGAGAACAATGGATAAAAGATTGGCATAGTCGTAAGGATGCACCACACGTAGGAACATGGAACAAGGCAGGGAGAAATGGAACACGACAAAGGCAAATCCCCTCTGGTACTGGGGATTTGGTGTGTCCTGTGGAACTGCAGCTATTCAAACTGTAGCCTATGTGTCACAGCCCAGTGACAGGAAGCAAGCAGCCAATCGATGTGGTTTGATGAAAAACAATTTGAGGAGAGGACAAAATGGCAAAGGGGGGTGGTTTGATGTAGCTAATAGCTTGCTGTCCGTGTGCATTCATGTCCACACAGTGAGCGTGGACGTACAGCACCTGTCTGAAGCCACAAGAGGCTGGCATGCTGGTATGTAGCTGTAAAGTTAAAGGAGCACTTTTCAACCTATCTTCATATAATTGGTCCTCACTAATGTTCATGATAAAATGCCAGACATTTTTTCTACTCGGTCTGCGCCTTACAGGAGGGCTGTGGGCAGTTCAGAAACTCAGTGACATCATCGGTGGGGAATCCAAGTCAATAGAAACTGCAGGCTTTCTATTCCTGAAAAGTTGCAATACAAAAATGTTTGGTATTTTATCATGAACATTAGTGCCATTGAACGATGAAGACCAATTCAACGAAGATAGGTGGAAAAGTGGTGAAGTGGTCCGTTAACCCATTCAGGAACCCTGAATGCAAACATAAGCATTATGTTATACTTTAGCCATTGAAAAATAGCAGATCTACAAGCTTTGAATGTATATTCTTTCAGAGCGAACGTTTTTAACTCAAATCTTTGCTTCTGGGGGGTCCCTGGAACAACATCTTTTCAGATGGAAGTCGGTGGCCAATTTCATATATTTTTGGGGTTTCTTGACATGAAATAGTTTGAGAACCACTGACATGATTTAGAAGACATTTGTAGAATCGGCCTCAGGTCTAAATGGGTTAGCACAACCATTATTGTCCAGTATGAAAGGCATTGCTTGAGGCCATCTACATGGCACCTAGTTTCTGGTGGAGTCCTGTTGGAATAATAACCTGGTTTGAATTTGTTGCCAAGATCAGTACCTAATTTGTTGACACATTTATGTTTCTGCTATTATTCAGTATATTCATGAATCATAATATATTATATATGGCTGGATGAGATTCCGGGTGGATTGTCCTCCGTGGCTTACTGGCAGTGTGCACCAAAGTCCAGCAGACTCTGTGATGAACTGTGAACAGAGACACACAAACACCTACAGACAAACAAGTCTGGCGCAGATAATAATCAGTTCAGGTGCACTGTGATGGGACTGGGAGTCAGGCTGCACGGTTCTAGCACCACAGACAGAGAAAAGTGTTTCAAGGAATGCACTTCTGCTGACTGCCAGCACTATTGCTGCCATTGGTCATTTACATTTCACACTCCATCTGTTGACCAAGATTCCTCTTCAAAAAGGTATCGCTCCCTGGTGCTGAGGTAACAAGCATGTTAAAGATCTGCGCATCTGCTAATTCAAGCTGAGATGTGGCTAGACCAATGTGTTCATGAAAGAAATGGTCATAAATAGTGATTTGACATTAATGTCTCATGTCTTCTTATGAAGAGAAAAATAACTATGTTATTGCTCTGAGAAGAAAGAAGCGGCTTCCATACTCTGCCTGTCAACAAGGCTACTACAACGAGACATATTTCCCCCTACATGGGCAGAAATGTCCTTGTCATGTGATGTCAGAACCACTTGGAGATGGCATGCTTTGCTGAGGCTTCAACCTCAGCGGCTGACCCAGTGCCAGGTTCTAATGGCAGTGATTATGGACTGATGCACTTCAGGGTACCCTTGCAGCCACATGAGCTTGGTTTCACAGAAACTGCAAAAATGACCAAATACTCGCCAGCACAGGGGACCAAAAAAAAAAAGCTTTCATGCAAAACAATAAATCATCCCCTGCAGCAAAGTAACCTTCATGTCCATGAGTGGATGTTCCACACGTTATTTTTCTGTGATGAGTTTTGTGTGTCTGCGGGGAGAGGCATGTCTGTGTTTTTGTCCAGTCCTGAATAATTTGTTCGTAAGGTAATGTAGTTTCTTTAGTTTTCTTTTTGAAGAATGCCTTCATGATATTCCGGGCGGGCGGTGGGAAGCTTTCTAGCCGTTTTCCTTTAAACATCAGACTGGCTGTCTTAAGATCTGCTCTGTGTGTGAACTGGAGACGGAGAGACACTGAGACGGCGCGTGTGTGCGTGCGTGTCTCAGAGAGGGAGAGATTAGAGCGAGCAAAGTTTCAGGTACATGTGATCTTGAGGTTGTGCTGAGGTAACAAGCCATTCAATTACTGAGTTGTCCTTCAAGAAGATGGTTTACAGTGCCACATTCCCTCAATTTATCATTACATTTGACTCTAAATTATGTCTGCATTATGCTGCACTGTGGGAACTGACTGACTGCTCCCAAAGGCCGCTTTCAGAGTAAAACAACACGGCCATAGACATGAGAAAATCTACAGGAGAAAGTGTTAAAGAATCAAAAATCAGACCCGTGTGAAGTATCTCTTATCATCGTACACGTACATCATCATACATCATCTCATTCTGGCCAATTAGAATTTGCGTCCTCACCTTCGTCTTCAATGTTTGTGTTTACACAAACACTCAAAACTGGCCATTATCAATGGCATTTAATGTTTGTGTTAGGACAAAGTTTGCATTTACACGCACACTAAAAGCTGGACATAGGGGGTATAGCCCCCCTAAAAAAGGAAAAACGACTACCAATTTCAAAGGCCTTCGGCTGCTAATCGATGATGTTACGAAATGAATTTAGAACTACAGAACTACCGCATTACTTTCAACTGCAGAGCTGGCCTTTTACAGTGGATCATGCCAATGAAAATCTTTACGATATGCTCCTCCTCAGGCCCATAACCCAAGACTCTCCAGCAACAACCACGGAGGGGTCTGAGCAAGGCAGGTTGCCCTTTACACAGACTTGTTTGACAGACGTTTTGTCTTTTGGAGCTGTTGGTATTGGTAACAAGCTCCCTGCTGTGAATCTCTGGATTCTGACACATTCTGCTCAGTGCTTTATCACAGCTGCAATATGAACCTTGTTTGAGGAATCTGAGGGCTAGTAGAGAATAGACACTCTCCAGCACCTCCTTACTGTTATTGATCTGTCATCGCTATGCTTTCACCTTCCCATGGAGTATAGATGGGTACTTTCTGTCATGTTTGATCAGTGTGTTTTAGTTCTTGTCATTGACAATAGAGGGACAAGTCAACGTTTGAATTAGCAAGCTGCTGGTAAAACCCTCCTTAAAGCAATCTGTCATACCTTTTCGTTTTCAGTAACGCTATATTAATTCGCCATTTGTGTGAAACAACTCGTGAAATTCAAATATGCAGGATATAAAAGTACCATAGCAGACGTTCACTGTCTGTCGGTTTTCTGCTCTATATGTAAAGTGTCTTGAGACAACTTGTTGTGATTTGACACTTAAATAAAATTGAATTGAAAAGGTTGTGCTCTCCAACAAAATGTCCAATGTGTCACATTACCACACCATCATTAAAAACACACTTGTCTCTTGGCTCCCAAACTCATCACTGCAAAATGTTTACAATGGGCATCGATTCCAAGACCCATCACTCTCCTTCTCCCACTCCAGAACTAAATTTCACTCCAGTGATGATGACCATCTGCTCTAACTAGAGTCAGGCAGTGTGGCTAATGCAGTAAATATCTGCCTTTCACCTCCACTATTATGCAGTCAACCACAGTTCCTCTCACAGGGTGCCCATTTTATTGCCGAGTTGTTGTTGATGTCATTCTCGCTTGAAAACCAGATCTACCTGGAACAGATCTACAGTGGTGGTAGGGCAGTCAACCGGTGCTTGTAAGGGTCATCAAGTTTGTGGCCTGCAGGCCTCTGGTTCTGTACAGGAGCCAAGAGCCCCTTCTGTGACGACAGTCTCTGGATCTTCCAAAGTGGGTCAGAATGAGCAGCACGCACACACACACGCATGCACGCACGCACGCACGGTCGCACGCACGCACGCACGCACACACAGTCACACACACAGTCACACAGTCACACATACAAATATATATTTAATGCACTCCCTGTGGGACTGATGCATTAGACCATGAATACTGTTTCATGGACAATGACAGCCTTCTGTTTAGTGCTCACGTGTGCATAATGTGCTGTGACCTGTACTGCCATTTCCATTATAGATCCTTTAAGTAAATGCATGATGATGTAATTGTAATCACATTTATTATGCCCCCCCCCCCCCCCCCCCCCACAAAACATCAAACAAACACATACACAGTAACTGTAATGTGTATCATTTTTAAGCTCCATTGTACATAACCGTACAGTTGGTCAGGATCCATTGGCTCATCTTAGTGTGAGCCCACCACATGAAAGGGGCATTGCTTCACCAGTCAATATCATGAATTATGTATGGCTGCAGTAGGTTCTACATCATGTGCCGGCTCTTCAGTAAATTAGCATTCGGAGAGCTGTTTGCTGTTGTTGGTGTTTGGTGTTTGTTTGGTGAGGATTTTAAGTCCTGTTTATGTCTAAAATTTGGTTAATGGGTTTAAAAATGTTTCAACTGGTCAGCCAAATGAGATATCGGTAAATTAGTGATATTACACTACACTATGTTCTTGAGGTAATTGTTTATCCCCCAAAATCACGTAGGCTAATTTGATCTTTGGAATACACAAATAAGTTGGTGTTTCCAAAAACGTAGTTTCTGCACTTTGGCTTTGTAGAGCAGTAGGCTATAGTTTGGCCAACTTCTCCCTGGAGTAGTACAGCCTATGCGTAAAGGCCCTGATATAAATAGCATACCGTATTTCTCATTAACATCAACAGATAACATAAACATTAACATGATAAGACACAGGGCAACAGTCCTATGAGCAAAAAAAGATTTTAGAAATTTAATTAATTTGTTTGAAAAATAAATAATATTGTGCACATGATGTTGCTGCTGTTGTTGTAAATTTTGTTAAATTTATGACAATGAAAGTTTATTGACATCACAAGTTTATATGTGTAAACAAGGCTGAATAATTACTTTCTGTACAAGCTTCCACAAACTGAAGTTTAAAAAGTTATCACAAGAAATGGAAAATGTCAAATAACAAACAACCCCAGAGCCTGATGTCTTACTGCTTTCAGTTCATACTGAAACACTGTGCTGATTCTTAAACTTGTTTTTGATGTTTTCCACTGCAAGCAAGCAAAAAGAAAATGTATTACCATGTCTTACTACAGTTGAAATACAATGACATACATGGGACCATTAAATTCTAGCCTAGATCCGGTTTTCCTTTCCTAAAACCACCCCAATTGCATGTCTGCTCTGCTCTACTGCTAAATTGGTTCTGGCAAATCTTGTACATCAGACCATCACTAATTAATTAATTGAATACAAATAAATAGAATAGAACTATTTGTGAAATTGAATTAGCTACATTTTGTTGGAACACCGTAAAGGATGCCTGGGGGTTTGTGGTCCACATTTTGAGAACCAGTGTGTACAGTTATAAGTTATAACTTATCTCCCTCGAATTGTCCTTATGGTCAGTGGTCACAGATTTATAACTTTTATGTATTTGTTAATCAAGCCTGATAGCAAATTAGAAGACAGCCTGCTTCAGTACAATAGTTATGCCCTCGATTAATAGAAAACACGACACACGGAAGGTATTTCTGTCAGTGCAAATGGACAAAGTCAAGTCTCTCGTCTAATCCTATCGACATCGTGATAAAATGCTGTGGTGGCACGATAGTAAAATAGTATGAATTGAACAGATGTCTGAACACTGTCAAAACATTTAATCTCAGCACACATATTTCTTGCACACAAGTATACAGTGCAAACGCTCCCTTGTACTATTCTATAACATATCTGCTCAGTGCTCACTGATACAATTTTGATGGCAAACAAACATCTAAAATGTGTTCCTATAGTTATTCAATCATTTCCACCCAGCAGTTGTTCTCCAAACGTTCACTCACCAGATTAAGATAAGATATTTATTGATGCCGCTAAAGACAGTACAGCTGTTAAAAACGGATTACATGACATAAAACAACTCTGCCTTTTATCTCACCTAGGACACCCCATAGTTATAGGATAAAACAGTGAAACACAGTTTAAAATGTGTTGACCTTCTCTGACTGGAGCTCTTAAGTTTCCGGGTGTTGCGGCAAATGTGTTGACTTCTGGAGTGGCAGAACAGCTCCGGTCACAGAAATCGAGAGATTTCTGTGACCGGAGCTGTTCTGCCAGTCCAGAACGGTGCGTCCAGAGCGTGAGGAGCGATTGAATTGCCTACTTTGTCACACCTCCCTCCATTGCGCTTGGGATGGCCGCCATTGTTCAGAAAGGTTTCTCAGGACAGAAAATATCGCATGACCCAAAATCTGGGCTGTGATTGGAGGATTTCAGTTAAGTTGCTCAGTTCAGGTTGCTGATGATCTGACATTTCCCCACTAGAACATTTAAATTGAAAATTTACGTTGCTTGTTGATATTGATACAAAAATGGATACGTGTATCAGGGCCTTAACTTTGAATTGGATCCATTGGGCTCCATTTTCGTCACCGCTAAACCCCTTATACCTAAACTTCTTTGCCTTTTTATACTATTTTGAAAAACATTTTTGAATAGTTCAACTAGCCAATCTACATTGACACGTTGTGAGCTTGTAGACTGGCCATTTTAACTATTCAAAAATGTTTTGCAAAATAGTAAAAAAAGGCAAAGAAGTTTAGGGATAAGGGGTTTAGCGGTCACGAAAATGGAGCCCCATGTCTTATACAGAACGAGCTGGTATGTACTGTACAGTATGCTGTACCTTTTAGACTACATAGCCTATTCCTAGTCTATTCCGAGAGCGTGACACCCAAGTCCTCCTCCCATGCCAACATAGTGTTTCTGAAATAGGGAGGACTGATGCTATAGTATAGCATCAGGCCCACACCCTAAAAGCCATGTCATTTTGGGATAGGGGGAACAGAATAACGGATGATTATCAACGAAGAGGAGGAGAGTGTTTGCCTGGCTGAAGCAAAAGTGTTTCTTGAATTAGAACCACATTTTAAAGGTGGTTTTTCGCAATTTGCGGATCTGAAAGTAGTAGACTATCACTAGCTGTCAGCCTGTCACCAACAAACACCCCCCTAGACAGCTGTGGAAATTGATAAAATCGACGTGCAAACGTTGACATATAGTGAGGTTGTTGTTTTTTTACGTTCTCCGAAAGTCACTCCGATATTCGGCTGACAAAGCGCACCAGTGTCTGAACACCTTTTACAGAATGTTTAACAACCGAATTGGGCCATATTCTGCCCTAAAAAGGCATGATTTAATTTATCTTGGAGGCAATGTGTGCTGAACTTCCTCGACCACACCTGTACTTGACACACTTCTCTTTGGTAGGGGGAGTATCTACCGTATCTCTGTCTCTGTGACAGACCTCATCCCTCCCTCGTGCCCTTTCCTTCATCTGGAAGCTCCTCCAATGCACAGCTTTACCTCTCATCTCACGTTTCCCCTTCCCTTGTTCTCCAATTCCCTGTTATCTCTACATTCAATCACCATGGAAGGGAGAGATAAGAGAGATGTCCATGTGTCCTAACAACCCACCCACCTCAACCTTATACATGCCGTACAATATGCCCATATACAGGCATACACATATCCACATACTGTATGGGACCGGCCGACATGCACCAAGTGCGAAGTGCATCTCCTACAATACATATAGTTTAGATGAAACCACAATACAGTATAGTACGCTGATGTCATCACTACTGTATGATGATGTCATAGACTGGCCACATACCGTTCGGTATGAGGCATTCGTGGTGCCACTTCAAAGGGAGGTTAAAAAAATCACACTCGTGATTAAGTGAGGGGCGCTCTTATCATCATACATCATCACATTCTGGCCAATCACTTTTGGCGTCCTCACTTTTCTGTCCTCCCTTTTTATCTTTACTTTTTAAGCCCTCAGCCAATCAAATCATCGCTATGGGGTACACACAGACACCCAAAGGTGGGCATAGGTGTGATCAGGGCCGCCCACAAAGCAAGTGTCACAGCCACTGGAGGAGGAGAGGAAACGGCTCGTGTGTCATTAGAATACTGGAAATGTATGGATTGTTATCTGCCTGCACCATGTACCAGCATGGTACATGGTGCAGGCAGTGTTGTTGTTTTTTTTGTTGTTTTTTTGTTATGACAAAGGGATGCGGCCAATTCATTCACAATAACAATATTCACCCCTTGAATAATAATAGGAAAAGAGACTGAATGTTCACCTGGGGTGAGACCATTACGTAGGTAGCACAACAATCTATTTTCCTGCTAATATTCATACGGTGTCGATATATTTACGTATTTAATAATAAAAGGAAAATAGATGGTTGTGTCTCTTTGTTCAGCGTCTAACCTTATACTTCACTTCCTCCAGCACTTTGCCCTCCATGGGAGTGATTGTCTAATCTTGAAAAGCGAGCCCATGGGTCTGCTGAGTGGGAAATGATGTTGCTGTTTGAATAACGCTCTTCCCTTCCTTTTCTCTCTCTGTGTCTTTTCTCCTAGGTAAGCACTTTCTTTGGTCTCTGGCGGTAATGGTGGTGGTGCAAGGGGGTGGGGGTTCTTGGATGAGCGAGCATGCATCCTGTTGCTGTCAGGCCCGCTGAAGGCGTCATGTGGGTAACGTGTGAAGGAGGACTGATTTGAGGTGATTCACTGACTGTGTGCCCATAACGGAGAGGCATTTCCGAGCCGTGGCTCTGGCAGAACCAGTGTGGTATGTACGTAGCACTGTGCACTAATTGTCCCGTGTCCCCACGGCGCTCCACTCAACCTGAACCCAAGAAAAACAAAACAACATAATGCCTCCTGTTGGACGCTGTCGTACTCATATACAGATGCTTGTGTTGGTCCATGGAGCCAATGTATGATAATGAGCACAATCACATTGGGTATACTGTAGCTCCACAGAGAAAGACAAGACAGGAACACGGTTTACCTACGAGCAGCTGAATCATTGTGCTGCAGTAGAAGGACAGGGAGATTTCCATTTCAAGCTTTCAGTTCCCTTTTCATTCCCCAGGAGACACGCTAAGCCAGACTGCCTTTAGTCGACGGTATTGTTTTATTATAGGTACAGTACACTATCGTTTTATTAGGATAGCTATGGTTTGTACACTGTATCGCTTTATTAGGTCTTTCTTGTGCCTACGTAGTCTAGTGTGTATTCATATTCATAAATGTTATATCCAACAATTCAGGCAGTTATTATTGGCTGTGTCAATTTGATGTTCAGTAAGTCTGTCATCGATGCACTTGACATTATTACAGGACAGGACAGGACTATAATAACAGCACAGCATTTTCAATAATGGTGTCACAATATTAGGGCTGCAGCGGTACAGCATTTCCAATACCACTGTCACAAGATGAGGTCTATAGCAGTACAGCATGTCCAATAGTGCTGTTACGGACCCCATTTACACCTGGCATTCAACCAGATGGATTTGGGTGGATTACATTTACACCTTGGTTGGAATCGATCTGCAGCAGTCGGATCTGTGGTTCCTTTGCAAAATACGGATTTCTGCACTTGTCATTTTCCACCCATCATGTCATTTTATGCACTTTTTCCCCTCATCTTTCAAAACAGACTAGCAGGATTCGGGAACGCGTGTCAATGAAAATATTAACAACATACCTGTGGAGCATAGTGTACTTGGGTTCACATACTGTAGGCCATTTTAATATTGGAACAATGCTTTAAGTTTCGGAACGGTGTTTTGTGAAACCACAGATTTGGATAGCACTACTATAGCAAAGTTGTGCAAATATTTATGCAAATATCTACTCTGAGATTTTCTGTGGCGGCTGCAATGTTGGCTTTTGCTTCCAAATAGAAAGACCACTTAGCTAAATATTTGTAATGCTTTGCAGAGTACCTCAACTGAGTGGAGCCATCAACAGATGGCAACACACTGTATGTTCTTAACTTAAAATCAATATGAAATAGCTTGTGTGCGGCCTTCTGCAGAGCTGTGCTGTCATATTGCACACGTGTCTTATTCCCTGCAGAGCTGTGCTATGCTATGTTGTACATGTGTCTTAGAGGTGCAGCTTTTCAGCCACATTCAGAGAATGGAATGAAAACACCATTTTGAGTAAAGCTGAAGTCTTAGATCTCAATGTAGGATCTTAAGCCAGAGTCTGATATTGTAGCAACACCCTAGACGTGGACAAATTCTCTTGTGAACAATGATTGGTACGGCTGCATTGCTGGTTGATAAAGGCTGCAAGAAGATCATATCGCTCATCAATCTTATCAATCAATCTGTCTTAACCCATTTTTGGCGGGAACCCCTTTTGGTGTTAGCATTATGTTATGCTTTAGCTGTTGAAAAATAGCAGATCTACAAGCTCACCTAGACCTACGAGCTACGAGCTTGTAGGTCTGCTATTTTTGAAAAATCGAAGAACGACTGACATAGAAACATAGCTTTTTCAGAAAACTGTCAGGATTTAGAAGACATTTTTAGAATCTGATCTCAGGTCAAAATGGGTTAATATATCTGATTTAATTGCTTAAACCCTATGATGTACTTGGTTGACATATGGGTCACCCACAGCTGAACGTGAATAAGATCAAACAAAACAATACAACAGTGGATTAGATGATAATTCTACCATTGTATTATCCACAATAGGTCTTTAGTAAGAGTGTCTGTTTCCTGAAACTGATGACACTAAACAAAGGTCTATCAATTGCTTCCCTGAAGTCTCATTAGAACTGGTTCTGCTTGAAACAATGAAGTTTACAGTCCATATCGGATTCATTGTCGCTACAGCAGGCTCCATTTTCTGTATCAGACAGCTAAAGCCCGCTGGGAGACATGAACTGTGATTTCTTGTAGCTTTATGGCTAAATAAAATCATGTGTTTATCACAGACATGGCAGTTGTGCGTGATGCTACATTTGTACAGGAGCAGTCACTGCATTCTGCTGGAAGAGTCAAGACAGTCACAGCTGTGTCTTACTGTGAACTAACTTACCCCTCGCTGACCATGCATTTATGTAATCACATTATCTTTTTGTCTGACCCAAATTGTGCACACAGTGGTGTATTTGAGGAAGAGGGGCACAATCTATTTTGGGCCTGAAACCAGATGGTTCTGGATAGTATTGAAGGGTGGTCCTATCCTATCTCCTATTTCTCCATGCTGACTGGTCAGTTGTCACTGGAACTGTGGTTTGACAAAAACTGAGCATTGTTTTATGCCTGGAAGCTGTGTAAATAGCTAAAAATCACACCTGTGTGAAGTGAGGGGCGCTCTTATCATCTTACAACATCAATTACAACATAATGTTTGTTTAACGCCATTGGCCGAGATCTACGTCAATTAAAGCTCATTATTTAATAAAACCCTCAATGCCATTGCCGTAGATCCATGGCAATTGCGCTTTTATAGCGCTTTCGATCGATCAAGCCATAATGCTACTTATGTTAGCATCGGGTTGCTAGCTGGTGGTCCCAATAACACAGGATCGCGGCATTAAAATCATCTTGGCCATAATCACCAATTCTATCTGTTTCATTCAATCGCCTGTATCCTATTCCTTGTCCCAGATGGCATTTTTGGTCAAAACAATGTTTATTCCAGGGCCCAGAGAAGACGATGCGATCCTAATGCATCATGTTAAAGCAGCACCCGCGGCAAACATGGAACGATACAGCATCGTCACACAACCCAACATAAGTTCACAACATCCGGTCTAGATCTTCAAAATAAGAGCTGAACAGGGAAACATGCTGGCGTGAATTATATCATAATTTGTCAATAAATGCTAGCGCTGTAATGTTAAGCAACAGATGCTAATGTTTGTTTTAGTCCTCAAAACAAACATTACATTTCTCTTTATTGTCTATGGCATTTTCCTAAACAAGCATAGTTGAAAGACAAACATTAAAGCTGTATAATGTCATGTCTGCTATGGAAGATAGTTTAAATTTTCTTTCATGAAAATAACATGCAAATAACAGATTATAAAATGGCCATTTCATAACAAACAGCAGTTATGTTCCTTTGTAGGATTGTGTTGCATGTATTGTACACATTATGTGTATGCCTAGAAGCAAGGCAAAAATAAGCTAATTTAAATGCAAAAGACATAATAGGAGCTGGCTACAGTGTAAACATCAAGCTACCATCAATTCTGTTAATCAATTCTGTTCATCCATCTGTGGGCCTTGAAATAACGACATTCTGCTTGTTTTAGATACAAACGAGACAACACATAGTAACGTCAAGATGCCCTCTTATCCCCATATTCCCCAAATCCATGTCTAGGATTTAGAGTGAACAAGGCCACAATTGGATGGACATTTTTCTCTGTTGTTAACGCTATGCATGATGTAGGCATATAAACACTCATTTCTGGGTGCCACAGAGGTTTGTGTAGAGATTTGACTTGGCAAAGCTCGGCATGGCGACTCGCTCGCCTAAATTCGCTCAGTGGTGGCTTGAGCCCACTTCAGTTGGCACACCTCCGCGCCACTCCGTCGGTGTGTACCGTGCCGAAAAATGAGTGGACCTCTTTCAATCATGCTGTAACATTATAGACTTCAGTGTGAACCGATTTCTGTTGTCACAGATGTTTTATTCTGTCGACAATTCAATTAATTGCTAATAGGTATTTACTAGGTAATCATTGTATGTGTATGTTCTATGTATATATTGACCGTTATTGACCCAAAGGAATTTTGTGAGAAATCAAATATCAGTTAACATACTCCCCACAAGAATTAATTGAAGAAATATTACTATATGCCATGATATCTCCCCATTCAACCCTTATTTTGAAGATCCAATACACTGCGACCGGAACCGGATGTTGACTGAATGGTGTGTGTGTGTTTTCGGATCGGTTGTTGATCTTTCACTAGCTCAAGTACCGGCCGGCGCCATTACTGTGACCGATAGGCTCCGTGCAATAAGCGTTGTTTTGACCAGAAATGTCGCCTGGGACGGGGATTTAGAGTCTAAAGCGACTGAAAGCGTGCATGCGTGCGCACGTGGGTGGGTGTACGCGCAAATCAAGATGGGACAGTCCAGTGTCTAAGCTAACAACAGATAGCCATCCGAAGCCTTTCCACTAGATCGGATCAAAACATTTTATACAACTGAATTAACATAACCTACGTGTTTTGGCACTTGCCGACAATTAATGTAGTCTACTCAATGATGATCTTTTGAAAAGATCATCATTGATTTTTATGTAAATCCCATTTTGATTGATTTATTGAATACTTAGTTAACAGTTAACAGCAAAACGTACAGTGGTACCATTATACTGTACAATGATGCTAAAAGGATATCATGAAAAGCCCTGAGGGCTTGTTTCCATTGTGGTCCTAATTCATCAAGGCACATACAGATTATCCTCTGGCAAAGGCTCACATATCTCCTGGGACATTGGCAGGGACTATAAATAGACAAAGTATCATCTTAATGACCCATTCAGGGATCCTTTTGAGTTTGTTACCTTGTTCATGGAAGGTTATCTCCATTTATCTCACAATGTTTGTCCGTCAGGACCCAGTTGCCTATTTACACAGAACAAAAAAGAAAGAAGAAAACAAACTAAACAAACATGAAGGACATGCCTTATACCAATACATTAAGCTCTTAAAACCAATTTCATGAATACCAATTTGAAATGAATGTTCTTGAAGAGCTAATTGGATTTTTATTTGCTTGTATCCCGTTCCTGAAGACTGTCTAAAGAATTTAAAACACTTCTTGTCATTTTGTATTGTTTAAAAGCTGTGATTTGTTTATTGTGCCAATGCAGATTATAAGAGTTGAGTCGCAGTAGTGTCACGTGTTATACGTGACACTATACATTTATTGTCTTACACTATAATATGAGAGTTGAAATGGAAAATGTGTTATACAAGTGCCTTAGAAAGCATTAGCCTTGTGACATCACACCTCGTGATATGTCACACCTCCATATATGGTTGACAGTCCATCGCGCCTTGTGACATCACGCCTCGTGATACGTCACGCCACCATATATGGCCGTCAATCCATCAGACCTCCTGACACACTCCATATATGGCCGTCTCCATATAGTATATAAAGATCATGACAATGACCTCATCAAACCCTGGATAGCCATACATGGATAAGACTGTATCATCACCTAGATCTGCATAGAGCCGGCCAGCAACTCTACACCTGACCTCAAACCCTTAGATCTCCATATATGGAGCTGACGTTCTGACATTCCATATGTTGATCCGTCCCCACCCGTCCTTCCTCTTCGATGTCTCCCTTTTGACTGATACCTGTCCATTCAAACTCTAGACGGGCCCGCCCCAAAGTTATTAGTGCAGCCTCGCCCGGCAGCCGGCGAAAACGGCTAGAGTTCTCAACAGGCCCGCAAATGGGCCCTCATCAAACCCTGTACAGTGTACAGGGTTTGAGTGGGTTTGAGTGTACAGTGTATACTCAAGACACTGCCCCCGCTGCCACCCTTAGATCTCCATGGAGCTGACCTGTTCCATTCCATTATGTTGATCTGACCTCTTCAAACCCTGTACACTCAAGACACGCTCCATATATGGTCAGACCTCATCAAACCCTGTACACTCAAGACACTGCCCCTGCTGTCTGTCCTTGATTCTGCCAAGTTTTCCGGAAGTCGATGTGATTCGGAAACCATATTTTATTCACAGGACACCAGAGGACGCCTACAACCTTTTCTTCTGGAAAGATGTAATTTGAGTGTTTCAGTCAAATCCTTTGGCAGTAGCCTACACTTTTTGTACGCAAGTGTGATTTCTTATTAATAAGTCTTCTTGCCTCTTAGAATATAGTAGTAGCTGCTCACAGAGACCATCTGTTTTTAAACCCACAACCATGAGTGGTTTACAACAACAAGACGGGCTAAAGGCAACTACTTTCAGAAGTTTTCTGCAAACTATACTGATATGTTTTCCCCCCATTTTCCAAAAAGAGCAAGCTCTTCATACAATATAAAAACGTAAATCCGTGCCAATTAAATTAACTAATGTAAGGTAAGGGTGGTGTTAACGCAGAGGTTCCCAAAGTGGGGTCCGGGGACCCCCAGTGGTCCTTGAGGGAGTTCCAGGGGGCCCCCAGCTAAATTATGGTTTGGAACCAAATGGACCCTTATGGGTCTGTAACTCTGAGAGTGTACAACGGGTCCATTTGGTTCCATTTGTACACTCTCAGAGTTAAACTAACATTGATTTTACAATATAAATTAAGGGTCCGACTCCCAGAGATAGAAATGCCATTAAATGGGGGTCCGTAGCCTATAATGCATATCAAACATGGGGTCCTTGAAATATAACTGGTTGAGAATCACTGCTAGACCTGTAAATATATTCTCTTATGGGGTCCCTGGCATTTATTTTCTAATGGGGGTCCGCGGGCTAATTAGTGTCAATTTGTGGGTCCTTGACATGGAAGAAGTTTGGGAACCACTGTTAAAATAATTGCATCCTTGACGGCCTTACTATAATTCTACACACAGGCCTTAGAGCCTGGCAGTCCCTTGCCTCGCTCTATATGCTCAGCTATCAGCATGGTTAACAATGCATCTGTCAGAGAATTGGTTATGTTTTAATTTATGAGCCATCAAGGAGACTACCCCTGCAAACGCTAACGTTACAGAGAGCTGTGGCTGCTTTTATTGCTATCTCTAGAGGGAGGGTGTGTGTGTGTGTGTGTGTGTGTGTGTGTGTGTGTGTGTGTGTGTGTGTGTGTGTGTGTGTGTGTGTGTGTGTGTGTGTGTGTGTGTGTGTGTGTGTGTGTGTGTGTGTGTGTGTGTGTGTGTGTGTGTGTGTGTGTGTGTGTGTGTGTGTGTGTGAGATAGAGCAAGACATCGACGACGGCAAAGGACTGAGGATCGCTCCTCTCTATCTAATCCCTCCCCGAAATGGAGGGCTGGGATGGGGATACCAATTAACATCTGAGTTCCAACGCAGTGCCACTGCCCCGGGCCATTCCAAGCACTCAGGTTACCATCTTTATGGCAATGTAGCCCGCTGAGAAAATTTCATTTGAAAGTTTGAGCAGGCAATTATAAATTACTCATTACAGGGGGGTGGGGGGCAGGTGCAAAAGCAGATTGTTTTTCTATTTATGCGTGGTTAGTCAAACCGCTATAGACCGCCACAACTCCATGGAGGAATAGCCAACGCGGTGGTGGAAGTGGTCCCTCTTGAGAGCTCAGGCACAAGCTGTAGCCAATGGAGGAGACCTTAAACAAATGGAATGACTCTGTATGTAGGAGTCTTAATTAAGTCACTGTGAGCTGTGAAAGCATGTCTATCTTTGCTTGTGTACGGCTGTCCACGGTCCTGAATGGATCAAAGGAGAGATAGACAGACTGTCACTTTGCCTTGCTTGCTTTGTACTGTACATAGGCACTGATTTTCTTTTCTTTTTCTTATTTGATTATTAATGTTTTGGTGTGTGTGAGTGTGTGGCGCTGTCCATGGTCCTGAATGGAGCAAAGGAGAGATAGACAGACTGTCATTTTGCCTTGCTTGCGACAGACTGTAAACTACAGTTTGAGAAACTACAGTGAAGCCTCAAGCGAGCCAACTGCGTCGCATGAGAAGACAGACGAGTCACTGTCACAAGCTTTTATTATGCCATCTTCATTGAAACACTTACTGTACTGGTTAAGTTGTGAAGTAAATTTGTTATTTCATTTTCAAACCGTAGTCTTTCTCTCTGTGTTATTTAGCCTTTCAGAGGCTCATTTGGGGGAGGGGTGGCTGTGTTAGACTGACGGCGCTCACAGCTCACCTCTCCGTTTTCCTATAGTTAAAGTAAAGTAAAAACTAAGTCACACACACACACACACACACACACACACACACACACACACACACACACACACACACACACACACACACACACACACACACACAATGCTGTGTGTCAGTGCTGCAAGAAGGTGAGAAATGCAGAACATTTTCGAATGGCCTGTTGGCCCAGCCCCGTCCCTGCTTGTGTTCTTGATCATTACTCTCTGTGTGTGTGTGTGTGTGTGTGTGTGTGTGTGTGTGTGTGTGTGTGTGTGTGTGTGTGTGTGTGTGTGTGTGTGTGTGTGTGTGTGTGTGTGTGTGTGTGTGTGTGTGTGTGTGTGTGTGTGTGTGTGTGTGTGTGTGTGTGTGCAGCATGTGGCCTATAATATAGTCATTAAACAATGTAAGTAACAGCTCATTGGTGAACCTGCATGGTGCTTTATAGCATGTACGTATGTGTTAGCGGTCTTTTCTCAGCGTGGGACCCTTTGCACTATCAGTGTGGGTTCTGTATCTCACCACTTTAATGACTTGGATAGTTGATGGTGGTGGCAAAAGTGCACGCACGCACGCACGCACGCATGCACGCACGCACGCACGCACGCACGCACACGTACACGTGTCACACACACACACGTCACACACACACACACACACACACACACACACACACACACACACACACACTTTATTACCCTCCCATATATATTCTTTATAAAACAGATCAGCCGTGATGCACTGTTCTTTTCAATCAAAGGCAGTCAATCAGGCCTTTAGGAGGGGCATGCTAGACTCTAGATTCTCGCAGAACTTCACCTCATCAAGGTGCGAGGAGAGCTCCGGCCCACCGTGCATGCTCTCCTGTGATGGGGGGCCTCCCCCAACACTTTAATCATCACCAGTGACCTCACTCATCACCGCCAGATTAAAAATCAATCATGCCTCCACTTCGCCACTGCTATAGCACCTCTGCACCTTTATTTATTCACTCCTTTCTTTATTTTTTATCAGCGTAACATGTCCATCAAAAGAAGTGGCAGCCATTTAGATAGGGGCCAATAGTGGAGGCCAATAACGACTCAACGAGGCTTGAGAAAGGCTGATGAAGTGGCACAGTGCAACTCTCAATGGAGCTGGCATACATTTGATTTTGTCATCAAGTTCATTCTGATTTAAGTCGGTCTCCAGAGCCAGTTTTGCCCCTCAGGGAATAAACAGATTTTTTTGACAGATAGAGATTGTACATAATGGGGCCAACGCCGAGGCCATCATGTTGTGCTCTCATTGGGTGGAGTCTGTTGTAACTCAGGGAAGCTGCACAGACCTCCTGCACATGTAATAGACTGACGGATCACAAAGAACCAGATAACACGTACGTACATACTTACCGGTATTTAACTGAAAAACACTTTCCCCTTCTATCAAAAATTATATACAACTAGAAATGCACTCTGTCGACGTGCCAACTTGCGCCTTGCAAGCAGAGCGTGTAAACAACTGCTACCAACTAATGTCTATTACAACTGCTGTTCTAAATCCTTTAGACTCGTTATTGACCTTATACCAACCTTGAAACGTACCTTAGTTACGTCACCATCAACAGCTAATAAGGGACCACCATTCTTACCCCGACAACGACATACATACATTCATACCCAGCCGATCACCAAACGTACCTTAGTTATGTCATCAGCCAATCCCTGATTGGCCGAGGCACGCCACCGACATACGACCGACATACGCAGCTGATTACAGTACTTGCGCACTCTGCTTGCGCAAGTAATGACCAGCATTTTTGTTTTTAATGTATCTCTGTCCACATGATAATGCAAATCTGTGATCATATATCACATATTGTCTGACCCAGTCATCCCACAGGAAACACTATTGACTATCATCTCTAATACATGTAGCGTATGTGAGAGCGTTTAAGCTAGGCTATATAATAATCAATATCGATCACTCAGTCATTTGCATTATTTTCCACATTAAAGCTTTTTAGTATTTAATGTAGTCAATCTACAATTCTACAGGATATGAGATCTATGTGAGTCCACTTAAACCCTATACAGTACTTTGTTGACAGGGCTCCCCAGGGGTCTATACTTGGCTCCCTGTTTTTCCCCTCTAGTCTACACCAAATCTCTTATGCAATCTGCAAGCTCACAACGTGTCACATTGCGAATTTGCGATGCATTTTGAGCTTGTACAATTTAGGCATTTTGCAGACGCTCTTAATCCAGAGCCACTTACAGTAAGCAAGAACAACACAAGGTTATACATCAAATGCATAGAAATAGTCATCAAGGATCATAAGTAAGCTAAGAACGTAACATCCGTCTAACAGTAGAATATCTGTACAATGAAACTATAAGTATACACTATACACTATAGAACTCTATGTCTAGGGGCGCCCGCTGGCCTAGTGGTCCAGGCATGTACACATGTACGCTGTCAGGCTCTGGCCTGACAGCGTGTCACGTGTTCGAGTCCCGTTCATGATGACCTTTGCTGCATGTCTCTCCCCTTCTCTCTCTCCCTCTTTCCTGTCTGTCTTCACTTGAAACTATCAATAAAGGCAGAAACAGCCAAAAACAAATCTTAAAAAATGTGTCTACATGATATGCTATCTCACAGTATTACATAACGTAGCCTTTGTATACGCCTGCAAGGTTGTCGAGGCTAATTGATCTGCTATTTACGCAGAATGTTTGCCTGTTATGCCCAGAATAGGATTGCTAGGGTAATTATAATAGACCTACAGTAGCTGCAGTGAGAATATCTGTGGATTCTAGTTTAGCTTTATTTATTTGTTATAGTCTCCCTTTGTCATTCTCATATCACACTTCCACTTCTAAGAACGCACTGAAACCTTCACCACTGATCCTTCAAAAATCTATGAAGCCACTGGCAAGCTGATGGGGGTCCTTTGATTTTGCTGGAAGATAGTTCCAGTCCACATGAGTCGGAATGGATGAGCCCAGTTGTTGTATGATTTCACTGGATGTTAGAGAGAGAAGATTAGAGAGATTGGCTCTGCGGCAGAAGATAATTGATTTATAATGCATTAGCCAGGACATCAGTGGGCTGCTGAATACATGGCAGAACCGAGGGGTGGATAGAGGGCGAGTGGAGGTTAGAACCAGGAGGCCTACAGGTAAAATCTGTAGGGAATACTGCATGTTTATCCTTCCTACGGCTGCTGCCAACAGAAGCAGACTACATGAAAGAACAGAAGCCCTGTACAGTACTTGTGCCTTCATCAAGTTAACATTGATCCTTCTGTCCTTCCTTCCTTCCTCCCTTCCTTCCTTCCTTCCTTCCTTTCTTCTTTCCTTCCTTCCTTCCTTCCTTCCTTCCTTCCTTCCTTCCTTCCTTTCTTCTTTCCTTCCTTCCTTCCTTCCATTTCACTGCACCTCACACAACACTCACACAAAAATAATTGCACTGCAAAATCCAGGGTGTTTAATTTAACTTGGTAGTTCAATTAACTTGAAAGTTAAATTAACACTGGATTTTACTATGTACATTAACAACTACTACACACTTTGATAGACTTAAATGGGCTTAACTTGGTGCTCAGCTTTGCTCCAGAGCTTCGTGCTGACGTGGGCGTCTCCTGCAGGACTTGTGGTGTGCCTCACTGTGCCAATCAGCCGTGTTTCCATGTGAAATCCCTTTGTGACTGGAAAGACTTGCACAAGAACATGATCAGTTTAACATGTGCCAGCTGCTATTTTATGCATAGCTATATTTCACACTGCCATGCACTATAGCCCGGCTGATTAGTGCAGCGTGTGTGATGATTTATGATTATTGCTTAATTCTGACCCACATATAACTGGAAATTGGAAAGCCATATTCACCTAATACGATGATCATTATATCATTACTATCATATAGGAGTGAATAATGTTACATGAGGAAAGACAAAAAATAGCCTTACACCTTGAGGTGCAAGCCAGGAAGACCTCCAATCCTCCCTTATTCATTTCCGTTCCTATGAGGTTCAAGGATAGCTTTAAACAGTCAAGCAATCATGAAGATGGGGATCCTTTGCAATCACTGAGTGCTGATATGAGGTGACACTCTGTCTAGCATAGTAGCGTGACACTGGAGAGAAAGGACTTCTAGCAATATTAACTGAAAGGAAAATGTGTTTAGGAATAGTATGTGGTCACAGCAGTTTGCTTTGACAGGTAAGAGGCTTTTGGTGGCTATAGTTTTACAAGCTCCTTATTAGCTATTAGTCCAGCTTTTTCATTTAACAATTGATTTTTACAGTGTAATGTATCATATTTTGTTGTGGATTTGTGGACAATACGGTAGGGTGTTTTGTAGTGCTTTGAGAAATTCTAGATAATTATGGCCCGCTGTGGTTTCCAGTATACAAATTGAAACCAAATCCGATTTCTTGCCCACTCAAAATGCAGATTGGGTTTGAAATGATGTTCCATTTGTATTTTGATTTCTTTTTTTGATAAGCCATTGTCTATAATAATCCCAGCAACCTGTTACCTTGAGAGCATGTACTGTACACACAACTTGTGTGTGTGTGTGTGTGTGTGTGTGTGTGTGTGTATGTGTGTGTGTGTGTGTGTGTGTGTGTGTGTGTGTGTGTGTGTGTGTGTGTGTGCGCGCCATCGTGTGTGTGTGCGTGCATGCCATCGTGTGTGTGTGTGTGTGTGTGCGTGCGTGCGTGCCATCGTGTGTGCGTGCGTGCGTGCCATCGTGTGTGTGTGTGCATAATTGTGTACTAGGACCGGCATTGCTTTATATTGTCAGAATCTGCTTTGTTCGGTTTATGTGATACAAGGTTAAAGATGTCCACAGTGTCATTCTCTGCCAAATTAATCGAAAAGCTGAAGAAGAAAAAAACTCTTGTTTGAATCAAATTGTAAATGTGGGGAAATATGAAAACATTTCTATGAGAAGTAGAAGGCAGAGAAGACTGGGGGTCGTGGTTCATGCCCTGCTGTATTTCTGAGCATGCCAATGTGTATGGCCTCTAAGAAGAGTCATTTTCTGGCCATAGATGATAATCAGGAAATAGGCCTGACTGTTGCACTTCACGTCCATTAAAAGGCAGTCATGGACGAAATGCAGTATGCATTCACTGCATTAACCAGCTAAAACAAACTCAATAGGATGGAACGCATTTCCATTGAGACCAGCCCATTTATTTCCACACTGAGGTGTGTTCTAACCTCTCACTTTGACAGTTTCTGTCCTCCGTTGGCTCTTGTGCACTTCTTCCATGTTTGCTCGCTCTCGTTGACGTGATATATTATAATACAGCACACTTGATTTGTTTTATTGAGGAAACTGTTCAGACATGGAAAATGTATCAGCAATATAAATTCCTGTTAGCTATTTCTTTCCTCTCCCTCTGGGAAGTAAGAAAACCAATACAAAACCAATACAGCACACATACAGTGTATACTCGACTCGTTCATGCACTAAAGAATTATATGTGGCATGTTAAGTGTCGCTTGATATTTGGTCATCATTACAAGTAGAATCCTGAATACAAACTTTGTATATAAAATCAAGGACACACTGGAACAGGAGGAAAGAAAGTAAAACGATTGGACTGTGAATCAAAACCAAATTGTATGAAGTAAACACAAACAACTCTCAAGCTGTTTGTTGTGCAGCAGCTGTTGACCCTGACTCTTCTGTTTACTGCAAGGCCATCGTGGCCTCCAAATGAAAAAGCCCATTCAAAACACATAAACATCTTTTTTTATTCATCAAGTTGCAAAAGGTAACAAGTTAACTGTGCAAAAAGTCACCACTATCATGACTATTTCATGACATGTTTATTGTTTTCTTCTTTTTTTCCCCTGACTTTTGAGCAGACCTCCCACATACTTGTCCAGTTCAGTAAATTTGTTCTCATTTCTTAACGATAGCTAATAACCTTTTTGACCTTCATGTAGCATAAAAAAAAATCTGGAATCATTTAAACCTGTGGTCCATTTTGCACACGTATCATATAACCTAATTAGCCTTAATTATGCCACAGTTGGCTCACATTTTAAGAGGTTGAGAGGCATTCTAATGACATTCTAATGAGTTCCAGGATGATAATATCAACCTAAGAGTTCAGGTTTTTACTTTGACTTCGGTATCTCTCAGTTAGTAACAGCTCAGTGGCCTTGTGGTTAGAGAGTCCTCCCTGAGATTGGGACTCTGGAGCCTTCTGACCTGGCTGGGTCATACAGCTTGGCTCTGTGACATACTAGCGTCATGTCCAGGAGGTGTACTGTACATCAAGCTGCTTCGTGCTACAGAAACGGGAGATAGGCTCACGTGGCTCGGCAAGGCTTACTTATAGGGCCGGGACTTTAACGCGTTAATTGAGATTAATTAACTACAGAAAAATTAACGCGTTAAAAAAATTAACGCATTTTAATCGCACTATTTTTTTCACCGCGGAACGTTGTCACTGGACAGTTTTCAGATGGACCGGCGCACCACCCAGTTCACCGAGTGAAGTGTCCGTTGTTACAGGGAGTGGAAACCACCCCCCTTTAGAATGGTATGCCCCAGCAGCATTGGGGGAACAATAACACCACCAGACAGTTCACCAGACCGGGGGAAGCCGCTGAGATCACTTTGCTTGTCCCCGTGGATTGGAAATAGGATTTAAAAGGCTATCCGATGATAGCGTGGATTACAGCACAGTTGTGTGCAATTATTCAATAAAGAATTCGCATATCACCGAAGACCGCACCTCGTCAAGCCTCCAGTATCGGCTCGATGCGAAACATGTTGCACCGAGCCTAGCCTGGAAGCTAACGTCAACAACAGTAGCTCTGGTCCTTAGCGTAGTTAGGACTCAGGAGGAGTTCTATGGTACTTAATTTGATCCTTTCCCCTCACACCCACGGAAGTGCAGGCTGTGCAGCCCCTCGTTTTTAGCACAAAAAAATATGTGAAAGCCTACTTTCCTGTTCTAACACTATGGATCAGAGCTAACGTCATTCCAACTACCAGTAGCAATTCAAGGACCCGACCAGATGACATGGTTTCTAACTAAACGGTTATGGCCAAATAAAATGTAAAATCTGTTAATGGCTGTTACTGTATGTCCACGGAAGAAACACAGAGGTGCTTTGTTATGGTCATGTCACTTTGCTGCACCAAGCCCCCCCCCCAACCCTGTGGAATGCATTCCCCAAACACTCAGAGACATGCCCCCACCATCCAAACCTTCAATATTGCTTTCCCCAGCTATTTCATCTATTTAATTCCTTAGTGTTTTTCCTCTAATAAAGTTGTTTTTGATTTATCATGTCCCCCTTGTAAAGCATTTTTTTGTACTCAGAAAAGCTTTATATAAATTATTACATTTGAGATATTATTATAATTTATTACCCCTATTATTACTACAAAAACAATGTTTTATTGCTTAAACTTATGTATTCACTATTCATTGATTCACTAGTATACCAAAATCCATTTAAAAAAATAGCTTTCTCACTGTTCTCGGGTCAAATAATGATATGCGATTAAAATGCGATTAATCGAGATTAATTAACTACAAAGCCTCTGATTAATTAGATTAAAATTTTTAATCGAGTCCCAGCTCTACTTACTTACTGATCCATCGATCCATTGTATTCTTGCAGACAATTATAGAACGTGTGAGAACATCATCATCACCATGCCCTTCTTGTTCTTCTGTTGTATATTTTAATTTCATCCTATTCAAAGTTCAAACAGTATTGGAACTTGTATTCAGTCCGGCTGGGCGTACTCTGTCTGCCTGGGTGTGTTTCTAACAGAAGTGATGCCAGTCAGAGTGGGGATGGCGATTTCATGCCAAGTTTAGAAGGTGCCTTTCGGTTAAATTCCTTTTGGGTTGAAGCGGCTCTCTCTAGATCTCTGTTTGACATCTCACTGATGCCAAGATGAGGGAATTAAGATGTCATGCTTCTTCCTTCATCCCTGCATCATCCCTGCATCATGCTTTTTATGCTGCAGTGCCAGGAGACTTGAACCCCTCTTCCGAGTCATATCTCTGACCTACATTCCACTCAGCTCTCTCTCCTCTGTTGTGGACTTGTTTAAAGAGGAAAACAGAAGTCCCAAATAGGCTGAGCAATAATATATATATATATAATTTCAGCAAATACTTCAATGTGCACATTGTGGGGATGACTATTGGTGCTTTACTAACATATTCGCACAGTTTTGATAAATACACAGTAACTAGTGGATGAGACAAACTGTCACTTGTCGTGTGCGTGCGTGCGTGCGTGCGTGCGTGCGTGCGTGCGTGTGTGGTAGGGAGGGTGAGTTTAGGGTCAATGGTACACATGTAAGAGAGGGGGGATTCAATTGTTCTGGTCATCTTTGTGCAATTTGAAAGTCAGCCTAGAATCTAAAATAATTCAGTGTACCACCACATGATTTTTGTATGACACTTTTAAGATCAGAAAGAAACTTCCTCTAACAAGAAAACTCAAAAGTCATTGTCTTCCTGATGCAGCACACTTATACTGTAGGCACTTGCTGCAAACCTCTCCTTCACTTGCCCAACTGCTGATCTGTCAAAATTGCTTCACATGTCTGGGCCCCCAGTGACTTCCCGCTGTCAAGACAAATCCTGTACAGTACTGTCAACTTACAAAGCTGCAAAGAGGAATATACTGCGAGAGCTCGAGCCTCAACACCTTTGTTACCATGGAAAGATCACTGGAGAATATGCTTGTATCGGTCCGAATGGAGGTTTAGCTCACGTCTGTGCATGGATTGACAGAGGCATGGCCAAATCATTTTGAGAGTTCCAATAATGTTCTCTTACTACTTCTGTCCAACGCAAAGCATAAAGGGCTGTCATTCATTTGAGTCTGGATACCTTTGTTCAGTCTAGCTACAATGGACCTGGGCCACTAAGAAGTTAGTATCTAGGTTTGCGCTGTATAATTTTGGTCATACAGTTGTTCATTGTGAACATTGTTCATCTGCTCAGTATTGTGCAAAAGGAGCAGAAAAGTTAACAATAGACAGTGTGCCATGTCAAAGTAGGCTCTAACAAGACTTGCACTGTGTGAAAGCACATGGTAGATTCAACACAGCCACCATCTAAATGGAGGCAGAGCTTCATTTACGGCCATGCCTTGTTCATTCCAGAGTTGACACTGTTTTAACTCAACCATGCATTGGCTATTATGTTTTCACTTTTGTGTGTCAGTGGAATTCTGGGTCTGCGGTTTTTAACATGGTCTTTTTCACTTTAGTTATTCCAGCCACACAGATTATGCCAGTCTTCTGATCTCGACACATGCAGGGAAGAGATATTGGCTGCAACCCCCAGGCATTCAATTCTATTAGCAAGCACGGTAAAAGCATTCCTATCCTCAGACATACACAAGCATGTTTGCATTGTGTTCACAGTGATCAGACTATGAAATACAAACAAATACAAACAAATACAATGAAAAGATGTAGGATTGTTTAGTGTATTCATAACACACATTCACAAGCATTGGATTCAGTGGGACCTGCCTAATACAATATGTCCTATATACTACCAATATGAAAAGAGGTTTAAAATATTACCAAGTCTCGGGGCCAGACTAATAGTCTCATTTTAAAAGTAAGAAGTCAGTAAAAATGTAAAGTGGACAGTGGATTTTATAATGAAGAGGGCCTGTCCTTTCGTATTTTGCACCATGCACTTTCTCATTAGCCAGGCACTCACCTCTTTCCAGGAGAGTGAAATTGTCTCTCACCCCGGGTCCTTTATGCTGACACGTGTATCATATAACATCACTTGAAGTGATATAATATCTGGGAAGGCAGAGTTATAATGGCGCTCCTACACAGCTAAAAGTATTACGATATCCCCAAAGAAAAAGCGGATCAAGGCAGTCTTATCAGAAGCATGTTTTACTCAATTTTAATGAATTTGATAGCTAATATATAACCAAATCACACAATGCACATGCCAACAGAGGATCTTTACCCACTGCAGGGCTTGTTTACTTGTGTCTTGTAGCTGAAAGTAAAGACGAATACGGGAACTGTTAGGGAAGGAACAGATGACTGGGGAAACGTTGACATGAAGGAAGCTTAACACTTAAATCAATCTTTGCTATCACCAGCTCTCATCTGTTGTGAGTCACTGTAACATGACCACCTCTCAGGAAGTCAGAGATAGACCCTGTTTACACCTGGTATTTATGTCATCTGTATCTGCGTACCAATCTGATTGTGCCTTTGCATTTATTTTTGTATTTATACAGTATGTGTTCTTGTTATCTGCATTCTGTCTGCATTGAGATGTGATGTAATACTGTATGTCCCTGTATGTACTGTGCAAAACAGGCATGTACTGTAGATGTGGTAGCGTGATGTGTTTTCTTTACTGTCAGTGGAAACAAACCTGGCAGGTATAGTTGGAGATGTGAATGCTGATACAGTTACAATTACACTCATGAGATGCTATTGGAAATAGCATTCCACCAATTAATTTGAATTGGTAATCCAATGGAGTTGCCTTTGATTGCTTATTTTCCATTGCATTGGGCCAATTTCCATCGTATCTATGTAGTATTTTCAATTATCCGATTCCCCATAGTTATTGCACTTGGTCACATATTCCGAAGCAGCTCCCAATATTTCAAATATTTCAAACGCTGATAAATTGAAACATTTCTAAACATTACTGGTGGTAGTGGTGCTTTCACTTAACATATCATGCTAGTCAGTGGTTACAATTACAAATCTAATGTCTTCTGACATTAGCAATATATGTTACTGATCCATCGATCCATTGTACTTATGCTCCCATAAGTTGACTAATTTGAGGTATTGTTGTCACACACCAAATATAAGGATAAATAATGTAAAGCCTATTTCACTATGCGGAAACGGTATAACGTTTGACCTCGAGGTTATGTTTGTTGTATCTCGGTACTGTGTTTTTTAGCTTCTCCAAAATAATAATAATAATATTAATAGGCCTAATAATATATAATATAATATGATATGATATGATATGATATGATATGATATGATATGATATGATATGATGATGATAATAATAATGGAGTCAGTGCATCACTATGTACTGAACGACTCGATGGCTCATACTTGATGGGGTGTTGTTTAAGCCCCTGACCATGGTGTTAAGAGATGTGTGGGTTACACAATGCAATTATTACACAATGCAATACCCCTGGCAAAGAACCATAATTACACCATGACCTTGGCAGATTTTCTCAGGCTTTTACATGTCTTTTATGTATTTTAGTACTGACTTTAGCTTGCCTTGCCTTGTAGTACTAAATATCAAACTTGCACGGTACTGCAGGAATAATAATTATTAGACCCTATTATAGTTAACCAGAAATGAAAATGGCTCTTGTAGTTAGTAGTCTCTCTCTCTCTCTCTCTCTCTCTCTCTCTCTCTCTCTCTCTCTCTCTCTCTCTCTCTCTCTCTCTCTCTCTCTCTCTCTCTCTCTCTCTCAAGCAGTCAGACAATCACTAGGATCACTCATGGATTTGAGGTGAATTTGTGAAGTTTCTCTATTGTCTCTTAGTGGTTACTTTGCTATGCTATTTCTCTGAGAACTGGTCATCTGCAGTATGTATGCAGGGTTATAGGTCTAACAAATGTGAGGCTGCCTGACTGTAATGGTGTTCTTTCACAACAGTTCCAGTGCTTGATTCACATGTAGGGCTAATGAGCTATAGCTCATTTCCAGTTATGTTTTCTATTTACTGCATAATTACAGTACTATTTCTCTACTCTAATGCAATAAGCTGTGAGATGAGCCTGTGGATATCAGAGTCTGCAGAGGGGGATCGCTGAATAGAACCTAATTGTGCTCTATGGCAAGAAGGCTTTTTAAATAGGCCTACCATTTAAAAGCTAATCAAATCAAGGATTTGCCAAAAAAGGCATCTGGCGACTGGCGAGACAACTCCTTTGTCGCAGCTTGCCTCAATCTGAAAATGAAATTTCACCAAAGCGGCCTGTTATCTTGTCATGTTGCGCATCATTGCTCTTGTTCTCACTGCAAATTAAATCGTTTTTTTCATGCCTTTAATATCAGTAATCTTGCATATGAAATGGCAAGTGAAAATACAAAATCTCTGGGAAATAGAATGACTGAACTTAACGTAGACCATGAATCCTGGCAGGTCAAGAATGAATGGAGCAGAATGTTCTGCAGCACCAAGTCATTTGTCTCTTCCTTCCTGCTGTTGGTGCTGGGAGTGAGCGGTTCTGTTGTGGCGTGGTCTTTTGTCTTTCTCGCTCAGCTTTCTACCATCTTACCTATGATTTATGTTCCAACCTATTGGTTGTTTCTAGCTAGCTATAGCACAACTCTACAGAGCAGTGTGTGTGAGACTGTGAGTTCTTTTAAAGATAATTTATATACATATTAACAAGTCTCAATCCCGACCCATAGATGAGGACAATAAGAGTCTTGAATCACAATCAATGGTAAGGAAATAAATTGTGAATGGGATCACTTCCCATAGACCTGGGTGATTCTGAACAAAGTGAACATTAATAACTATTATTGACTACAATGCATTGTGTTTCAGTATCTCCTGATGGCATATAATACTATTCATTAAGGTTCACATATAATAATAATGGACCTGGTTTGCTTCTTCTCCAATAAGCACTGCTGGCACAACCCTAATGTTTCAAAGCCATACGGTTTCATAAACAAGGGAATTCATTTAAAGTGAATACTGTATGTGTTTACTTGACATTACCTAGCCATGTCTGTTAATAATTCATTGTTTGTTGTTGCTGAAATGTCAGTAGGAGTGGACCGTTTAATTACAGTATGCTGAAATCCTGCATCCTCCACAACTCCATATAGGGCTGCCAATGTTTTGCTGTAAACTCTCCAATGTTTAAGTTTGTTGTGTCTGAATGATGAATCTGCATGGAAACCGTTTGAATGTTACGAGGAGAACGGGGTGTTCTTCCTACCAGACATACTCTCTGTCTCCTCCTCGCGCCTTCATTTTGCACTGCACTTTTTTAAGTCTAGTTTTTCGAAACCGTCCCATCACCATCACAAGTTTCCAGCAGCAGCAACTTGAGGGAAATTAAACTCCTGTTCCTGTAGTACCTACTCGGGAACAATGGGAATTGGGACTGCATGCCCCACAACAAACACATTCACAATCACATTATAAAATCAAATCTAGCAGTAAACAAATACGGTGATTTGTGTATTTGTTTACTGCTACAGCAGATTGATTTTATAATGTGATTTTGTTTTGTATTCAATTTTTTATTTTGTTTTATTGTTCTGTTTTTGAGTGGTGTAACAAAGTGTCACTGTTGTGCAGCCTAACACACACACACACACACACACACACACACACACACACACACACACACATTAACTGCATATATGATTTCGGGTGTGACAGTACAGTACAGTGACAGTACAGTAGAGGGACCTCCTGGTGACCCCCACACGGTCATTTCGCAACTATTTCGGACACGGGGCGGCTTGCCGGAACCGGGCCAGCCCCCTGGGTGGTACAGCCCTCCTGTAGGTCTGGAACTTCCGGGGACCCCCACACATAAATTACTTTATGTAATACCCGTTGTCAGAGTACCCGTTGTGTCTGTCTGACGGTGTTCCTTTTGTGCCCATATTATGGAGATCACTATCTGTGTCTGCCAGCCTGTGTCCTTTTTTATGCACATATGTATATGGAGATTCCTGACAGAGTCAGTATATGGTCATATATGGGCATATCGGAGAGATCAGCGCTTCTGGAAAGTCCTTGTGTGCGCGTGGCATATGTGGAGAATACGCATAATAATATATTCTCTGCACTAATTGCATAGAATATTGCTTTGTCACATCCCTATTATAGACACAACTGTGTGTGTGTGTGTGTGTGTGTGTGTGTGTGTGTGTGTGTGTGTGTGTGTGTGTGTGTGTGTGTGTGTGTGTGTGTGTGTGTGTGTGTGTGTGTGTGTGTGTGTGTGTGTGTGTGTGTGTGTACACATGTGTGCGTGCGTGCGTGGCATATCATTTTAATTATATGTCCATGGACATAAATGGTCCGTTTTGTACACATTTGGCTGGCTATGAATTAGTTGTGGCGCCATGGTGGCTCACCTTGAGTGCATAACATATATAGCATTAAGGCTCAATCCTTGCACAACTGACCCGTGTTCTAATCTGACGCAAGGCCCTTTTCTGCATGTCCTTCTCCATCTCTCCATCCTGCCATGTCCTGTCTCTCTCCACTATTGCCATCAAATCATATATAGCTTGAAAATAAATATAGTTGTATGCATGACCAATTGACCACATTATGTTATTCTAGATTGTTTCTTCCCTTTATATTTACTCAAATGGAGCTGTGCCGCTTTGCAGCCTTTCCCAACAGATAGTGAACTGCACTGAGCAGCAAGAATATGGAGCCAGTTAATCAATCAGGCGGCTACTCCCTTGTCTTACTATAAAATGCACTGTTCTGGGGAATTCTGTTTTAATTGGAGCAGAGTGTCAAGGTCCCTATGGCTGACTTACAGACAACACTAAAGATTGCTGTGCACATGCACACGCATGCACACATAGAATACGCACGCCTGCAGCATAGTATACATGAGTTCTCATATATATATATATATATATATATATATATATATATATATATATATATATATATAATGAGAACTCATGTATTCTATATTCTATGCAGCAGGGATTTGTCCATACAGTGTTTAAAGTGAGTGATAAAACACAAATCGAATTAATCAAACAGCATATTAAAGGTCTATTTAAATCCATCCCTGCCTAGATCTGTCTTGGTTAAAAGTATGGATATGTGTGCAAGATAATGCATTGGTCAACGTGTAGCTGAGTGGCCACACATAAGACGAGCACTATGACAGCTGGAGGTGGGAAAAAAACTACAGTATGTATAAAAATTGTAGCCACACACACGTATTTACTGCAGTGCAGCTCAACATAAGTGCTGATGCCTGAATGAGTTAATTATGTATGCCATTTGGTACTAAGCCCTCAAAGCATCAAACAATTGTTGCATTTGTTTTGTACTTTGTTCCTCTCTCCGGGATCTAAATCCCCCTGACGATTTAAATCCTGTCCATTTTTCATGAATCATGAATTTGAACTTGAAGTGCCTTGGACCTCCACACAACACCTTAGAGATTGAAGAGACCCATTTTATTTTATTTTATTTGTTTTAATAAATGGGACATTTTGTTTTGTATGATTATACCATAAACTGCTGATTGATTCAGCTGGCATCTACAGTGAATACAGGCTAGTCTGCTGGTAGCTTATTTTGCACATATCCTTTGACAGTGAGGAACCTTTTACTCATCATGAGTGCAGGCCATGCACATAACTGTTGTTGTTGTTGTTGTTTGTTAATGCAACTGACACTTGCATTTATATTACATTATTTAATGTAGAGTATTTTTATGGGTGCAGTGATGAAGTGGCCAGACATCTAGAACAGAGCTTGTCAGTATCTCTCTCAGGGCCGGTCCTGAGCAATCTGGCGCCCCAAGCAGGATTTTTTTTTTTTTTTTTTTTTTTTTTACTCTGTCCCAAAAATTGAGGAGGCACTGGGGGGACAATGGGGACACTGTGGAGGCACTGGGGGTCCATTGGGGAGGCACTGTGGGGACACTGGGGAGGCTCTGTGGAGGCACTGGCGGGACACTGGCACTGGGGAGACACTGGGGAGGCACTGGGGGGACAGAGTTGGGACAGAGTTAAAGTGTGGAGTTAAAGAGTGGCGCCCCCCCCCCCCCCCCCCCCCAATGGCGCTCGGCCTGTAGGAAGAACCGGGCCTGATCTCTCTATCTGTATCTGTCTCTGTCCCCACAAAAGAAAACTAATCACAACACAGCTCACATTGCCACATATGCATACAGCAGCGAACCACACAGCTCAGCTCTTGCTACTATGCCAGTCACAGCTCAACTGCCACTGCCACGTGTATACAGTGAAGTGCACTCGGCTCACATTGCTACCGGCATATAGCGAGCCACACAGCTCAGCTCTTGCTACGATGCCAGTCACAGCTCAACTGCCACTGCCACGTGTATACAGTGAAGTGCACTCGGCTCACATTGCTACCGGCATATAGCGAGCCACACAGCTCAGCTGATATATATGCTGGTACAGTACGTGCATACAAACAGGAAACCACACAACTCTGCTCACACTGCTACGTGCATGAAGTGAACCACAAGGCCAAGCTCCATAGGCAGCGTTATCAAGGTTGGCAAACGCATATTACTGTAGCACATCATTGTTTATTTGCAGGCATTGGGTGCATATCAATGTGCCCCGAGGTAAAAGGATGAAGGCAAGCGGGTTATCTCACTACAGTAAGACTGAAGAAATGTTTTCAATTTACGGTGACATTTTAGTGTGTGGCCATGTGTGAAGCTAACACTTATTAGTTCACAAACTGCACACTTAGTAACTTACTATAAATTAGTTCATGCAGAGGGAAGTCATGCCGTTACTACACACTCACGAAACTAATGGCGGAACGATGCGAGTTAGGATGGTATGCCCAACCAGATATGCAATACTCGTACCAGTTCCGTCTGTGTCCCCTTTATTCCCATACTGTATATGGAATTATTTGTAACTGTCTGTCCCTTTTATGTCCAATGCCAATATACTGAGATCTGTATCTGTCTGTCCATGTCTCTTTTATGGCCATTTATGGAGATCCCTGATGTCATCATTTTATGGGCCCGTTATGTGGTCATAAGCATATCGGTCAGATTTACGGTTCTGGGCATCGAGATCTCCATATATGACTGTACCGTATATACTGTATGGATATTCCGGTCGGATCGGGGGTTCTGGACAACCGCCGATCTTACCGAGTTCACACCGGGCACTGCACTCCCTCGAGTCCTCTGCGATACGTGTGCCGAGTTTGGAGTTTAATTGGTCTGATGATTCTCAAGGGAACTTGAAGGCACACACTCGACTCTCACGCATGCGTAGATTTGCCAAATTCGTAGTTAGATTGTTTTGTGTACCCAGAGCAGTGAGAGCACTCACCAAGACTAATTCCAATCAATGTTTAATTGAAATGGTCATAAATGATTGAAACTTCATTTACCCAGTCACTGTAGAGTGCAATGTGACAAACGAGCGGTGGAATCCAGTGACGAGATGCTTGTTCTCCAGTGTTGAGCATATATTTTCTGCAGCAAGACACAACATAATTTTTTTCACAAATGAGAAAGGACATTTCTCATATCGGGGCTTCTGTGCACACTGTGTAAGCACTCATGGATTTATGCAAATACTCCCTCCAACTGCACCGCCATAATAAAATGCGTTACTAACTAAGAGAACATCATTAGTCATTGAGTATTATTTCTGTGTTATCAGGATATGATTTTCATCACACAAAACGTTGCTGTAGGTGCGTGCCACGTATCATGTAATGCAGTAGCCTACACCGTGATGTACGATTATTCTCTATTATCCAGTGTAAATTGGAATGTATATCATATCGCATAATACTTGAAGACACATTTCTCCTTCACTAGATATTTTCTCACTCTTGCTTTTTAACCCAGGAATTCTCAGTCTGTTTGACACAAATGTGCTAAAGACAGAGCAATGTTTTGTGACCTCTTTTGTCACCGTGCTTCGGCTTCAAACCATGTCCTCCTCCCTGTTAGCTGTCGCGTTGGCAACAGAGTCATTTCAAATGAGCAATTAATACTGCGGCACTCATTGTAAGTCACGGTGGATAAGAGTATCCGGTGCTACAGTATACATGACTAAATTGTCAAATTAATGTTTGGAATTCTCTTATCTCACTATTTAGTTAGGTATACATTAATCTACATAAATCTCTATCCCAGGTGTACACCGCATTCGAGGCTGTTCCCCTCCATGTGTAGAACATCAAAGTTGCACCGTGCCTATAGTGAAGGTCTGAAACGGTAAACAGAATGCAATGAACAGCTAGGGACAACATCATAATGTTTGCCAATGTGTGTCCTTAAAGGATACGTTGGTCACCCGAAGGCCTCTATTTTGAGGGTAGTAATGTCCATGCTTCAGAAGTGTGACACGCAGAAATGGCTGCGGTGGAGTCTGATGCCTGCATGAAACAAATAAAAACTAGTTACTGTACAGGCCAGGTTTGTTTACTACCCTCAAGCTAGAGGCCTTGAAGTGCATGCTGTTATATTTTCAGTGGAGGAGCGCTTTGGATATTACTGTATGTCCATGGTTGTGGTAACTATTCAACATCGGAACACGGAGGATCAAATAACCGCACTCCTCTCCAAAAGTTGAACTATTGTCTGCTTGAAGCGCCCAGAGCTACACACCGAGATCGCTCATGCGCGTCTTCCATGGTAAAGACGAGATGTTCTCATACATTACAGTTAAATACTGAATAGGCACTGGGCATCCTGGCAAAACATGAGCAACTCAAAAACTAGTTTGACAGCAGGACAGAATAGAATACAAAGTGGAGCTAAGCCTTAAAAGGATCCCTGGCTAATAAGACAAGTATGCCTTAAGCTGAAAAACATTATACTTGCCCTCTACAACTAAAATAAAAAACAAATAAAAACCTTCAATATTCTATTTCTTTCATAGAGAATCTTTCTGCTCCTGTTGCAAGTTGTTGCTGTCATAGGCCCATGTGTGGTCCAGCTTTATGGTATGTATGGAATACATATGCTAATAAAAAACAACTTAATACTTCCTATGAGTATCAAAGCAATATTTTAAATACTTATTTATTAGCATGTGCATTCCATACATTCCATAGGGCTGGGCCGACAGGAGCAGTTCATATTGAGTGAAAGATTTATGAAATAAATAGAATATTTTCGTTATAGAAGTATTTTTCTGCTCCAGATAATCTGCAGTTGCTCGTTCCAGTTGTCTTTTACTTTTCTATAATCAGTCCAGTTTCTATAAACAGCCTTGCTGTTGTTGCTGCAACAACAAATGTTTTTATTTCATAAAAATGATATAATTGCTTCTACTCGCAAAACTAAAACAAACTAATACACACTAAAATTGTGTGCACAGCAATGTCAACACTGTAACCTTCTTAAAATAGAGCCCCTCATGGCATGGACTACTTTGCAGTGATTGAGTGAGTAGGTGCAACATCAGCCTGAAGGCTATGGCTGTGTTGGGTTACAGTGCATCCCTGCACTGTGTCCCCCAGGGAACCCCATGACGACTGCCTTCCCAGGCAGCTGTCTCGCCACAGAGGGAATTAGCTTTGTGTAGAGGAAGTGACAGGAAGACAGGACTCCAGGGATCTGACCAATCACCAGATACAGACATCAACCAATGAAACTGGCCCGAATATCACAGGCCTGCCAATGTACAGTATTCCTGGTAGCATTGCCTTCCACACCCAATATCTGTCTGTCTGTCTGTCTGTCTGTCTGTCTGTCTGTCTGTCTGTCTGTCTGTCTGTCTGTCTGTCTGTCTGTCTGTCTGTCTGTCTGTCTGTTTTGCAGGCTATTGCACGTTTGTATCTCCATTAAGGTCTCTGGAAGCTTTTCGCACCTTTTCCTATCTGACCACTATGTTTTCCATGGGGGTTTGAAACATCCTCCTCCTCCATGCCCTGACGACTGTCCATTTGACCTCATGGCAGTGCCTTCCGCTGTCTCTGCCTCCACATGTTCCTCACATTCAACTCTCACACTTACCTCGCACTTATAGATTACCTGCCTCGTTTCTAGTCTTTCCTGGATGGCTCGGGCTCTTTGCTAATGAGATTTCATGATTGGCCCAAGCAGTGACATTGTAGTGGCCGGTGCATCTCTGCCCTCTCCTCTTTCTTGCCGATCTACAAGCTCACAATGTGCCCATTATGATCTTGTAGATCTGCCATTTTCAAATATATAGGGGTGAAGTGGTTAGTGTGTTTTGTAATAATAATCAAAATCTGCAAAGAAGGTTTTTATATTGTAGTGGAGTAAAAGTGCAATATTTTCCTCTGAGATGTAATGGGTAAAAGTATAACAAATTGTAAATACTGAAGAAAGTTTAAAAATAAATACCTCCAAATTGTACTTAAAGGGGCATTCCACTCATTTTCAACATTTTACTTACCTTAGAGCTGTTGGGTGGAAATAATAAAAATGTTCCCCCATTCTGTGTTTCCTAAAACTAATCATTAACATGGTGAAACACATCTTGATGATGTCATCAAGATGTGTTTCACCATGTTAATGATCTTTTTCATACTTACAGTTCTAGGAAACACAGAATGGGGGAACTTTTTAATTAATTTCCACACAACAGCTTTAAGGTATATTAATGACATAGTAAAATGTTGAAAATGAGTGGAATGCCCCTTTAAGTACAGTACTTGAGTAAATGTACGTGCTAGTTACTTTCCACCACTGCATTCAACCCCCCATCTGTGCACACCATGACTCAGCATGCATGCATTACAGCCCTAAACCTCCTGTACAGCCAACCTTCTGTCCGTGACACTGTGACTCAGCTGTGTGTGTGTGTGTGTGTGTGTGTGTGTGTGTGTGTGTGTGTGTGTGTGTGTGTGTGTGTGTGTGTGTGTGTGTGTGTGTGTGTGTGTGTGTGTGTGTGTGTGTGTGTGTGTGTGTGTGTGTGTGTGTGTGTGTGTGTGTGTGTGTGTGTGTGAGAGAAAGATCAAGGCAATTAGTGGAGACATTTCTGCATGAACCGGTCAGTAGGGTAAGGGTGTTTGTTTTGTTGGTTTAAACTTTCAATATTTATTGCGGTGGTCTGGCATTTTTAGTGCACTAATATGACTCAGGATATACTTGATATTACTGAAAAAGGGCACGCACATCCTTTCTTGCTGGCCTGGCTGCTGGATCAAAAACAGCAGTCGCCTCACAGCTAGAAGGTCCCAGGTTCGATTCCCACCAGGGTCTCTGTGGGCGCTGGGGGGAGGTGTTCTCTCCGCCACGTCATTCAGCACCCATACCCTAAGTGGCGTTGGCCAAAGGGCCTTTCTATGTGGAGTTTACATGTTCTCCTAGTGTTCCCTAGGGCAGGGGTTCTTAACCGAATGTATGCCAAGAACGCGGAACCTGGTTCTTCTCTCCACGACCCGCCTGTGCCAAAATGTGGGAACTCGTTTTTCTTTAATTTCATTTATTCCAACAATAAAAAAAAAAAGAATACCCTCTTTTCTTTTACTCTTTTACTATGTTAGACAGCCTCCACACGGATCCGACGTACATGCGGCCACGTGCACGCTTAATAGTCCTTTTTCTGCAATCTTTGAGATCTTATAAAAGTCTAAACTTTGATCACGCTAAGAAAGTGAATCCATCCCGCGACGATGCATATGCTTGGAATGACAATGTGGCTCAAATATGGACGGCTATCACTTCCGGGGCGGGCAGAAGTGACCGTCTTGTAAGCTTATAGCACGGATTTCTCTGGCACTGGCGCCGCATTCTGGCCTAGAGGGGAAGTACACATTGTGTTAACCATTTTGGTTGGGGAGTTGGGACCCCCAGAAATGCTTTGGCTCGTGTCTCACCGCTGTTGCTGTTTGACACCTGAATTTCCCTCCAGGGATCAAGAAAGGTTTATCTTATCTTATCTTAATCTTACCAAGCATTTTACACTTGCAATTTCTCCTCCTGTCCAAGGATATAGTAGAGAGTGAGGAGGCTTTTTTTTAATGGATTTTTGTCTCCAGCACATCTGTGACTCATACGAGAAGATGCCCTCAGGACTGCCCCTCTCATTAAGGCTCTGGATTCAGAACCTGAGCCAGAGAGTCAAAGAGAAGCACACATTCAGTGGGGGAACCTAGCTCATGCTGTCACGTCTCTTAACAGGCCAGCTCGACAACCTGCAAAACACTGTGGCAGCTTTGCTGCAGGCAAGTAGAAGGTTTGAGCTAGACAGAGAGGAGAGCTTGACTGATTAATGATTTAAGAAAACTCCCTCCTTAATTGTATTGAGCACACTGACCAACATGATCCAGACTCCATCCATGAAGTCTCATCAATTCTTCCACTGTTAATTTCTCTTCTCTCTCTCTCTCTCTCTCTCTCTCTCTCTCTCTCTCTCTCTCTCTCTCTCTCTCTCTCTCTCTCTCTCTCTCAATCTAATAAGGACTTTGTAACGCTTGGACATGGGGTTGGGGTTGTTGGCACTTTGGAAGCTACGTTGATTTTCCAAGATGAAGTGATAGGATGTTGTCAAGCATGTTCTTTGCTGTATTGCCTTGCTGCTTGTGTTTTATATTTGAGCAAAGATTATGAAACCAGTGTGGGTGCCATATATAATATGACAGATTGTGCACAGACACAGGCACAAATTGAATTTCCTCTGAGCTTCCTGATCTTCGTCAGGCCTGGTTGCATACCCAAGCTGTGTCAGTCAGTGGGGTGCAGCTGACAGGACTTGAGGAAGCTGCGGGGGGAAATAATAGTTTGTATGACAAACAACTGGAGAAGTGAAATGTGAAAGTGGTTATGGAGGTGCAGTCTAGACTAATCCGCGTAGGGGTGCCCTGTAAGTGTCCTGCTGCGCTTAATGTGACACCGCAGCTGTGATTGCCTACAGGGCACCTTTCCGTCGATTAGTCCATAGAGGACCCTCAACATACAATTCCAGTTGGGTCATGATTGAAGATTGGATGTTATGTTTATGATATTCGTATGGTGTTTTTAGGCCCCACCCACACATTGGTGATGGCGCTTAACAGCTAAAGGGTGTTGAGTGTAAAATGTCTGCATGAAACAGTGACATTTATTAGCTTACACTTTTTCCACTTCCATTGCCACTTCCATTGTTTATATCGACTGGCATGTTCCTCTTTTTAACGTGAGGTGGGGAGTGAAACGGGTAGATGAGACGATCAACTAAGAAATTGTATGGCCCATTTTAAGGGTGAAATTATATTAAATGATTCTTCCAGGAATGAATATGGGAAGTATATTGTAATATTTTACGATTGCAGCTGGGATGAGGATCATACATTTTATTGATACTGACACCATTATTGCTACTGCTTAATGATCATTTATATTACAGTATTTGGTGGAAGAATGTGACAAATACATTTTCAACAAAACTATTGCTTTTTATTTCTTAACTGAATGAAGTTGCCGAACGTTGAGGTAAGAAAACGTTTGGTCTGGAATTATTTTTTAATATAAGTGTTTGGATTCTCATCCCTAACAGGTAGGCATGGTTGACTAGATTTATAAGACATTTTGAAGGTTTTTCTTCTAATAGATAGATGACTTCCGCACACCCGGTAGACAATTTAGAGCAGGTGCGATGGGGACAAGGCATACAACGTAGGAGAAAGGAGGGACACCCGCACACCGCCACTTCAAGAGGTTCAAGAGCATTTATTTTTAAAGAGCAACTTTTCGGTCTTGCGACCTTCCTCAGGCTCCGAAGGTTTTGCTTCTGAAATGATCAATTATTTATATGGAGAAATCCCGTCATTTAACATGCATCTCAATGGGGGAGAAGGACAGCTTGACCTGTCTCTTCGCTGCTAACGTGTCTATCAGACAAGGACGGGTTGGGGAGGGACTTAGCGAAGGGCTAATTATACTAACACACATAATTGGAGAGCTTTGGTTTCTAAGTAAATTTCCTTAACATATACGGTAATGTATAAAATTCAGACAAACAACCTAATTAGCATAATAGTGTTTTTATTTTATTTAATTATGAAAGATTCATGCCATCTTCATTATCATCTGGTTAGCTCCTGGTTGCTATAGCTATCGATGAACAGGCAATTATTCACAGCTCTTAACAAAAACGTTGCTGGTCGTGGTTACAATTTTTTTGCCTCAGGTGGTCCGCTAGCAGTTCGCTAACTTCCGGTTAAAAGTGGTGTAGATGCTTAAATTGTATGTTCAGAAATCATGTGGTGCATTCTGGGTACACTGCAGACTTTGAATCTATCTTAATCTATAATGGAGAGAGGGTTGGGTGAAAGGTGTGAGTGCAGCGCATTTAGTTAATTTAGGATGCTTAATGGTCATGATCTGAGGTGAAAGCCCCAATAATTGCAGAATCATCAGCGCGCGCACGCGCGCGCGTACGTGTGTGTGTGTGTGTGTGTGTGTGTGTGTGTGTGTGTGTGTGTGCGCGCTTTTCCAAGTGTCTCACTCTGAATGGAGCTGTGCTCTGGGAACAAGAGGGAGAATTACTCTCACATTTGAATAGCAGGAATGAGTGAAATGATTTGAAGTGCGTTAAATCTGGGTACCCGGCATACTCTTTCATGAATAAATCACAATGGAGTGTCAATCAGGGGACGGAGGTGTCAACTCTATTACCAATCTGTAGGCCGGCCCCTTCAAAGATGGGAGAAGTGGAAATGAGAGGTTTATTGCCAGAAGGAAATTCACATCTGCCGTTCAATTTTCTACAGAGCTTTTGGTTTACTATTTTTGTAGTTAAAAAAACAAAACAAAACAAAATGGAACAAATAATGTATTATGTATTCTTCATTTAAACTAGGCCTATAGGCCAATGCCCAAAATTGGGAACGATGCACGTTGAGAATGTGTGCCCCTCCGATCATGTAGTACCCCTTGTACCTGTTGTCTGAGTACCCATTCTGTCTGTCTGTCTGTCTGTCTGTCTGTCTGTCTGTCTGTCTCTCGATCTGCCTGTCTCCCTTATACAGTATGAGTTCCTGTCAGATTTGGTGAAGAGAAGACAGAAAAAAGCAGTTCAAGTACAGAGCCAACTCAGGGCTAGTTTATTAAAACTCATAAACCGCCAAAGACGTGTTTAACGTTTTTTTTTAATTTCTATTAAATCAGTTTGAGATCGCTCTATACTACCGGCGATCAGCGTCTCCATTGCTAGGAGATGAACCAGAAATGGTCAGTCCGTCAATGAAAGTGTTCCCCCTCGTCCACTTGCATGTTCGCTGAAATCTTCTTTTTTTTATTTTGTATTTACGTTTTATTGAATTTTAGTCAAACATACATGAAAACGAAACGACTGACTATTGACAATACATACAACCGAAAACAAAACAAGACAATATACGTACAATACACACAAGGGGAGATGTCTGCCTCTCTTCTCTATTGATGATTCATTCATAATACATAAGTACCTCAAACAGGTGCATATACAGTACAGGTTAAACAGGTTTAACTGAATCTATACAAAATCAGGTTTTATGGTAGAAACATGAGTAATCCATCTAAACCAGTTATCTGTGAAGACTTCAACTTGACCTCTGAAGCTGAATGTAATTCTCTCCATAATAAATATACTATAGATTAAATCAATCCATTCATTCATAGTTGGTATAACATTTGTAAGCCACTTTTTTGTTAAGGCTTTTTTGGATGCCACCAGCAGTACCCTCAGTAGATACTGATCCTGCTTTGCAAATTGAAGTCCTTCCAGATCTGCAAGATACATGGTTTTAAAATCAAAAGGAATGTCAACACCAAAAACTGCTTCCAGGACACTAGCTGAAATCTTCTTAAAGGTGTAGGGAAACGGAAATGGTGGGCATTTTATTTTGAAGTTTCAGCTTGAAACACTGGCTCTGAAGTTTCTGAACCAATCAGTGTCACATCCCTCCAGGCTATGGGGTCTCAAAGTCTGTGACTTCCTGCACGTGCAGTTTCATTTGTAAACAAAGTGACAGAGAGACGTGGAGCAAAGCCAGCAGATTATTTCGAACCTATACACAACATATATACATATTTTAGCGTGATGATTAAGTTTAAAACGAGTAATACACTGTCTGGATGTCATCTCGCAGCACGTTTTCGTTTTCAGGAAATAATTTAAAAAATATTGTATGGACTTTTGATATAAAAATACACAAAAATGAGAATTTGCCCATTTTTTTGGCATCCATTGTTAGGTATGCCCATATGATTACCACGGATATGGTCTAAAATGGTGAAAAACATATTTTTCATTTCACTAAGCCTTTAATCAGTGCCCGTACCCGAGGCGGGGTTGGCGAAAGGGCCTTTCTGTGTGGAGTTACATGTTCTCCGTGTGTCCCCTATGCCTAGGGTAAGGGAAGGTACCCTCACAAAAAACATGCAGTAATCCTGGTCTCTAAACTACCTGCCCCTGGCCAGCCGGGGTGCCTGATGGAGGGGAAGGAACTGGTCGGAATAACGTGTTCCTTTCACACGCTACATACGGCTGGGGAAACTACCCCCTGTCAGGTGAAAAAGAAGCGGCTTGGACTCCTCATGCATAGAAGGAAGCATGAGGTCAGTCAGGTCAGTCCCCAGGTTAGCAGAGGTAGAACCTTTTATCTTGGATTTTTTTCCCAGATTACGTTTTTGATCAAAGCGACAATGTTCACGGCGCTTAGGGTTGCTGTTACAAAATTAATTCCCTAGGACTCATTTGAATGACGACCGTGGGTCCTGGGAGGGACCTACTGCATTAAAATAGTTATACATTGGCAAAGCTAGACAGCACAGAGTTCAGAAGTGTCTCTAGCCTTGTGTCATAACCTGCTGCTCTTATCCGATTCAAGCTGCATGCCACAGCCGGCGGGGTCGGATGTATAGGGCTCCAACTCCTCCATGTTTGTAACATCTCTATACCCAGCCAGAATTCCAATCGATTCTCGTCACAAACTGAAAAACAAAGGCAGAACTCTGGCCGTGCCTGACATTTTACCTCCAAGCTCAGAAAGCAAACACAGCGGGGTCTCAAATGATTTTGTATTTTGGACCCCCCCCCCCAATGCAGTTCTGCTATTGAGGAGTTTTAAAAGACAAAACAAAAAATAAAACTGAGGAGCCTTTTGAGATGTTTTGTTTTTGAGAAGGGTTATTTTCTTTCTTTCTTTACAGTGCTACTGGGTCTGACTTTCAACAGCTCCTCTCCACTGATATTTAGACTCAGGAAGTGTGTGTGTGTGTGTGTGTGTGTGTGTGTGTGTGTGTGTGTGTGTGTGTGTGTGTGTGTGTGCGCGTGTGTGTGCGCGCTCGTGTGTGTGTGTGTGTGTGTGTGCACATGTGTTGTGATGGATGAAGGTATGCTTTGTTCTGTGCTCCCTGACACATCCCATCTGCTCCCTCTTCCTCCTCTCAGCCCTTGTTTCTGCACTCTGCCCCCCCACTTGTCTCTACAAATAGTTGTTGTCATATTTCCTCCAACAGTAACAAATGAGAGATAGCTGAACTTAAGCATTCATTAGGAGCATGGGGTTCCCTGTGAAAGAAATATTGCTAAAGATACGCTTATAATGTATATGGACGGAGCCGACACATTGCAATGACGTCACACCGTGAAAGCAAGCGTTGCCTAGCGGTGGGAAGCTAACAGTTATCAGTTCTCTTTCAATGTCATTGACATGTGCCATAGCCCGGCAGCCAACAGGCTTATTTTGTTTTAAGTGGGACATTTGCTATATTGTTTTTTTTGTATTGGCCTAAAATATTGTCTATATACATATATATTTTAGGCCAATACAAAATATACTATATACCAAATTTCCCACTCCACACCCCCGGCTGCCGGACTACCACTGTGCTTCCACATTGGTCAGTGCACTCACTCATTTCACCAAATTGATGTCATTTAGTGACATGCTAACTATATCTGAAGATGACAGCTTGGCTTTATCATACGATAAATTGTAGCCAACTGCTGCAACGTTATCCACCCCTTGGTGTATTGTCTGATCTTATATTGCTTCATGTTGGTCACACCATTTGTAATGAATACATTTCGTTTTGCAAAAGGTGACAAGGGATGTCTGTTGTTGTTGTTTATTGTGTGTTATTTGTCTGTGTGTTTAATTGCGATTAATTTGCGAAGAATAGGAGGGCAGTAGTAGGCATGGTTGGGAAACCACACACACCAGTCAGTGCCACTACGAGCATGGATATTTATATTTAACAGCCAATTAACAGCCAATTAACAGCCAATTAATTACTGGCAGAGCTGTGTAACATGTATTTGCCTCTTCTCTTGGCCAGTGCGCACTTGTAAAAGAGACTATGGTCTCAATGTGATGTTACTGGTTAAATAAAGGTTAAAAAAAAAAAAAAAAGGATTCCGGTACGTAAACCTTGATGCCAGGACCCCTGTCCCTAGCCTGAGCATTGATGAACAATTTAACATGCAGTTATAATTAAAATGAGATAACACACCATACTATTAGCAACTGGGAATATTATGTACTGTATTATGTTGATATATAAAATCCTTTAATTCGTAAAATGTAACTGATGTGAGCCATGCAGCTTGAACTCCTGAACTCCACGAGGAACGGGGCATGTCCCAGAAGGTAGGCCTACTGTACGAGAAAGCCCATACCATTCATAGCGTTAAGCAGGGGAAAAGAAGTTAGTCTAATTACCTACGTGGCAAATTGCTTTTTACCGCCCAGAGCCTATAAAAGATGTATTTGTGAACCAACTAATTTGCTAAGAGTAAATTAGTTTTTTTCTTTTTTTTTCTTCTTTTTTTCCCCAGGTGATTATCATTTTCCTCTGATAGTGGCCGGGGTCTTACTTTGATTAACTGCATTGGAAACCAGGAAGGAAGCTTGTATTTGTGAGAGGCTTTAATTTTTTATTTTACTTTGTTTTACAAATGGATCAGATTGAATGCATCAAGATTTGTGAGTTCGAAACCTGTAAAACATACTACATACATACATTTATTAATACAAGCAAGTTCCGAAGGCTGCAGTTTCACAAGCACATATTCAGACTGCATTTCTAGGACCCTAGTTGACTTCTTCAATCCTTTCACAAAATATGAGATTATAGCACTAAATGACTCAATATTTTGTGTAACAAATAAGAAGTACAGTACCTCCTACACATATCCTGGTCCCCTTGTATACTGGTGGACAGGCTTTCTCTCTCTTCCAACGTTTCTCTTCCAAAAGTCCTCTTTAGTGTTCATACTGTAGATGGAACATTAGATCCCTGAAGTCATTTGTCTGTTTTCTTCACGCAAACATGCTGTATTTAATAACTTGATAGATAATACTGGATGAGGATGAACCATGTTGTACTACAAACGTACTTTCCCATCTGATTTTATCTCTGTTCAAAGTCAAAAATTGACAATCCATTTAATCCATTGATTCTCAGTAATGCTAATTCTGTTTATGTTGACGCTATTTGCACTTCCAGAGAGAAACTAACTTATCCACTGCCATGTACTGTAAAAGACATAATTCGTGGGAAACCACCTTTTATTCGACAATGCTGCCGGTTTTAATTAATTCAATACAAACAAGTTTTATATTCCTAAATGAGATATTCCACCCTCCGAAGGAATAAAAGGACGCCTATTCTTGATAAGTGATTGATAGCACACAAGCAACAGAAAGGTAAAGTGCTTTTAAAGAACAGAAATAACTGAAGTGCTACATGTATTCAGGCTGGGTCCTCTATATCCTATTTTCCAATTGGCTGCTGGGGGGGCCCGGCAGACCACGTCCATGTCACCCTGACTCACACATAACCATAAACAAACTACTATGACTTACATATAATCATAAACAAACCCTATATATGGGTATGTCCACAAATTGTCAATGTGTATATGGGACTGACCGACTACAAACTCGGCGTGCACATCAAAGGACTCGAGGGAGTGCAGTGCCCGCGTTTGTCCAGAACCGCCGATCCGACCAATTTGTCCAATGCCAATGAATATACAGTGTATGGGTATATATATACTAATGACAGGGATCTCCATAGATGGGCATAAAAGCGACACAGGTAGACGGATGGATACAGAGATCTCCATATATGGACATAAGAGGGACACGGAAAGACCCGAGGTGAATAGTATGGGAGTGACGACACTAGCGTTGACTCCAATTGTAATGATGGAATGCGGAAGTGCTCATTCTATCTCAATGGGATAGTTCCAATGTTTGGAACTAGGGTCTAAAAACGTGTACGTCACCAAGAGGGGGGCGGCGTCTGAAAAGCTAGCAGCACCATTCTTGTTGGCTTTAAACTCTAGCCCACATCACTCAGAATAGAGTGACGGTGGTATGTTTTTGTAAATATTGAGCTCGTTCTTGGCGACAACATAGTGAACCAACACCAGGATGGATAGAAAGAACGTCGGGCCCAAATACCTTACAAGGACAAGGAAAATGTTGTGAACAAACACGGCTGTGCTTAGATATTTTGTTGAACGTTATGTCTCTGCGCCCGTGCGCCGTACAGCCGAGATCCAAGCCATTCTACGTCTTTTTGTAAACTCGGCAATCTGGGTTCCTTGATGCTGTCTCCATGCTGGAAAGCTGAAAATCTAATTCCGTTTTCTGGCACATTCCCTTGACGTGACCTGCTGTGGCACTTATTTACTGAGCAAGTCTGCACCATTGTGAGGTCAGTTTAAAAAAAGAACGTATACAAACACACCGGATAGTCGCTCAATGTAAACAAACCAGACAAGCCAACAAGTATGGCGGCCGGCGCGGCCGCTACCACGTGACACATATGTTGACGCCCCCTCAAGGAGATTTTGGTGCCTATGGGCTCTATAGCCCATAGGCACCTGCTTTGCGGCGAGATCAAAGCGTGTTACCACACTCTTACTGGACAGACGTGGTACTCTGACAAAGCCGCTGACACAATGACTCAGACATATTTGTCGGAGCTGCGGTGCGACACAGATGTGAGCGGCCTAAACTAGTTTTATATAATATATACAATATATTGCCTCTATATTGCCTGATAAACTTGTACTGATTGTTATTGTCTGCGTGCCAAAATAATTATGCAAGGATGGGTCTGGTGATTCTGGAGCTGATTCTTGGCTCGGGTTCAGATTTTGTAAAGTGCACTTAACTATAAGCTCTTGGATGAGGTGTGCATCATTGTTCTTACATGTTTTGTTCAACTTTTCTGTGCTGATTCGGCTGACTTCATGATGGCTTCCTCCCAGCTGGCTCCCACACAAAGGCACTGCACTGCACATTGCATGTGCACCGGTGTCATTATCTGCTGGAGATGCTGTACTGCACCATGCTCCCCACTGCAGTACTGGGAAGGTTTTTCTTTATTTTATCGTACATTTTGTCGTCAATATGTATGATAGTCAAACGCTGAAGATGACTCCAACCTCTCAGCACGCACACGCACACGCACACGCACACACACACACACACACACACACACACACACACACACACACACACACACACACACACACACACACACACGCACAGTGTGCATGCACATACAGAGCATGCACATACAGAGCATGTGGTCTCTCATCATGCTCGCATTGTGTTGTTGAAGTGGAGGTTTCGTACATTTACATACATAGCGAATCACAACTTGCTTGTTTTCATAGACCTGGTTGCTTTTGCTCTTGCAAAATCTGGCGAAATTTTTTCAGTTTATTTAGTGCACTTTATGACATGTTAGGATGGGGCCGTGTCAGTGCAGGCCAGACAATTGCCTGTGGTGGACTGCACCTGGCCCGCACCTGGCCTGCTGCTAGTTGGGTATCCATACTTTAAAATACTGCTAGGAACGCAGTTTTCCATCAAGCAATGAGTAAGTCACACTAAGGTACTACTGCTGTACAGCATGGTTCACACAACACTAATGCAATGCTAACAGTGCCGTGGCTTCAGGACAGTTACTTTGTATTTCTAAACACTGGTGCGTCGTCCTCCTCTCTCTCTTTCCAACTCGACAGTTACAGCGTCAGTCGCCTTGCTTCCTGCAGCAACTGTGTCATCTGCAACACAGTTTACACCCGACGGAGCACACATCCTGTGCTTTCAAAGAAAGGACTGCACCAGCTGTTCCATTGTAGCGTTAACTTGCATTTCCCCCTGTCTCTCCCACTGACTACCCCCTGCACAACCTCTTTCTTCTACCTGAAGTTTCATGGCATATATGCAAATTGTTCGGGATGTGATTGTGTTTGAAAATGTACCAAACCTCTGTAATTTCAAACGTCTCGAACTTCAAAATCTCTAGCTGATTCTACTACATTACAATCCTACTACCATAGACAGGGATGTGGCTGACACATTGACTATAGTCTGCATCCTACTTAAGTGACATACATAGTCACACTACCTAAGTGACATACCTAAGTGACATAGTCTTACATAAGATCCGTGGGGCGAAATTAGGAGCAGAGGGGGAGAGAGATTTCTCACGTTTTGTCCGTAGAATTGTCTCTCTGCCGGATTGCAGACTCGTGCCAACCCGTCGATCTGCACGACAGTACAGTCCACTCGCAAAAAGAACCTGTGGTGACCTTTGGGCAGTAGAGGGCAAGAAAAGGTTTCCTCTGCTCCCTTTTCTTTCTCCAAAAAGCAGTAGAAACATTTAAACATACCCATGTACCTGTCTAAATATGTTAACGAAGTCCACACCCACAAACCATGTGCAACCCAGATTCGGCACAAACAAGGGACTAAATTCTTTTCGCTCCTATGCCACCAAAATGTGGAACGCCCTTAAACGCCATTAGAACGTCATTAAGACATGCAAATCCATTGACTCCTTCAAAACCGCTCTCAAAGGGCACCTACGGACGGCTGCAATTCGAAACTGGCCCCCGTAAAATCGGAACACCCCCCCCCACACCCCTTTTTCCCCTCACTGTATATGTTTCTTTTCCCTTTTTACCTCCTTTATGATGAATTCCTGTTCTGTTCTTTGGCTATATAGAAGTGTCTATTTGTACGTCTCTAAATGGTGGACCCTCTTGTAAACAAGTGTATGCTTTATTGGGTCGTCCACTCACAGTTAATAACTGTTAATAAATATTTCAATCAATCAATCAAACATACATACACAGAACCGGCATATAATTGATTTGACCTACTTTTGCGCACTGTATGATATTTCTTTTGGCCACCGGTGTAGATTCCACAAGTGCGAGACATGGCCAAAGCATTTCCGGGGGTCCCCAGCCAAAAACATTGAGAACCCCTGACATACAGTACATAGATGTGGGGGAGGTACTCTTGCAACTGCCATCTAGTGGATGAATAGGTGTATAGGCCAAAACAAATTTTCATTAACATAAATGTTTGAAACTATAATGTTGTAAAAGAAACTCCTCACCCCCACAGTACATGAAAACCCTTCTGCGTACAGTATGTTACTCTTGTTAGTGGTGAGTGTAGCACAGATGGCCTGTCATTTGTAAGCACCATCAGTCGTGTGTGTGTGTGTGTGTGTGTGTGTGTGTGTGTGTGTGTGTGTGTGTGTGTGTGTGTGTGTGTGTGTGTGTGTGTGTGTGTGTGTGTGTGTGTGTGTGTGTGTGTGTGTGTGTGTGTGTGTGTGTGTGTGTGTGTGTGTGTGTGTGTGTGTGTGCTCCAACTACCGTTAAATCAAGTTGGATGTAAAGAGAAAAGCGTGTCAGAGCTATCTGCGCTCCAAATTAATGAAGTGGCTTGGTTGCCAGACACGATGCTTAGCCTCTGCAGCTTTTAACGATTTATTTATTTAAATCTCTCCATCTCTTTAGGTCTGGTTGAAGTGAGCGGATGATTGGCTGAGTTTTTTTTTGTTCTTCCTCTTGTACTAATTTTGAAAGGGTTAGTCTGCCGAGGATAAAGTGTCACTGCACGGATGCTTAAATGAAAGGAAACTTTGGAGTTAAATGACGCTCATGGTACTGTAGCAACTAAGACAAACTATGTAGTGATGTTAAAATTGTCCAAATATGATGTCAGATAAAGGCTGTGTCCAGTGTCCGTCCTGAAACCCAGCCCTGATAAAGAGCTCTACTTATCTTCAGTCACCTTTTTTCTCTGGAACATTTAAGAGAAGTACAACAGATGCACTACGGCAACAAACAAACAAAAGACATGCTGATTGAATTATTACACAATGCTGATTTAATTTTTTCACACAAAGGAACTCTGCATGAGCGGGCCATAGCACAACAGGGGTGACCACGCCTGCCAGCTGTGTTGCACTACAGTGAAACAATATGGCTTGGCATAGGGGTCTGATGCTTTTGTCATGTTGCAATATAAAGCTGGATAATATGCGAGTGTCTGTAGACGTTCTGCTAACTGCAATACTCCCTTCAACACGTTTCTTTTAGATAAAAGCCCAGCGCACGTTTTTCCCACTTCCATATTTGATGTACATGCAGGCAGGGTAGCAGCTCTTCTTGGCTCAAAGTGCCGCTGTGTCATTTGATCTTGGCAGATCCTCGACATCTAAGGCCCGATTGGGTTAAAAAGCTGTGACACTGCTCTAAAATAATTTCCTTCCCGCGTTGAGGAGACAATTAACATGGAAGCCAATTGTCGTTGACTTTTTTTATCTTGCCAGTCCTGTCACAACAGTTTCATGAGATCTTTTTGTACTGTAGCGTTCAATTAGCATTGTCTGGACTTGAGACGTTTAGTAAGCAACCTGCATTCAGTACCAGTCTGTGTCAGACACTTCAGAGATTATGTTCCCTGGGTTTATCTGATGTAAACTGTGGGCAATGGCCAATCAGTGGCGCAAGCTGTGGCAATAGAAATCTTCCATAGATCCGCTGTGCAATGTAATTACCCCCTGTGACCTGTTCTTCATCATGTGGGACTAAATGTGTCTGTTTGAAATACCCGATTGGTTTAGTGTTTTTGGCTTGTGTGACATGATGGGAGGAGTTCAGACCTTTTAGCTTGTTCTAAAATCAGGACATCCCAGATCTCTACCCCTTAATTAGCTCAAACCCACCGAAAAGTCTCTAATTCCGTGGATTGGCCTAATTAGAGTGAGTGGAGCTATGTTGTCTGGGAAGTTTTATCAATTTCCCAAATCCGGAATAGACCAGCGCTGATCACTTCCTATAAACCCCCCACCACAGCTTGGTCAGCACAAACACATCTAGTTTAAATGATTCCCCCATCCCTTCCTTTCCTCTACTATCCCCTTCTCTTATCTCCTCTTCTCTCCCCTCCTCTCCTCTCTCCTTCTCTCATATCCCCTTCACTCCTCTCCCCCTCCTCTCCTCTCTCCTTCTCTCATCTCCCCTTTGCTCCTCCTCTCCTCTCTCCTTCTCTCATCTCCCCTTCTCTACTCTCCTCTTTTCTCTCCTTCCTTCCACCTGTGAGGTGGTATAGAGGGGTTTGTTATGGAGAGATTATTTTGAGCTGGGAAAAACACGTCGGCACATTATGCAAAGAGGCATCTTTCCTTTGACACAGGCCTTATATATATATATATATATATATATATATATATATATATATTAATAATGGCTCCCTTCCTCCCTTTTTGGAGCGGTACTAACCACTCCCACATGTGATGTTGTGTGCCCTGGTGTCTAGTCGGTAGCAGCACGATTACTGTGGTTACTGTCATGTGAGATTATGTCGGTTTATACATCATCATCTTAATAAAAGGCACCGCTCACTTCACATGGGTGTGATTTTATCTCCACCGTTGGCTAACAAAATATGAATTAATACATTCTGGAATAACACACAGCTAGGTCCAGGGTGTTTCTTGTTGTGGGCAAGATGGGAGGCTTCCCAAAGCAGTGGAATGGTGAATTGTTTGTCACTGCGAGTAAAGAATATGAGGAGCTGACACATCGATCAAGGTTGGCATTTTAATGTGGCGCCATTTAGCAGTCTGGATTAGCCACCCACTGTGGGGAACTGAATTTCAGCATCACTTGTTAATTCTGAGAAATGTGCTGCTTCCCGTTTCCCCGCCGCCGTCTCCTAACATATGCCAGTGAACAGAGCTTTGTTACTCCTTTCTTTGTATCTAAGGCTTCTTTCAGTGGACTCGTGAATCTGGCTGCTCCAACGGAAAATAAAGAATTATGCTGAATGCAGTAAAAGGCAAGGTAGTGGTGGTGCAGAAGCTTTCTGTCAGCTCCCTCTGATGCGGTTGCTTCCAGCCGTTCAGCCAGGAAGAGTCTCTCTCTGTCTCAATGTTCATACATCAAATTGTGATGGATTCCTTTTTTGGTTGTCTGCTCTGACACTGCCTGTCACTCCCTCCAGATGAACAGTTCAGTGACCTGCTGCTTGAAGTAGGCGAGAGCACAATATAGACTGGCGGACAGTGAACACAATGTCTTCAACTCGGACCTCAACGGTGTATTTTATCGTGTAGAATAAATGGAAAACTGGAGATGACTCTCTTCATTGGCGAACTGCAGTTCACTGCTGTGCTGCCTCCCCAAGTCCTACAATGCGGGCGCTTCGGCAGCCATCGCGGCATGCCAAGGCATCACCATGAGTGACGAGTAGTTTGGACAGAAGACCTGGGAGTTGGGACAGGTCAACAGCTTGGACGTTTGACATCTGAGGTGCTGATGTCGGCCTGCAGAGCAAAGGCATCCAGAGATAGACGGAGCAACACACATGGAAATGGTGCTCCTGTGGAATAAGACATGCGTATCCTACTAGAAGCACTGGACAGAGAGAACTGGATGTGTGATTGTGTTGAATCACACAATCTGACCTTGTGTATTATACCAGCAGCACAATGGATGCATCTATTAAACATGCACGTCAAACATTTTGAATGCTTAGTCACTTAGCGTAAGTAATTCTGCTGTGGATATATTAAAAACACATCGCCAATGCAAATGTGTTATGACATTAACCGATGAATGATCCCATTTTCATTTAAATAGCTTCACGGACCACATGGAGGGTGGAATGTGGCACTCAATATAAATGTTGACAGCCCATTGCTGTATCTTATTTGGCCCTTGAGACAAACTCATCAGCGTCATATTTCATCCTTAACCAAAGGGTCAAGTGTGTGTGTGGGGTGGGGGGGCCTCTAGGGGGCTGAGCAACAAGGGGCCCTCATGTTGTGAGTTGACATTGACAGGCGCTGTTGTCTTCATGCACATCATTTTTATTATCTGTTTGTGGATGAATAAGAGAAGTCTATTCCTTCTTTTTTTTTAGTAACAGTAATGTAACAGTAATGCTTCTTGGTGGTCTGGAATACCTAAATATTCGTATTTGATACAATGGTGTTATTTTCTTTTATTTCAGCATTTCCATGTTTTATTACTTAGACAGAAGAGAAGGAAACCAAGAGCAAAGAGACTGCTGTAACTGTGTGTTGTTGTTTATTCCATTTCAAATAAACTAAACCAAACTTAACTAAAATAGACATGCGAGATAAGATCGGGATTGGGTTCGCGTGTGTGCAGCATTCATGCAGTGCCAAGCTTGAGTCAACGTGACACGTGACAGGTGAGTCTTGGCATCATGATGACCCAGTCTCTTGCCCTTAAAATATTCATTGCATCTGCTTGCATTAATGCACAGCAGAATGTGGAGTAGGCACATAACGTGGGTGTAATTCACAATGCACGGACTACATTAGACATTACATAAACCGTTGTTTTCACTCAAACAGCCACGGGCCATTAACGAATCAACAGCACACTGTTGATTTCATAAAATCAGTTACTGTAGCATAACGGAGCAGACGCAGACCAACAAACTATAAAGATGAAATAAATAAAGACAGTGATTGTCTAAAAGGGTTACGCGTGGATGCATTACCCATGTAATATGAAAAGCAAGACAACCTTGCTCTCTTATTAGGATTTGCCTTAAAAAAGGGGGTAATGAAAAAGAGCTGTTATAGTCACATACTGTACGTACGTGTAGAAAGATCATTGAACAACTGAGCTTTACTCACACCTAAACACCATGCTACATTTCATTACCACAACTTGCCTCCCATTCTGTAAAAAAAGACACGAAAAATAAGCTCCTTCCGCTGACAGTGTTAGTGAGTGGAAAGTAAATAAATGTAGGTCGATGCCGACTGTATGATGTTTGCACAGTGTCTTTTTTCTTTCCTTCTTTCTTTCCCTCCAGCGTCATTGCACACAGTACTTTTAAAATCCCTACTTATGATCTTCATGGTTCTGCTGTCATAGCTCTGCAACATTTGCCTGTTGCACGATAAGCTGCCTCGAGCTTGACTAGTGAAACAGGAAGTCAAGTGAGAAGTTATCTTTGGGGCATAAGTCGCGCTTTTGGTAAGAACATAATGCAGCCGTATTAATGCTCACAGCATTCTAGTCATTAGCCGAGAGACACGATGGGCCAGAATGACTACATTTTAATGAAACCAATCCCACTGACCCGACATGGTCCGTCCAACCTGTCCTGCATTAAGAGCAACTAAGAAGACGTGTGGTCATGATCACCCTGCCGACATGATTTTCATGTTTTCTTTGAAGGGCCACGCGCGGCAGGCACATTAACATTTAAATTCTAATCTCATGACAGCTCATTAATATCTTCACTAACATGCATACATTACTTTGCCCATACGTACAGTATATACAGAGGTATACGAGCACTGTGAGGTCTCGTGCTTTATTCCCCGGGGTTGGAATTAATAGTCAGGCGACGCAGGCGTGAATGTTATTTCACGACTGCAGCGAGCAGGACAAGCCCAAGGAATTAAGCGTTCAACACAGCCGTTCTGTAGCATTACATTTAACCCTCACGTGTCCTCATGTAAAGCTGTTGCGTCGCCGCGTTGCCAAGACATGGAGTAATCCTATTTTTTGGCTCATTGTTTTTGATGAAAGCTTGCACACAGAGACGTGTGTTGTCAGCTGGAATGTGTTCATCCAGTGTCCTACCCTTATCCTGTCAGTCTTGAGAGCACATGCAGTGTATCTCTCTGACACACACACACACACACACACACACACACACACTGTCTGTCTGTCTGTCTGTCTGTCTGTCTGTCTGTCTCTTTCTCTCTCTCTCTTTCTATCTCTCTCTCTCTCTCTGAAATAAAGACACAATGGCAACCTGGCAAGTAGCAATGGCAATTCAGCACCCTGGCAAGGTAGTGAACTCATGAGAGAGGTTTCCAAAGCAGCTTGGAGCTGTCAAAGAATGGAGGCAGTCAAGCTGCTGCAGATCTGCCTTCTCATTTTGAATGAAAGCAGCTGAGAACTACTCAAGTGTGTCGTAACAGGTTGGATGGCCTTACTGCAGCACAGTTGTCTCTGGTTTTGGTCTGCTAGCTTGTCTTGCTTTGTTGAGGAAGTGGAACCGAATTTGGATTGTTTTCTGTAGGTCTGTGCTGACGTTATGGCTAACGTCACATGCCTTCCAGGTTCCCACTCATGAGTTGTTGTGTAGGACAATCGAAGCAAAATATGTTATTGAAGCTCATTTTGAATGGTGAAGAATACATAAGCAAAGTGGGGTTAACAAGATTTACAACGTTCATGACATGACATACGGTATAATTAGGATGAAATGTAGATACTAGATACCTGAAATGTAACATGTTTCTGCTGTGAACACAACACAATGATCTGTTTTAACAATATTTTATGGCCTTCTTTAAACCGTATACATTGCTCTAGCTCTGGTCCAGAGCGTTAGCGAGTTCTCTTTACCTGTTGCTGAAAGACGATTCTCCACGGGGGGAAACGTCTCAGGACCCCACCTTCTCTATATATAATACACTTTTTGGGCAGAAAATAAAATATGTCTCGCCGGACGCCGGACGGAAATTATTTGATTTACTCCTGCACTCTGTTTCCCACTGTGGAGAATAGTCTTTCAACAACACAAAACAGCCTTTGTTTTGATGAGTAGCAGACAAAGTTTCCTTACATATTTTTGGGCTTTTTCTGCCTTTATTGGATAGTGTACAGTATGGTGACAGGAAATGGGGAGATAGATAGGGGTGACACGTGGCAAATATCGTCGGGATCGGGAGTCGAACCCCCAACACACTGTCAGGCTTAGCAGCATAGGTGCCCGGACCGCTACACTAGCCGCCCAGACCAGGTTTCTTTATTTTTACTACAGTTGGAGAGCTTGCACAGTAGTGGAATGTTCAGTCCATGGCAGGAGAATCACTCCTAACAGAGCGTTTGAGAGAACTCAAACCATGGTGCTTGCTCAACAACATGAGCAATGTACAGTATGTTGTGCAATAGGCTACATACAATATATGGCCAAAATGGCTCACAAAATCAGTAAAATGTAAGATTAACTAAATGAAAATGTATATGGTAGCAAGAACATTAGCACAATCAATAGCTTTTAATGGAGGGATGTGTACTTTCTCATCAAACAGTGTGGAAACCTTTCATCATCTTCAAAACATCTACTATGTGGGATATTGAAATACAAGGATGTGTTATCTCAGGTAGTAGCTTAAGATATCGATCACATCCTAAGAATGTTTCTTGTCAATGGGGTGTAGTGGAGAATTCTCTAAAGCACATCAATATCAATGTATACCTACTTTTTTTTTTTTAAATATATGTTTTTGCGGCTTACGCCTTTTATTGGTTTTTGAAGGGACAGACAGTAGGCTGACAGGAAACGGGAGAGAGATGGGGGAAGACATGCAGTAAAGGCTGTGTCGGGCTCGGGAGTCGAACCCGCGGCACACTGCGACTGGATTACCAGTCGGGTGCCCAGACGGTTACGCCACCGCCTGGGCCAATGTATACCTACTTGAGGGGCTTTTTACCAGCTGCTGTGTGAAGCACAGCGGAGATTGTTTTGCCTTCCTGGACTAGCAAGCATCATTCTCATTGGTTGCCGTATTGGCTGCCGTAGTGCTCGTACTAGCAAGCTATCATTCTCATTGGCTGCCGTATTGGCTGCCTCGTCTCTAGGCAACCAGCCACTTTTTGCCTCTAATAGCCGACCTCTCAGCCATGGGATGCTAGCTGAACGTCATGAAGTCAAACCATTCGACACTACTTTTATGAAACTAAAGTCAAAGACAGCGAGCGCTGCTGGTGATACGAACGGGTAACGACACGGCCAACGGGATGCTAGCTGAACGGCCATGAAGTCAAACCATCTGACACTACTTTGGCCAACTAATTTGAGCATAACAGTGGAGCACAGCTAAACGGTGTGTAGACCTGCATGAGAGCACACCCGCTGATTTAATGGGTAACAGACAGTAACACATTTGAGTCTCAGTCGAGTCACTGTACCCGCGGACCCCCATGCAGACTAACGCGGATCCCCGTGCCGACCTCCGCGGGGACCCCCGCTGCACCTGCTGACACCCACGCAGACTACCGCGGACCCCCGCGATTTTGACACATATGAGAGATGTTCTTTAATACCTGCTAAGCCAATGTCAACACTACAACCGATAGCTGTGCGTGAGGTGCGATGTATAATGGTTTGGAGTATGGCCTACCTGAGAGTGTACAAATACAACCAAATGGACCCATAACAGTCCATTTGTACAGTCTCACAGTTTATTGTTATTAAAGGGGAAAACCACCCATTTTCAACATTTTACTATGTCATTAATATACCTTAGAGCTGTTGTGTGGAAATAATAAAAAAGTCCCCCCATTCTGTGTTTCCTAGAACTGTAATTATGAAAAAAATCATTAACATGGTGAAACACATCTTGATGATGACATCAAGATGTGTTTCACCATGTTAATGATTTTTTTCTCTAGTTCTAGTAAACACAGAATGGGGGGGACTTTTTTATTATTTCCACACAACAGCTCTAAGGTATATTAATGACATAGTAAAATGTTGAAAATGAGTGGAATGCCCCTTTAAAGGGTCCTTTGGTTCCATTTGTAGTAAAGTAGTAGCCTGGATCCAGCCCAAAGATCCCGCCCACTCTCTGAGTGGACTGAAAGCTACAGTCTGATAATCAGGCTAGTAAAGTAGGCTAATGCTACACTCACAGTTACAGAGTCACCTGGACAGATCCTGTTATTGTTTCCACACACACATAAATACAGATAGACAGATATTTACATTTCATAGCACAATTCTGGAGATATAAGGATGCAGCTGGTAATTAATTGATAATTGATCAATCATTTTTTGTTAGTGTTTAAAGGTATATTCAGTGATTTCGCTTCATTCAAATATCACTTATTATTTCTTTTTATTTGGATAATCCTCCCTACTATAGAGTGTGCTGACCATATAAGGAGTTCCTCCCTGTCCCCAGTGAGCCCCTGGGGACAAAAAACCCTAGTTTCAGTTTTGGTGGCGGGTGGCAAAGCCTTCATCCAATCAGGATGAGAGGGGCCTTCCTCCAATCATGTGTGGGGGCGGGCCTTGGTGCACGTGCTGTTGCACTTCCCCCCACTGTAGAGCGTGCATGTGCACATTTTGTTACCGGGGTGGACTGGGTGGTTTTCCAAATCACCCAAATCACTGAATGCTCCTTTAATCTATTCAAGAGTACATCCGTAGACTTACAGTAGCTGTTCAATGTAAACGTTTGAAAAAATGTAATGTCCTCATGAGCACCAGTTATCAAAATCATAATCTTCACCACAGCAAATCAAATCAAAGCTGTCAGACATATTTGACGATTACAATTTAATTGCATTAGTGATGCAACATGCAAAAGACCTGACAAAATCACTGAACTGAGAAAGTTCCCCTTGGCAATGCAATATCATTATTCTTTTCACTTTGCATACAATAATGCACAGTGTGTCATGTATCCTATCTGGAACCATGACTTGGGGACTTGTTTCATGCTCGTCTCCACTGTTCTAAAGTTCACTACTGTGAACTCTAGGAATTTCAAAGACATTTATAGGATGCTACTAGTGCACAACAGGTGTAATGCTGCGTTCACACGGGCAGATGCAAAGATACAAAGATTCACAGCATATCTAAAGCTGAAGCCAGTTGATCTCTTGAGCTTTGCATCTTTGTACCTTTTGCAGCAGCTACAAATGTCGGATGCATCTTTGCATCTTCATGTCGCTGGCTTCCATTGACAATGAATGCTAGACTGTATCTTTGCGTCTGCCCGTGTGAACGCAACATGAGAGGATCACGCAATTGCACAATTGGATGTTTGTGGATGTGATGTGTTTTTGGATGGAAACTGTTTGAAGAGTGTCAGCATTTATTTGTATCAGAACCCATGAAGGTCTTCTAGTACAATGCCAAGGATAGGATAATGGTAATTGCTACTGTACTTGGCTTGAATTTTGAAATTGTATCAATGTATTCATATTTTTCTGTATGTCTCTGCAAATCCTAATTAAACTTGCGTCAATAATTTAGAATAAGACAATAAATCATTTAACACTAATAATGAGTTTAAACTGCCCTGTCCAGTAGTCAGGATTTTGTTCTACCTTTAAAGGCTAGGCCTTAATTGTGTCCAGGTTGTTCCACTGGAATGCACCTCTTCAATGTCTTGCTCAAGCCAGGATGGGATCCAACCTGCCGGTTCCCAAACTTCTGAGCCACAAGATTATGCTCAGTGGCCTTTTGATAACGCCAAGCTCAGCTGTTCCATACTAACACAAATCTTGTTAATATTCAATCAATCAATCAAAAACCCACTCAAAACTTTACAATTATTACCTCACTGTGGTTTGTTTTGCTCTGTGTTTCACATCCTAAGATTGCAGTGCAACTGCATTATTTATTATATTTCTCACCCCACACCTTCCCCTCTGTCTCTCCTTTCTCTTTCTCTCCTCTAGGTAAGTGTCAGTCAACAATGTGTGGATTATTCAAGTCAGATGTGAACACCTGCAGAGTGCCTCTTTCACCACCATGTCCCTATGGAACATTGAGGAGATTCTGCCATCAGGTTGGAAAAGTTTGCCGTTTTGAGGGCTTCTGATGTGCTTCCAGTGAGGGATGCTTCATGAAGTGGAATATCTTAGTGGTCTTTTTTACAGTGGCTGAGGTGAATTTCAAAAGGCCCACATTATCTGTTTGAGCCATATTGGGGTTTTAAAGGACAACTTTAGTTTTTTTCAACCAAGGTTCATGTTTTAGGTTGTTATTAGAGATTTAGAGATTTGCTACTTTCTTTCGTTTTAGCGATTTTAGCTATTTTTTGAGAGGGGGGCAGGGACATTCGAACATGGGGCTAAATATGTATTATTTTTACAAAATTGTATAGCGATTATTTTATTATTATTTACTATAGTCCTACTAGACCCCAATAAATTACATTTGGCCACAAAAGATCATGGGATCTATTGAATGTGAAGGGGGAGGTGACATATTGAGCCTATAGCACCGAAGTCTGACGTCAATATCGGTAGAGGGCGCAAATCCACAGGTTTGTGTACTTTTTATTTGCATTATAATCCCCATAGGGGGATTTTAGATCGCCTCATATAAGAACTGTGTTTGAAAAATAAACATGTCACCCCGGCCGCTTCACTCATATGGATATTAAGAATCAACTGACTGAGAGAAAACGCTAATGTTACTGCTACTGAACTAGTTACATTTTCGCTAGAAGCAGACTGTATCCTATATGAGTGACTGATTGTTGCAAACTATACAGAGACACCTCCCTGACAATAACGCCGAGACAGCTTGTTTATTTTTGGACCACAACGCTTATATGAAACGATTTTAAGATGAGCCCATGTTATTCTCCATAGAGAAATTACTTAAAATTAAAGAAAGCAGCAATTGAAGAAAAAAAAAAATAACACTCATCTCTTACTTTCTCTAATAACAACCTAAAACATGATCCTTGGTTGAAAAAACAAAAACAAAGTTGTCCTTTAAGTTGAGGATACAGCTGATACCGCACTGCTGCTGCAGGTGATTCAAGAACTTGGCTGTAATTGCTAAGAGGTCATGGCCATGGCCTGTCGTCAAATGTCACAGAATCCCAGTAGTTTTTTTTGACTGATAGAGTGCATGTTTCTCTTTCCATCCACTTTTTGAAGAATCATGATGCACAATATTAGTCTCTTTCATGCCTCTGTTATATCCATAGATAAGTTAGTTACAGTTATATCTTGTTAAAGCCCAAACCACACCAAAGGGTCGGGTCGGGTCGGGACGATACGTCTTTTAAGGTCAACCACATCAATGCAACTCATTGAGTTGCAATGAGTTGCATTGGTGTGGTTGGCACCAGCGAGCACTGGCGCTTTGGCATGGGGGGTCAGATCAACATGTGGAATGGAATGAATTCTGTACTGGCCATATATGGAGCGTGTCTCGAGGGTACAGGGTTTGATGAGGTCAGATCAACATATGGAATGTCAAAACAGGAAGGACGAGTGGGGAACGATCAACATATGGAGTGTCAGAACAGGTCAGCTCCATATATGGAGATCTAAGGGTTTGAGGTTTGTGGTCAGATGTAGAGTTGCTGGCTGGCTCCATATGCAGATCCAGTCTTCTCCATGTCTGGTTATCCAGGGTTAGATGAGGTCAGTGTTTTGATCTGTATATGGAGATAGCCATATATGGTGGCGTGACGTGTCACAAGGCGTGACGTCATGAGGTGTGACCATATATGGAGGCATGATGTCACGAGGCGGGGGGGGGGGGGGGGGGGGGGGGGGCTGCATATCCTTGGCAGTGCATGCAAAGGCCATTATCATTCACCCTGCCAGGCTCCCAGACTGGCATACATTATGAGAAATTAGACCAGATCGTTGGCAACCTTCCGTGGCCTCACCCCATTATCAAGACCACTAATTACTAGCTGCGCATATCACACTCAAATTGAGAGGTGGGGTCGGGGTCGGGTGGCAGGGGGGGCTCAGGAAGAACACAGCCATTAAAAAGAGAGGAAGCCACAGCAAGTGAGAGAAGAGGTGACATGTAGGGACCAAAGCTTGTGGGTTCATCACACCTTCCAATTGAGATGTACAGTATATCTTGTATACATCTTGTGGACAATTAAGCTGTATAGATGCTTTTCATAGGTAATGGTATACAAACCACAGTGTGCACATGTTACTATTACTTTAGCCAACAGGTTCTAAAGGTAAAGGGGAAAAAAAAAAAAAGATGTTGAATAATTTCTAATGAATACTGACTGACAAACACTCAGACTTAATTCGTTAGATACATAATTAATGACTTACTTACATTTTATTAATGTAATTTTACTGTTTTTAATGCCTGGGGATGTGGTGTTTAGAATTTGGTACCAGCTCCCTCAGCATTGCTACCTCTTCTAATGTTGCGTTCAAGTCCTTCCAAAGTCAAGTCAAGTTTATTTGTATGGACATCCATCACTGTTGCACCCTCAAATATAATTATATTATTTATTATTACATTACTATTATGATTTACTGTGTTTTGCCTCAGATCTTCCCATGGCTGGAATTATGTGTCTGGCCAAGTACAGTCTAATAAATAGTCTTGGGTGTCTTAAGGCATGGTACGTCTTATATAGCTTAGCGGGTGATGGATAGTACATACATTAACCGACCCAGGAATATGACACTAGCCTTCTGTCTAATAATGAGCTGTGTTTAATGATAGGTCAAAATAATTGTTTAACATTGCAAACTTCATTAATTCCTTTGAGTTAAGAAATTAAAAGCACTACTGTAGTGGTATTGATAAAGACTTGTCTCATTAAGCAATATCAATAATGATGTCAGTATCAATAAAATATGAAATTAAAATGCATTATCCCACGTAAGCCTAGTCGGAAACTAAGGGAGATTAATGTCTATGAATTGTAGTAGACAGGGTTTGCGTTTTATCCATAATGGTCAAGTAAATGTCTTTGCCAGTGAACCATTGTTTACTTATTTATATCCATAATAATTAATTTATCACTTAAAAGAGAATCATGTACTATCCATATTTCACACAGATTGGGTGTGTGTGTGTGTGTGTGTGTGTGTGTGTGTGTGTGTGTGTGTGTGTGTGTGTGTGTGTGTGTGTGTGTGTGTGTGTGTGTGTGTGTGTGTGTGTGTGTGTGTGTGTGTGTGTGTGTGTGTGTGTGTGTGTGTGTGTGTGGATGCTTGTTTATTGAATCAGGAATGGAAAAATGGGAGCTGTTGTAATAACAGACCTACAGTACACTGGCAAAGGTCTAAGGTTATCAGTGGTTTGTTTATTTCTGTATTCTTCATGAAAACACATGCACAGTAACACATTGCTTTTTTTTAAACTCCTCTCTCTCGTCCCTTTGAAAGCAGAGACCTTCTGTAAAACATCAGTGAGATATTTTGCATGCTAAAAGTGGAGAGAGATAACCTTTTCTGGGGTCAGACGCACGCACGCTCATGCACACACGCACACAACAGCAATAACTAGAAAAAGTGCCCTTCCGGGCACAGGTCTCCACCAGGAGGATAGGAGTGTGTGTGATGTTTGGCAAAATGTTTAGGAGAATTTTTTTTCCCTTCATTTTGTTGAGGAAATGCAGAGCCAGATCACTCATAGCATCTCTGAGGATAGAATTCTGGATGAGCAGGACATGTGCAGCATTTTGTACAAAACGGGCCACTCCTGAAAACTTTGGAAGGCAATCTTAGCCAATCAGTGTACAATCTGAGAAATCCAACAGACTCGTCTTGATCACATGACTACAGAGATCATGTGTACCGATTTGAGGCATTTTGTTCCAAAAATGTGTTTTGCAAAAATCAACCTGTTGGTGGCGCTATAACAGGCCAATGTGAAAAGGGTGGGATATATTCCTCAGCCTAGTAAGAAAATGTGTGAAAGATTTCACGTAAATTGCATGCTGCGTTCATGATTTGAGGCTATTGTTCAAAACGGGGCAATCTTGCAAACTGTGAAAGCCAATTATAGGCAATTAGGATGGAATATGAAATATCAGACAGATCCGACTTGAGCACATGACCATAGAGATACTGTGTAACGATTTGTGAGACAGAATCTGGAGGAGTAATATCAAAAAATGTGTTTTACAAAAGTCGGCCTCCTGGTGGCGCTATAAAAGGCAGATGCGGAAAAGGCAGGTAAAAGGTTTGTCCTTGGCCTCTAGGGAGTGTGCATGCAACGTTTCACGCAGATCGGTGTAGTTTTAGGTAGAAAATGTGAAAAGCTGCCTCATGGTGGCGCTATAACAGGCCGTTCTGGAAAATGTGGGGCAGAGGTTCATCGTTGGCATCCAGGGAGTGTGTGTGCAAAGTTTGGCATCGACCGGGTTAACGGTGCCGGAGATTAGCTGTTCACAGACGGACGGAAGGACGGAAGGACGGACGGACACACGGACGGAGTGCAAAACATACTCTCTCCCCATGCCTTCGGCCTGGTGGAGACAATAAAGAGATGGAACATAGCGAGGGCACCTCACTGACTTGAGCAGGGAGAGAGAGGGACAGAGGATGTTACTGGATTATCCACTTCACTTGAAGGCAGAGGGCCATGACCCCCCCCCCCCCCCCCCCCAGCCCCCCTCCCCCGTTGCAGACTGGGAGGAATGGAAATGAGGTGTGATTAATTCTCCCTGGTGGCTGAAGGGGGCAGTAGTCCAGGCCCTGTCAGAGGGGGGTTGTAAAGGAGAGAGTGATGTACTGCAAGGGGGAAAGTGGGGCACTGTATTATTATCGACAACTGCTTACGTTTGCAACTCGCAAGTCTTTTTTTCTCTATGCTGTAACACATGACATCAAAGCACTGGTCTTTCTGACACATGGCAGAATTGCTTTGAGAAGCCAATAATAGCTATATACAAGTCGGATGTAAAATCTCCTAAAAAAATCCTCCTGGTTTTCAGACTCGCACTCACTGAAAATGGCACAGGGCACGCAACTCATTTGAAGTGCGACGTTACACATCATACACCAAATAGACTGAGCCTGACTAAATGCAGATTACTCAATAAGGAAGTATGCAGGGTGACATGTTGTGATACAAAGCAAGCGCTCACCATAACCCGGGGTCCAATCAACCAAGGAGCCTTGCCGTCAACAAGGACGTGAATGGCTGTTTGGTCGCGGTGCATTTGGTGTGCATTCTCTGTGGATTACACAAATTCTGGAGGATCAGTTGTATGCATATGCATAATTCATTGCATATGGAAATGGGACTAAACATAGAGCGAAGAAAATTGTATTGCAAATCTTCGTCATGAACATTTTTAGTGGAGAAATATTTTTTGAGTTTTCTCAATTGTTATTCGATATATTTCTTGAAACTCTAACGCCATTCTCTTGACATTGCCTCAAAATCCCACACCTTGAAGGGAATTAGCCAATACACTATTTTGCTTCTCACTAAACGCACTTCATGCAGTGGAAAACAAAGTAAAGAGAGTATAGTTGAATTTAGCTGGTTCCATGTGGTAGAAAACATAGTAAAGTGAATTGAGTTGAGTTTAGTCTGTACCATGCAATGTAAACAATGTACATTATAGAGTTTAATGCTCAATGGCCTTATTGTAGGTGTTTGTGTGTGTGTGTGTGTTTGGGGGGGAGGTTCAATGTGAAATACTTGCCGTTTGTGCATTTTTCCCTATAGGTAGTGTTACACCAAAAATTAAGCCAACATGTACCACATTATCACAGTACTGTAGATCAATGAAAATGCTTTTATTTGTATTTAGACCCTGCCTTCTAGTAAGTAATTCATTTGTGAGTATTATACCTTTTTGTACTTGTAGGCTAATACTAAAATGCGGATGCGACACGTTGTTGGCTTGTAGATCTGTGAAACCATTATGCGTTTGATTGATTGATTGAAGAATTTATTAACAGTTTGCAGAATTACAGTACATTTCAAGCACAAACTCAATACAAAGGCTGTTAACTGTGAGTGGACGACCCAATTAAGCATTACACTTGTTTCCAATAGGGTCCACCATGTTCAAATCATCAAAACATTTAGAGACGTACAAATAGACACTTCTATAGACAGAACAGGAATTCATCATAAAGGAGGTAAAAAGGGAAAAGAAACATATACAGTGAGGGGAAAAAAAGGGGTGGGCGGTGGGGGGGATTCACGTTCAGCTCCGTTAATTTGTTTGTTTTCCTTGGAGGAGCTGCGTTGGGTCCCCAAGTCGGCTCCGTGGCCGTACCTTGAGTTGGCTGTGTGGCCGTGACCGTCTCTTGTGTTGTCCTTGCGTTGGGTCCCCAAGTTGGCTCAGTGGCCATACCTTGAGTTGGCTGTGTGGCCACGACCGTCTCTTGTGTTGTCCTTGCGTTCGTGTTTGAGGGATTCCGATTTTACAGGGGCCAGTTTCGAATTGCAGCCGTCCGTAGGTGCCCTTTGAGAGCGGTTTTGAAAGAGTCAAGGGATTCGCATGTCTTAATGACAGTTGGTAGGGCGTTCCACATTTTGGTGGCATAGGAGCGAAAATAATTTAGTCCCTTGTTTGTGCCGAATCTGGGTTGTACATGGTTCGTTGCACTCCCTCTGGTGTTGTGGGTGTGGACTTCGTTAACATTAAGGAAGTATCTAGACAGGTACATGGGTATCTTGGTGGTGTATCGAATCTTGTGGACCAGACCCATTGCAAGATGCTGTACTCTGTCGTCGACCCTAAGCCATTCCAGCCTGTCGAAGTGGGCGGGGGTGAGGTGGGTTCGGGGGGCTAGGTCAAGTAGGAGCCTGACCAGTTTGTTTTGGGAAGTCTGGAGCCTGGTTTTAAGGGCCTTTGAGGTGCTGTGGTACCAGGAGGTGCATGCATAGTCAAAGAAACCCTGTACAAGGGCTCCTGTTAAGGTCTTCAAGGTGTTTTTGTTGACCAGTGAGGAGATCCTGTAAAGGAATCTTGTTCTATGGTTGACCTTTTTGATTACGTTGGTGGCCATTTTATCACCGGAAAGATTAGCCTCCAGGATGGAACCTAGGTAGGTAATTTCATCTTTACGTGTGATAACATTGTCACCCACTCTAACCAAGAAGCCATTTGCCTTGCTGAGATTACTAATAGAGCCAAAGAGAATGGATTCAGTTTTTCCCAGGTGTAAAGATAGTTTGTTATCAGCGAGCCAGGTGCAGATTCTACCGAGTTCAGAGCTGAGGGCATTTTCAACCTGCAGTTTGTCCCTGTCCGAGACCAGCAGTGCTGAGTCATCTGCGAACAGGAACAAGTTGCAGTCACAAGCTGAAGTCATGTCGTTTACATATATTAGGAACAGTAGAGGCCTTAGTATGCTTCCTTGTGGAACGCCACAGCTCACTGGGAGGGGGGGGGACAGTGTTCCGTTCACTTCCACCATCTGTTCTCTCCCCTCCAGGTAGGATTGCATCCAGCTCACTGATGTGCTATCGAAACCAATTGCTTTTAGCTTGTTAACCAGTATGGAGTGGTTCACGGTGTCAAAAGCCTTTTGGAGGTCCAGCATGACCATGCCGCAGTATTTGCCAGCGTCCACCTCTTGTTTGATGTGGTCGCTCAAATAGAGAAGGCATGTGTCAGTGGAGTGGGATGTTCTGAAGCCAGATTGGAACTCTTACAATAATTTATTAGTGGCCTCGAAGCATAACTCAGCATAGACATACATACAGGCATTGAAAGAAAAGCTTACTAGCCAGGATGAATGGTGGAATGAGCAGCAGTCAGTGCAGTTAAAAATGTATGTACTGGTAGCTGGATCTCTGCTGCTCTCACAGAGGCCCCTTTCACTTGCATTGAAGAGTGAACTGCGCATGTGCAAAAGTTAAATATGGCGAGTCAATGGTACATTTTACTCACTGGCCATTAATAATATTTAAATTGTTGGTTTGCTAATTAAACGATATGTAATTTCACATATATTTAGGAAATATCTAGGTCTAGGAGAGGTGGGGTGTCGCATTAGCGCCCTCTGTTGACGGGCCGCCACTGCCTTTAAACATTATCCTGATTATCAGACTGAGCTTCCTGAGTCGGCGGGATCTATGGGCTGGAAACCAGGCTATTTAAACATAACAGTTAAAGACATTCTTCCATTTATCTCTGTGTACCCCTCGGGGTAAATGTACCAGTACCCCCGTTTGATTAACTCGCTTCGAGAAGACTTTGTTTGCATATCATATTCCCCTTGACAGAGCAATAAAGGGACATTTAATACGGCTCAGAAGAATGATCTATATCTATGACTAAATAAATCTTTAATCACTCTAATGAACTTTAGGGTATGGATTCACAAAGCCATTTAAGTGACAAATGACCCACGGAGGGCTCTGATAGCAGGATAAATCAAAAAGGGGGGCCTGGGTCTTCACTGTCTGTTTACCAAGGCCCAGCTGATTTAAATAATTGACTATATAGGACAGCGGCTCAGGAGAAGTATGCTGATAAGCAAGACGAATAAGCTCTCAGAATTTGAATCACAAAAAAAAACATTGAATCGATTATCCTCTCAGAATAGTGTACCTCTGCTGACATACCGTATTCTCTCTCTCTCTCTCTCTCTCTCTCTCTCTCTCTCTCTCTCTCTCTCTATGTGTCTGTCTGTCTGCATGTCCGTCTGTCTTTGCAATGGGCTGCCGAACTCCCACTGTTGGTGCAGTAATACAGAATGACTCGGCAGTATTGCTCCCTGCCACCACTCACTTGCTTAGCTTTTGGAAACACCAGGCTAAGGTCAAGCACTTCCACATTTAAACTATTATTTTGATATTGGTGTGTGTGTGTGTGCGTGTGTGCGTGCGTGCGTGCGTGCGTGAGTGCGTGCGTGTCTGTGTCTGTGTCTGTGCGTGTGCGTGGGCACAAGCACACATGCATGATTGTGCATGGCCACATACGGAATCTGATTTAAGGTGGTACTGAGATTGTCTTTCTTACCTGTAGTACTGCATATTATGTTTGTCATTTGGAGTACTATTCATTCAAATGCTGCAGATATCTAGTGGTCAGCATGGCTGCTCATGCATGGAATGTGAACAAGACCAGTGGCTATGTTTGCCACACTGGATTAGCGGGGCTTTGGTGTACGCTCTGGTTTCTGCTGCCTTGTAATGTGCTGGCAAATGAGCCGCAAAATGAGCATGATGCTTCATGGTTATTGGCACCATGGGGAGGAGGAGGGGGGTGGGTGGTGGGAGAGACAGACACCGTCCCATACACACCATCAGCTTAGTGGCCTTATTCCACCCCGCTCACAGCCGCGTGCCTCAACCCTTCTCTCATGTAATACAACAAAGCACAACTCACTGACGTTATGGCATAAACAGATTTGTCTATCTGCTTTTCCTACAATAATGTCATTGTTGGTCAAACTCAAATGGATTCTGATTGAGCTTTGAACATAGAATCATACATGAAACAACTTGCCTGTTGAGTCTGTTGCTCAGAAGTGCTATGCATCAATATCTATTGCTGACTATATCGATTACTCGCTACCATATTCTGAATAAGCTAGTCTGTTTTCGCGTACTGTGTAACTGTGAAGCATTCAATTGAAGTCAACAAACACACCTCATTTTGATGTTCGATCCGTGAGGCAATTGTTCAAAGCTACAATGGGCAACTACTCCTAATGAATAAAACATCATTTTCAGCCAATCTGTAATTCTGTATGGTAGTAGTGTGCCAATACAATATAACGAATACATCTACAGCGTTGGAGGTGGTCTCCCTGCTCTTCCATTGAGAAATATCCACGCTGGTGTTGGTGTTGGGTAGCACAGCTACTGGTTGAGATTGAGAATGTCAATAAAGTATTTGCAGCAGACAGCGTACCGGTTGGACACTAGATGCGGGCATGCGGCACCATCTTTATTGTAGTTCAGAGGATTGGATAATAGATGCGGCACCATCTTTATTGTAGTTCAGTCTTTGCTACAGAACCCTGTTAAAACTTAAAGAAGAGCTATAAGGCTGAATCAACCATGAGGGTACACAAACACCCAAACTGTTAAATTAGAATCTAAAAAACCCATTGAAGGTTGTAGAGCCAATTTGTTTCAACACGATGAGTTCTTATTATTTGTCTTTTTATTCATTTATTTTTTTCTCTTCCTGCCACCTGCCTAATTCCCTGTGGGGTAATTTCCTCTCCCATTTCCATCTCAAAGGCATTCGCATGAAATTATGTTTCTACAGTCCTTCGCGTATGGATTGAAAATTCCCTCCCACTCCGTTCTCATTTGAGGCCTGTCTTTGTTTTAGTTACAGGTGCCTCCAGCTATCAGTGGCATGCTCTTTTTATGAGGTACTCATAATAACACCTCTGTACTCAAAGTGAACCCCTGTCTACTGATAAGGCTACACAACTGTGCGGGTGCTGAAAAGAGCACAGCTTTGACTCGAGTCAACGTGAGGGACTTGCAAAGACCAAGCAGGGGCAATAACGTTGGGGCAATTAGAGCCTGCTAACGTGCACAGTGACAACTCCTGCTACTCAGGAACTGTCATCTCACCTAAATGAATGTTAGGTGCCAGAGAGTTGACGGACTGAGTCGTTCGCATGGAGCCTACTGTGTATGGGCTGATTACTGTTTTTATTATTGACGCCTACTACCTACATTCATCCATCCATCAGCAGTGGGGGAAGAAGTACTCACATTTTGTACTGTAAGTAAAAGTAGCACAATGTATAGAAAATTAAGAAACACTCTGTTACAAGTAAAAGTACCAGTATTGGAATACAAATATAGTACTAAAGGTACTCATTATACACAGTGACCCATTTCACAAGTTTTCCAAATGTATAATACCGTTTAGAAAATGGCAGATCTACAAGCTCACAACGTGTCAAGTCAAGTTTTCAAATAATTGTAGTGTAATATTTGCTTGTGCAATGTAGTAGAGTAGGAGTACAAATATTAAACTAACTCAAAATTGCACTTATATATTTAAGTACATGTACCGTATTGTCCCGAATATAAGACGACCCCCATTTTTCAAGACTCATTTGTGGAAAAACTACATTGAATGTCAAATAGTGTAGTCCCCGATTATAATACGACCCTGTTTTTTTTTAACATTGGAAAAAAAAAATAGTCTTATATTCAGGCCAATAGGGTACTTAAGTTACTTTCCACCACTGCTCATCAGACAGTTCACAGATGTTCCAGGAGAGGATGCTTTGAACACTCCCATTAGCTTTATAGTACCTGATCGTTGAGGTTTTACTGACTCTTTGAAGGGGAAAGGAATAGGCTTCATGTTTGTACATGAATGGAATATCGTGGAACATCAGTCGCTGTTCATCATCATATGAATGGTTATTAATAATACATTATGTTTGAATTTCAGAGCTGAGAGTTTGCGTACCTGTATTGGTTGGTGCTGGTTGTTATCTACATTAAGCAAAGGCTTCATTTCATGTGGACGAGTTTTCTTTTATTTTTATCATTTCATAAAATATAATACAATACATAATATAAATATACAACCAAAGGAGGTCATGAATGTCATTGCCATTTCTTATTACAATACTGTTTTAATGATGGTTGTTGTTTTCAATACATTTTGTCTCTCATTCAACACTTTGTTTGAATTCTCCTTAATTCTTTCTCTACCAGGTTCGTAGATATACGTACCCCCAGCTATGGGACGTTATTTGCTAAGTATATATATATATATATATATATATACAGTACTTACCCCCTCGTATACTCCGTCTATATAATGGTTGAGCCCCAGAGCAGCTGTTAACATTGATCCGGTTGCTATGCAACGCCTGCGTCACCACCAGCTATGGGACTTTCAAAATCCTCTCCATTTACCTCAGTTCAAAGCAGGATTTTCAAACCTCCATAAGTCGGGAATCTAGGAGAGCTGTCCTTGGTGATATTCAGCCATCCAAAGTTCGGATGTCATTTGTGACTGTCTCGCATCACTCCTGACATGTAAACATTTCTGGCGAGAGGTAAACGGTGTGTGCTAATGCTAATGATAGCAAATAGTTGCAGTGAGTGTGTGCAGGGGGCTAGAAAGGAGGAGGAAACTGATCCTGTTAACACCCCGAACGCCTGGGGTTATTTAATCCATTAAATCATTGTGCCCAGCGATTTATAGCAGCGGAGCACATTTAGCGACGGAACATATGTTATCCCGGATGTGGCTGAAGTAGCTTGATGTAGCCAAAACACTCAAGGCGATCGACAACAATGGGAGGTATGATTAATTCTAACGCGACTAGCACGGTGGGCCGCGGTGGGCCGTCTAACACATAACCTTTTCTTTTTTTTTAGAATTGGACGGAATGATTTAGATCAAGATCGAGTTATTCACGTTTTAAGATTTTCGATCTCGTCGGCTAAAATGGGAGGGAACATTTTTGATGACGTCCCACCGGAAAATAACATTTAGTGTTGCGCAACAGACACTCCCAGCCTGTAGAGCGATGCGATCAGTTTTGATATCAATAATCTCCGTCCTTTTGATCAATCTCCGTCTTGAGCGCTGGGCGTTACTAATTGATAGGGCGGATATTTTCATACAGCATATCCAGCGGTCATCGGCAGGGTAAAGAACTTATCACTCCCAGTCCCACGCCAAACGTATATTCCTCCCTTCTGTTTTACTTAGTTTTAAGTTTCTCTCAGACTCACTAGCTGCCTGTTAGCAACTTTAGCATAGCTGCCTGTAGGCTGTAGGAGACCACTGTGTTGTTGTGCAACAGGACCCAACTTCATAGGCGGCTAATTTGTGCCAGATCATGGAAAATGCTACTAACGCACGCACGCCAAGATTTTGTGCGTTTTAAAAGCTATAATAAGCATATAGATAGATGCCATTAATTTATTTCCCGCATTATTTCACCCGCGGTTTATCCAATATTAATTTATAATATATTGAATTGACCCAAATCCACCCTAAACTGCGGTTCACCCGCAGCAACCGCGACTAAATCCACCACCCGCTGGTCTCTAGTGGACGCAAGTTAACTACATTTACAGCTAGCAGCATGTACTGTGCTATATGACATATTCATGATATGTTTTCATAATTACTGGGTTACTGGTTCAATGGCTGTGAAAGCTTATACTGTACTATATACGCGCCATTTATCCACTGTCCTTGGATGTCACTACAGTAGTAGTGATATAGGAATTCAGCTAACATTTCATCCACAGTCAGCCTCGCATAACCTTGCTAATTCAGAAGTCATGTTCTTTCAGCGTGAAGACGGTTAACCTTGATATCCTTCCGTTCTGTGGGTTCCCGTACCATTATATTCAGCCCATGAAGACGTAATTATAAACAGCTCGGTATAAAGGCATTTCTAGGTCACATGCCTTAGCGTGTGATCGCTGCACAAGGCCTTATCATAATCCAGCAGCGTTGCAGCAACGTACGTACGGTCCGCCTGCGGCATCGCCAGCTGTCCCCTGAGTAGCACAAGTCTACCTGGCTGCTCGTTTGGTTGGTCGGTTGGTTGGTCGGTTGGCAGTGGCTCGGGGATAGGCTGAGCTCACACCTTTCATGCAATTCTCGTGCTCGTTGGATGCTCGTTGGATGCATGTTGTGTTGTGTCATGGCCGCCCAATGTATTTCCAATGGAGGTCACATGGTTTGACCCAACATTGTGTTGTGTGAGGGGGAGGGGCGCAGTCGTGCTACCCTCCCCCTCACACAACACAATGTTGGGTCAAACCATGTGACCTCCATTGGAAATGCATTGGGCCGCTGGGCGGCCATGACACAACACCCAACGAGCACAGAGAATTGCATGAAAGGTGTGAGTGCACCCATAGAGCGGCCGGATGAGAATCACAAGGTTCCCAGTTCGATCACGGGTGTCCTTGAGCGAGACTCTGAACCCCTAATTGCCCCTGATGTGCAGGTTGGTGCCTTGCATGGTTTCCTCCGCCATCGGTGTATGTATGTATGTATGTGTGAATGGGTGAATGTAATGCACAATCTATGTAAAGCGCTTTAGATAAAACTAAAAGCGCTATATAAATGCACCATTTACCATTTTGGTTGGTTGGTTGGTTGGTTGGTTGGTTGGTTGGTAGGTTGGTTGGTTGGTTGGTAGGTTGGGTGGTAGGTTGGGTGGTAGGTTGGTTGGTTGGTTGGTTGGTTGGTTGGTAGGTTGGTTGGTTGGTTGGTTGGTAGGTTGGTTGGTTGGTAGGTTGGGTGGTAGGTTGGGTGGTAGGTTGGTTGGTTGGTTGGTTGGTTGGTAGGTTGGTTGGTTGGTTGGTTGGTAGGTTGGTTGGTTGGTAGGTTGGGTGGTTGGTAGGTTGGGTGGGTGGTAGGTTGGGTGGTTGGTAGGTTGGGTGGTTGGTAGGTTGGTAGGTTGGGTGGTTGGTAGGTTGGGTGGTTGGTAGGTTGGGTGGTAGGTTGGGTGGTTGGTAGGTTGGGTGGTTGGTAGGTTGGGTGGTAGGTTGGGTGGTTGGTAGGTTGGGTGGTAGGTTGGGTGGTTGGGAGGTTGGGTGGTTGGTAGGTTGGGTGGTAGGTTGGGTGGTTGGTTGGTTGGTTGGTTGGTTGGTAGGTTGGTTGGTTGGTTGGTTGGTTGGTAGGTTGGGTGGTTGGTAGGTTGGGTGGGTGGTAGGTTGGGTGGTTGGTAGGTTGGGTGGTTGGTAGGTTGGGTGGTAGGTTGGGTGGTTGGTAGGTTGGGTGGTTGGTAGGTTGGGTGGTAGGTTGGGTGGTTGGTAGGTTGGGTGGTAGGTTGGGTGGTTGGTAGGTTGGGTGGTTGGTAGGTTGGGTGGTAGGTTGGGTGGTTGGTTGGTTGGTTGGTTGGTTGGTAGGTTGGTTGGTTGGTTGGTTGGTTGGTTGGTTGGTAGGTTGGTTGGTTGGTTGGTTGGTAGGTTGGTTGGTTGGTTGGTTGGTTGGTTGGTTGGTAGGTTGGTTGGTTGGTTGGTTGGTAGGTTGGTTGGTTGGTTGGTTGGTAGGTTGGTTGGTTGGTTGGTTGGTTGGTTGGTTGGTAGGTTGGTTGGTTGGTTGGTTGGTTGGTTGGTTGGTAGGTTGGTTGGTTGGTTGGTTGGTTGGTTGGTTGGTTGGTTGGTTGGTAGGTTGGTTGGTTGGTTGGTTGGTAGGTTGGGTGGTTGGTAGGTTGGGTGGTAGGTTGGGTGGTTGGTAGGTTGGGTGGACTGTGGAGATGATGTAGTCATAAGGACACTTTTATTCTGCCTATGCTGGCTGCACCTGGACTGTATAGTTACTATAGTTATAATTTATAACTTTGCTGTGGATGAGGGTACAAGACAGACAGGGTACACTGGACTCATCAGTGTGCTGCTGGCACCTGTGCACTCGTATGACCTGAGACAAACTCGCTGTCAGCTGCATAGTAAGAATATGGTCTAAAACTATTGATCTCTCAGACTCGCGCCTATATCATTCATGGGAGAAGTCTCACGCATGCACACACGAATGCATACACGAATGCACACACGAATGCACGCACGCACGCACGCACGCACGCACGCACGCACGCACGCACGCACGCACGCACGCACGCACGCACGCACATACACGCACACACACACACACACACACACACACACACACACACACATCATGCACGCACACACACACACACACATGATGCACAACAGAGAGAGAGAGAGAGAGATGATACAAAAAAAATAATAATGTAAATGTGAGGAGATAAACGAGGCTGTTTGTTGGCATGGCAACTACTGGGATCACAAGGCAGCGGTGGAGAGACGGGGGTGGGGTGTGAAGGTGATTAGCTGCTGGGTCTGTCACAGTGAATGCAGCATCTGGTGAAATACACACCGCCTACCCACGCTCCTCTGTCATGTTTGGTGCATCATACACTCAAGTCTGGTTCGTCACGTGCACCGCATGGATCACTACAGATATTACACAGTCACCTGCTGTAATGCAGTGTAGTTGTCAAAATGTCCCGTATTTGATTTAGCCAACTATGAGCCACTCACGTGCGTGCATGCGTGCGTGTGTGTGTGTGTCAGAGTTGCGTAACAATATGTGCAGTAATTGCATGTTTTCCCCCTCAGACCTAAGAGGGATGGTGATGGTACTCCTGCATCCTTTCCACTTGTGCACCTTCCCACTGAGAGAGAGACACACACACACACACACACACACACACACACACACACACACACACACACACACACACACACACACACACACTTCAATGACCCAATTCTCCAGTACTGCTCACTGGTGTGTACTTAATGTGAGGCATCCTCTACCCCACAGTGCTGCCCAGAGGGACACGTACACACACACACACACACACACACACACACACACACACACACACACACACACACACACACACACACACACACACACACACACACACACACACACCTTAACATGAGTCAGGTGACCAGACCTGCTCACTGACCCTTGGATGATGTGTGGCGGATGACTCCTCCCTCCCTCTCCATCTCTCTGACGTCACGTCATCCTGATTGGCCGAGGCTCTTGTTTTCATCCTGATAGTTTGTGTGGCTTTTTTACCTCGTGACACCACATCTTTTCACCCACAACCTCTGAAGGCCAAGGTGTGATTCTCTGGCTGGAGCGCATACTAAAATGGTACGATACTGCCGTTTGCGGGGCCCAGCAAACGCATGTTTTCACTGAAATTATTGTTTACATCGTGAACACTGTGTGTGTGTGCGCGTGCGTGTGCGTGCGTGCGTGCGCGCGCGTGTGTGTGTGTGTGTGTGTGCACGCGCCACACAGTCCCCTGCTAATGGCCCTCCTTTCACCCACGCTCAGTGATTACTATAGTTTCACAGGCCCTGCGTGGGGCCTCGCCTACCACCTGACACATACTCTATGATTTACATTTCATCGTCATGAAATTATTTCATGACACTGCCTCGCATAATTGCCTTTTTTGTGTTCATGGCTATTTCTTGTCCCCCGTTTTTCAATCGTTTGTGGTTCTGAATGAGGCCCGTGGCAGACCAGACCACTGAGTTCTGGGCTGTTCCCATTGCATGCACAAATGGCTGTGTACTGCCTGCTCTCATGACCGCTCTGTTGCTTCGCTGAAAGCCGCGATCAACTGCTGGCCAGACAGACTAGCCTAATACACAAATCTTTGATCAGATGCCCTGTTCTCAGGCCGTGAGAATTAACGTGAAGTACAGGATACAGCCATTTTGAGGATGAATAGATTTTGTGTATTTGTATGTCTGGCACGTACTCAGAGTCCTGATGTTGTGTGTCACACACAACAGTATAAACACATGCACAGACAGCAGGTCAACACAATACAGCATTAATTTGCCGTTTTTGCCATAATCCCGCAACCTGAAAACGTAATTACTACTTTTGTGAACAACTGGAAGAAATGCCACGAGAAGATAGGATACACAAGGATGCCGTGCAGAAATGTTTTCATACGTACGATGGTCCATTAATGTCCATCTGCTAAAGCAGCATGCTGTTAACCAAAGCGAGACGCGAGATGGAATGCTGCAGCAACTCCAATATCAGGTGGGCGGAAACCAATGGCGAGAGCCAGAATTGTGCTCCTTCAAAACCATTCTCCTCTACCAGATTAGTGAATTAAAGTAATTAGCAATTAAGAAAACCTGGAATACTTTGTTAATATATAGGCCTATCCATCTTGTGCGACTAGCAATACTAGAATACTCGATTCGGCATTCATGTGGGAGAGCAAAAACAAAGCGGCGCCATCCAGAAACCACAAGCGGAAACCACTTTCAGGAAGGTGCGACCGAGACAGGATCACACTGGTCAGTTCGGAATGAAAACCAGGTTAGGAGGTTAGGTGTTGGTGGCACTGTTTCAGTATGCTATAAGCAAAAGGTACACAGCACACCGGTCCTTGTGAGGTGCTAGCCAACTTGAAGGTATGAGAAGCTATATCATACCCTGAAGAAGGCAGTATACCTGTCCAAAATGTTGGCTTCTCCTCGGTGTCCACAATAAACGTTTGGCATTGGCAGCTACGAGTATGCAGCTATACATTTTTTCATGTACTGTTTCAGTATGCAACACTGACTTGGCAGTCATCTGCACACCCACCCAGAGTAAGAAAAGATAATGGGCAGTGTGAATGACCCCCATGATAAATGTATGAATCACTTCTAATAAGCTGAATACAGTTTGGTTCTATACATAGTTTTAAGATGTATTGTGACAGCTTTCGAAGAATAACATATTTGGAATAGTGTGACAGCTGGCTGTCATAACGTCATCATTCATTTGTTTGATGGACAGGTGTTTTTTTTTATTATATTCATTTTTCGATCCCAATTGTTTATACCGTGTATACCCCTGGTCCTTCCTAAATAGACATGTCCTTTTGAAAAATGAGAAAGCCAAAATAGTGAAACTCATATTTATCATCAGCATCTCATGCAGTATAGTGATGGTAATTGTAAGCTAATAAACTTAAATCAATGATATAATATATACACTCACGCGAGCACACACACACACACACACACACACACACACACACAGACACAGATACAGACACACACACACACACACACACGGATAAATAGTTAGAAGAAATGGATCAGACACACTACGCCATAAAAAAACATAACATAGTGGGCGGGGAGATGTTGGCAGTAGAAATGTGCCGTTTAAATTATGCAAAACACAAAAACATGCAAAGAGCAGACAAGAATAATGTCCTTAGAAAATATATTATCATGACTATGAGCTTTGATAGTGAAAAGAATCAGATTT